>NW_026511493.1:0-345540 GCF_027579735.1 Bombina bombina
TAAGCTGAGGGTGTGATAAAATGAGAGTGCCCTAAGCTGAGGCTGCGATAATATGAGGGTGCACTAAGCTGATTGTGTGCTAAAATGAGGGTGCACTAAGCTGATTGTGTGCTAAAATGAGGGTGCACTAAGCTGATTGTGTGCTAGAATGAGGGTGCACTAAGCTGATTGTGTGCTAGAATGAGGGTGCACTAAGCTGATTGTGTGCTAAAATGAGGGTGCACTAAGCTGATTGTGTGCTAGAATGAGGGTGCACTAAGCTGATTGTGTGCTAAAATGAGGGTGCGGTAAGTTGAGGGTGCAATAAAATGAGGGTGTGCTAAGCTGATAATGCAGAAGAAGTGAAGCTCTTAATGCAGTTCTGTACTGTACAATTAATGAGCATGGTTCACTTCAGGCCTTAAAAAGAGCTAAATTTTACAATGGTATTTTGGATTGTGTTTAAAGGGACATGAAACCCAAAATTCTCTTGTTATCATTTGTTGAAGGAGCAGCAATGCACTACTGGTTTCTAACTGAACGTATGGGTGAGCCAATGACAATCAGTATATATATATATATATACCTAGGTTCTTTGCTGCTCCTGAGCTTACCCAGATAAACCTTTCAGCAAAGGATAACAAGAGAAAGAAGCAAATTAAATAATAGAATTACATTGGAAAGTTGATTACAATTGTATTCTCTATCTGAATCATAAAAAAAAAAAAAAAATTGGGTTTCATGTCCCTTTAAGCACAACACTATACTCATCACTTGTAATTCAAATGCAAAGAGCTCCCTGCACGATCCGTTAAAAGTATAGGGTGCTCTAAAAATGTTAACGAGTTTAAAATCTTTTACCATCCACTTGTACTACCAGAATGTGTGGGATTATTATACATGCGATTGTACAAAAGATAATGCACCCTGCACTTTCCATTGGGTTCCACTAATATAGCCCAAAATGTTTGAAAAGCATTTAAAATAGTAATTTTGTCAGCAGAATTTTCATGTTTTGCAGTTCAGGTACATAACACTTGTTATTATGAGTATATCTTATTTTCTTTGCTTGTTGTAACCAGTTAGGGACAGATACAAAGGAGCTTCTGCACTGATCAAACAATAACTGTGTAGGATGGAGATCTGATGCCTGCAAGATGAATTCCAGCCTCTGGGATAGAGGGAAACTGCAGTTTTAAGAGGTAAACTGCAGGAAAAGCAGACAAAAATAAATTATATTGCAAAGCTGTTTCTATGGCATGATCAAACATTTATGGGACATTACATTTTGAGCTAAATGAGCCTTTCTTTTTGTAAAAAATTATTTTATACCCTCTAAGCAACCAGCATCACACTGTTACAATTAGCAATTTATATTAGATTTAGGGCCAGATTACAAGTGAGCGCAAAATTTGCACTCGTAATACCAGCGCACGCAATTGTGAGCTAGTATTTGAAGTGCTATGCGCTTAATAGAGCGCACTTCTATAGGCTCCAATGGGAGCCTAGTTCTCATGCCATGAGACACGGCATGAGAACTAGCGCAGCGAAGGTAGTACCGCGGAGCGATGGGCAGCAAATTTAAATATATATACAGTATATGTTTATATACATTTATGTATATTGCATGTCTGGGTCTGCCTCAGCATCAGACCCGGACACAGAAATGGAAACCCGAACTGTCAGGGTCATTCCTGGACAAATGGCAACCTTAATTAGAGCTTGTAATTTTAACACTTTAATGTTCCTTTAATTTGTGCAGTTCATGGGAGCAGTTGAAGGGTGATCAAGGGCCATGTATAATACTGTATTTCAGCCTTAAACCTGCATGCTGCATATAATGACTGTTTGTTGCATTTCTATGTGATCTTTTGTGCTGTGTCCCTTGTGTCAGCTTTGCATGTCTTAAGTGTGCCCTGTGTTCTTTTTTGCATCTTCCCTTTGGTATACATATTAGTCAGTTTCATTTTATAGCACAGTAGAATTTGTACACCGATTGTACTGTTCCATTGAGTAACTGTTAGTTTTTTTTTTCCTTTTTGTTTGTGTGAAATATAATATGCATTATTTTCTTATGGACAGATCTAACAAACATATAGGGTCGCGATACACAATATTGCTGGACCGTGCTAACATTAGTGCACAACTTGATATTATAACTCCATGATAAATTGCATTTATCAGAGAAGTAATAGCGCGGCAAACATCGCTCTAGCGCAACCTATACTTGCTCATATTACAGTTTAAAAGCTATACTTTGTGCTAGAGTAGAAGCTGAAACTGCACTAGAAAAATTAGCGCAACTTAAGACCTGGGGGTCAATTTAACAATGGCCAAGCGGACATGATTCACTGTAATGAGTCTAGGGTTGCCACCCAGCCGGTATCTCCGTCCAACATCGCTAAATGCTGACAGCATACTCTGCATTTATCATGCCATTCCCTGCACACTCGCAGCCAAATGGCCGCTTGCAGGGGGTGTCAATCATCTGGATCGGATTGGGATGATTTCAGTCCGCCACCTAAAAGGTCTTACGACTGCTGCTTCTTAAGTTCCGTTTCTGGCAAGCCACTGCTTCTTAAATCTACACCCTGAAGTAAAGTGTAAGGATAAAAAAAAAAAATTGCACACAACACATAAAATAAAAACACAAAACATATTAAAATAAACTATTACTCTTATATATAAACTTTATTAAAAATATAATTTAAATATTGTCATTTTTTTTTCAAAGGGGTTAAAAAGGGATATGGTATATGGCAAAATGTTTACTGGAAAGGGGCCCATTGTGTGTGTGTATGTATGTATATATGTATATATATATATATATATATATATATATATATATATATTATATATATATATATATGTGTGTGTGTGTATATGTGTTTACAAGTGTATTTATGTGTTTATAGGTGTAAATATGTTTGCGCATACACACACATAAACACACTAATATATATATATATATATATATATACATGCATACACACACATAAACACCTATGTGACATATGATACACACAGGCACACACACACACACACTATATATATATACAGGGAGTGCAGAATTATTAGGCAAGTTGTATTTTTGAGGATTAATTTTATTATTGAACAACAACCATGTTCTCAATGAACCCAAAAAACTCATTAATATCAAAGCTGAATAGTTTTGGAAGTAGTTTTTAGTTTGTTTTTAGTTATAGCTATTTTAGGGGGATATCTGTGTGTGCAGGTGACTATTACTGTGCATAATTATTAGCAACTTAACAAAAAACAAATATATACCCATTTCAAATATTTATTTTTACCAGTGAAACCAATATAACATCTCAACATTCACAAATATACATTTCTGACATTCAAAAACAAAACAAAAACAAACCAGTGACCAATATAGCCACCTTTCTTTGCAAGGACACTCAAAAGCCTGCCATCCATGGATTCTGTCAGTGTTTTGATCTGTTCACCATCAACATTGCGTGCAGCAGCAACCACAGCCTCCCAGACACTGTTCAGAGAGGTGTACTGTTTTCCCTCCTTGTAAATCTCACATTTGATGATGGACCACAGGTTCTCAATGGGGTTCAGATCAGGTGAACAAGGAGGCCATGTCATTAGATTTTCTTCTTTTATACCCTTTCTTGCCAGCCACGCTGTGGAGTACTTGGACGCGTGTGATGGAGCATTGTCCTGCATGAAAATCATGTTTTTCTTGAAGGATGCAGACTTCTTCCTGTACCACTGCTTGAAGAAGGTGTCTTCCAGAAACTGGCAGTAGGACTGGGAGTTGAGCTTGACTCCATCCTCAACCCGAAAAGGCCCCACAAGCTCATCTTTGATGATACCAGCCCAAACCAGTACTCCACCTCCACCTTGCTGGCGTCTGAGTCGGACTGGAGCTCTCTGCCCTTTACCAATCCAGCCACGGGCCCATCCATCTGGCCCATCAAGACTCACTCTCATTTCATCAGTCCATAAAACCTTAGAAAAATCAGTCTTGAGATATTTCTTGGCCCAGTCTTGACGTTTCAGCTTGTGTGTCTTGTTCAGTGGTGGTCGTCTTTCAGCCTTTCTTACCTTGGCCATGTCTCTGAGTATTGCACACCTTGTGCTTTTGGGCACTCCAGTGATGTTGCAGCTCTGAAATATGGCCAAACTGGTGGCAAGTGGCATCTTGGCAGCTGCACGCTTGACTTTTCTCAGTTCATGGGCAGTTATTTTGCGCCTTGGTTTTTCCACACGCTTCTTGCGACCCTGTTGACTATTTTGAATGAAACGCTTGATTGTTCGATGATCACGCTTCAGAAGCTTTGCAATTTTAAGAGTGCTGCATCCCTCTGCAAGATATCTCACTATTTTTGACTTTTCTGATCCTGTCAAGTACTTCTTTTGACCCATTTTGCCAAAGGAAAGGAAGTTGCCTAATAATTATGCACACCTGATATAGGGTGTTGATGTCATTAGACCACACCCCTTCTCATTACAGAGATGCACATCACCTAATATGCTTAATTGGTAGTAGGCTTTCAAGCCTATACAGCTTGGAGTAAGACAACATGCATAAAGAGGATAATGTGGTCAAAATACTCATTTGCCTAATAATTCTGCACTCTCTGTATATATACTGTATATATATATACTGTATATATATACAAACATGTGCCCTTTCCAGTAAAATACCTTAAAATATTCAATATCATTTTTTATTAATGTTTTATGTTTTAATGTGTTTTGAATAGAAATACTTTAAATTCATATATTTACTTACAAAAATATATTTTTATTTTAAAATAAATATTTTTATATTTATCTGTATCTATCTATCTATCTATCTATCTATCTATCTATCTATCTATCTATCTATCTATCTTTGTATAGGTATAGATATACATTTCACAAAAATATATATATATATATAAATATATATTTAAACATAAAAAAAATTATTCTATGTTAAGAATATATAAATTGAAAGTATTCCTAACGCACCTTTTGGCTTTAGCACAGTTGATTTAGCACAGTGTTGGGTTAGCGAGCAATAGATAACTAATAGGCATTTCTTCCAAAGTCCTGAAGTTGGCGTGTCTGAATTTGATGCACATACTTACGAACTTGCAATCTGTTACATTTAGCTGATATGCAATAATTATTTGGGATAGTATTAATAAAGATCACTTTTAACAGTATCATAAGTCCAAAAGTATATAGAAGAATCTGTAAATACTGACGTGTTGAATAGAGTTAATGAACTTTTTTTCTAATGTTCTAATACAAGAGGAAGAAATAAATATGAATGTCCAAAAAGAAAAAATACATAGAATATGTTCTTCTATGTGAAGAACATTGAAATGTAAAATATTCATAACTACCTTTGGTTTAGGTCTAACACGGTGTCGGGTTAGCGAGCAAGTGGTAAGTGTTAGGTTTCTTTCCAGTTTGCACGCTCCATTCAATTGGAGTCTATGGGGAGAAGAAGTTAACACTGTCGCAATATCCGAAGTCCTCAAGTTAGCACTCGTCGGCTTTCACTCACACGCAAACATTTTACCTTCAACTTGTAATATGTGCACTAACCTGTGGGGGTGTTAAAAGTTTACTTCTGGTGTGATTGCACACGAGTGAAAGCATGATTTGTAATCTGGCCCATAATATAAAAAGCAACAAGCCATATAGGGCACGGCAAGTATAAAGATAACAAAAAGTTACCTTGATATGAGTCTGGGACCAAGCAGGCCAAGTAATCACTATCAAGCAGGAACAAGTGCAGACTTCTGGTTTTGAGTTGTCCAGGGCTCTAGAACAGATCAGCAGTAACACTTAATAGGTTAGGAAGGTAATCCAAATCAAGACCTTGGTCAGGTACCAGGAGACTTTTATTAAACCACACAAGAAGTAGGCACCAAGACCAGTCAGGAAACAATTCCATAAGTAAAAATCTGAAGTAACAATCTAAGAGAGGTGTCTGAACACAGTAGCAGGAAAAAGGAATAGTTCAAGGAACAAATAGGGGTCAAACCAGGTGAGACAAAACAAGAGCAGGAACACTAGGTACTTCATATTAGAATAACCAAGTGAATGGTGTAACTGTAGGCCTTTTACATCGTCCTGCTCTTTTCCCATTAGGCCACTGGTTTTCAAACCTGTCCTCAGGCCTCCCTAACAGGCCACATTTTGAGGATATCTGAACTGTCGCACAGGTGAAATAATCAGCTGATTAATAAACATGGTAATTTTACCTGCTCTCATCCAAGGCAATCATGAAAACCAGTGGCCTAATGGGAAAAGATGTTAGTGCGCCACTTGTACTCTAGCCCTATGTGTTTAGCCTTCAAATTGAGCCAAATTGTACATGGCAATTCCAGGATTCCTGTAACACTTTTTTTGTCTTGTTAATGACAAGGCTCTGCTGCTGTATTGTTATACTTTTGCAAATCCCCAAATCCGGAATTACATTATCCAGAATTATTCCAAAATCCAGACTTATTCATTAATATTTTTTAAAATGTTTTTTAAAAAAAAAAATATTTTAAAAATAGAATTACTAAAAGTAAAAAAATTTCTAGCCAGCAAGTCATCTTCTCTGTCTGCAACTTTGGTTTGTTTTTTGAGTTGTAAAATACAAAAGCTTTTTTATATTTATTTAAAACAACTGTTTTTTGATTACAGTACTGTACATTTTTTCTGGTATTATGTATGCAAAAGTATTACAAATGATACAAAACTACCTTTAGGTTGCATGAATAAGCTGTATTATGACGTAAAGTTTGCCTAAATGACAAGATATTGTTGTTTACACTTGGTCACACCCCCTCTTCAAACTGTATCATTTTACAGATGCAAATAAACAAATATTCTGAAATCCAAACATTTTCCAGTCACAAGCAGTTTGGTTAAAGGGTTTTGTAGCTGTAGTCACTTATTTTATCCGGGTGTCTCTAAAATGTTTGACAAGCAGGTTCGTTTATGTGGTTCAACTTTTTTGTAGACACAACAGATTAACTTTTCATGTGCTGTCACAGTAGAACTGTAAAGAAATAAGATTTATACTTGTTCTGATTTCAAGCTATCCTGCTGGGGGCATTTTATGCTTTTATTTCAGTTTCCGCATTCGTACAACTTGCTATATGAAAAAAATAATTTGGTGAAAAACAAGAGTTGCTTGGTAAGGAGCCAAATAAACACTTTTTTAAATTAAAAGTTCTTCTTTCTCTGAATATGGGCTAGATTTGGAGTGGCACACTAGCTGTTGCGCCTATTTGCACGCATCGGAAGTAGCAAGTATATTAGAGGTTGAACGTAAACGTGATTGTGTTGAGCACAATTGAATTTAAAGGGACAGTCAAGTCCAAAATAAAATTTAATGACTCAAATAGGGCATGCCATTTTAAACAACTTTCCAATTTACTTTTATCACCAATTTTGCTTTGTTCTCTTGGTATTCTTAGTTGAAAGCTAAACCTAGGTAGGCTCATATGCTAATGTCTTAGACCTTGAAGGCCGCCTATTATGTGAATGCATTTTGAAAGTTTTCCACCACTAGAGGGCGTTCGTTCATGTGTGTCATATAGATAATATTGAGCTCATGCACGTGAAGTTACCTAGGGGTAAGCACTGATTGGCTAGAATGCAAGTCTAAGGTATCTGTGAATGGGGATCACAAAAAGAAGGAGCCTCCTAGTGTAATACTGCAAAAGCAATCATCGGTATCAATGACAAGGAGTAAAAATATACTCACAAGTGAGGCAGCACCATATGTGCTAAGTGTCACAGGCTGAGATCTTAACAGTTTCCCAGCCAACTGATCCTTGAGAGGATGTAGTGGCCCAAGTGTGCCAGGAATCAATCAAATAAAGCTCAGGCTTCCATGCTGTTAAGCATAATTTTTATTAAAAACAATATTAGAAACCATAAGGTATGTACATTACCCAAAATGATTAAAATAGTAAAAGCAACAGATTGCAACGCGTTTCTCAGCTTAAACCTAGCTGTTTCATCAGGCATCTGTAGATAACATGATACACTGGCTTTTATGCCTCTCCTATAGTCTCCCTTAATTGGATCCTCCCACTCCCTCCATTCACAGGTGTGATCGTCAGACTCACACCTGTCCTAAAAAATTGTGTCTACCACATTCAAAAATATAAAATACACACATATCCAATTATATTAAAAAGAAAACAGTGGAATATCACAATAGACCGGTATAGGTCATAATAACAGTAATATTTCTGATCATAGAGTTTATATACAATTCTTACATGATTCCCAAAAGTGCTTTATCTGTTAGCACTCATAAAACTGTGCAAACTGACTTAGATGTTACTTACCAACTTTATCGGACTCTCAAATAATAAAGCTTTGCATATAGAATGCATGCTGCATCTGTATGTTTAGATCACACTCGCAATCCATTACATAGTCCAATCACATTCCAGCTGTCACAACAATGCACAATATATAGTAATATACAGCGTAGTTGATTTAGACTATATGATCCGAACAACAAATGAACACATACCTGTATAGGTGAACATTATGAGTCACCATTTTTAACGTTTAGTAGAATTGAGCTATTCATTCGTCTCTGAATAAGAAATCCAAATGAGGAACAATAATGCCAGAAACATTAGGGTGATGATGGTGATACAGATCATCAAGGAGGGGCTTGATTGCTATATCAATTAAAGATGCATTCTATATGCAAAACTTTATTATTTGAGAGTCTGATAAAGTTGGTAAGTAACATCTAAGTCAGTTTGTACAGTTTTATGAGTGCTAACAGATAAAGCACTTTTGGGAATCATGTAAGAATTGTATATAAACTCTATGATCAGACATATTACTGTTATTATGACCTATACCGGTCTATTGTGATATTCCACTGTTTTCTTTTTAATATAATGGGATATGTGTGTATTTTATATTTTTGAATGTGGTAGACACAATTTTTTAGGACAGGTGTGAGTCTGACGATCACACCTGTGAATGGAGGGAGTGGGAGGATCCAATTAAGGGAGACTATAGGAGTGGTATAAAAGCCAGTGTATCATGTTATCTACAGATGCCTGATGAAACAGCTAGGTTTAAGCTGAGAAACGCGTTGCAATCTGTTGCTTTTACCATTTTAATCATTTTGGGTAATGTACATACCTTATGGTTTCTAATATTGTTTTTAATAAAAATTATGCTTAACAACATGGAAGCCTGAGCTTTATTGGTTGATCCCTGGCACACCTGGGCCACTACATCCTCTCAAGGATCAGTTTGCTGGGAAACTGTTAAGATCTCAGCCTGCAACACTTAGCAAATATGGTGCTGCCTCACTTGTGAGTATATTTTCACTCCTTGTCATTGATACCGATGATTGCTTTTGCAGTATTACACTAGGAGGCGTCTTTTTGTGATCCCCATTCACAGATACCTTGGATTCGCTGTTGTTTTAAAGGAGAAGAGCTGCCATGATTACAGACTTCTTTCCACTGCTGGAACACAAGTTTACTAGTACAGAGGACTGGAACTGAGACAGTTCCCTGACACACAGGAATATCCTACAAAGACTCAGATAAGACTAACCTTTTTGTGCACAATCTGTGTATCATTGGGCACTTTACATTCATCTTTTTTAATGTGTCTATATATGCCATTTGAACTTGTATATTCAATGTGATAAGTCAATTTTGTAGGATATCACATATATTTATCAGGTTTGAGTAGTCAAGCGTCCCCTAGAGTTGGACACGAGTGTGTCACCAACAGATTGTTCTAGAATGCAAGTCTGTCAACAGAACTGAAATAAGGGGGCAGTTTGCAGAGGCTTAGATACAAGGTAATGACAGAGGTAAAAAGTGTATTATTTATAACTGTGTTGGTTCTGCAAAAAAAACGAGGAAAGGGTAATAAAGGGATTATCTATGTTTTTAAACAACAACAACAAAAAAAGTGTTGACTGTCCCTTTAATGCGCATTGGGATAGCGCAACTTCAGGGCTCTGGTTTAACTTACGCTTGACTAAAAAGTGTCAAAAACACATAAAAAATACATTTAAAAGTACAGTTACACTCATAAAATAACACTATCTAATAATATATTTTTTTTAAAATTGCATAAAAAGTTGTAATTGCTCATAGAAATGAGGTCTTAGGTAATGTGACATGCAACCCTGTTGGGGGCTTATTTATTTTTAATTGCTCTCTGTCTGTTACCATCCTATAATATAAACGGCCAAGTGTGTTTGTCCGAAGCTGTCATGTGCAGTATAGACTGCGCAAGGACAAACACACCTGGCTTTCTACAGTCTGACCTCCTGGCATCTGGACCAGGTGTGAGGGGCTGGGGCCGGGGTGACGTGGGCAGGGTCGGGTGTGCTGTGGGCGGGGCCAAGAGAGCTCAAAAGAGGGGGGATAGAGAGAGAGCAAAAGAGAGGGAGAGAGACAGCAAAAGAGAGGGGAGAGAGAGCAATTGAGAGTGAGAGAGAGAGAGCAAAAGAGGGGGGATTTAGAGAGCAAAAGAGAGGGAAAGAGACAGCAAAAGAGAGGTGGAGAGAAAGAGCAAAGAGGGGGAGAGCACAAAAGAGAGGGGGGAGAGAGCAAAAGAGAGGGAGGAAAAAAGAGGGGGAGAGAGAGCAAAATAGAAGGGAGAGAGAGGAAAAGATAGGGAGAGAGACTGCAAAAGAGAGGGGGAGAAAGGGGAAAAGAGAGGGAGAAAGAGAGCAAAAGAGAGGGGGGAGAGCGCAAAAGAGGGGAGAGAGAGCAAGCAAAAGAGAGGGGGAAAGAGAGGGGGGAGAGAGAGAGAGCAAAAGATAGGGGAGGGAGAGCAAAAGAGAGGGGGGAAAGGGGGGGAAAGAGAGAGAGAGCAAAAGAGAGGGAGAGAGAGAGCAAAAGAGAGGGGAGAGAGCATAAGAGAGGCAGGAGAGAGAGAGCAAAAGAAAGAGGGAGAGAAAGAGCAAAAGAGAGGGGGAGAGTGCAAAATAAAGGGGAGAGAGCAAAAGAGGTGGGATAGAGAGAGCAAAAGAGAGGGGGAGAGAGAGAGAGCGCAAAAGAGAGAGTGGGGAGAGCGCAAAAAAGAGAGGGGAAGAGAGAGAGCAAAAGAGAGGGCGAAAAAGAGAGGGGATGAGAGAGAGCAAAAGAGGGGGAGAGAGAGCAAGAGAGGGAGAGAGAGAGAGCAAAGGAGAGGAGAGGAGAGGGGAGAGAGAGCAAAAGAGATGGAGAGACAGCAAAAGAGAGGGGGGGAGAAAGGGGAGAGAGAGAGCAAAAGAGAGGGGAGAGAGAGCAAAACAGAGGGGAGAGAAAACGCAAACGAGAGGGGGCAGAGGGGGGGGGGAGTAAGGATTCTGGTAATCTGTGGAAAGATTCACTGTAGTTTGGAATCACAACTGCGGCCTGCTCATTAATATAGCATAAATTAACACTGTCACTTTCATTTGTATAAGTGATATAGATATATAAGAATTGTTGCTCAGTTTGTGAACTACTATACAAGTTGGTAAAAAAAAAAACTGAAGAGAACTTGCTACATTGTTATAATTGTTACTTTGATACAATGCAGCAAGTTATGAGCTGTTTAGTATAACCGTATAACAAGTGTAACTCTTTCTCTTAATAAGAGTTCTTAACTTGATGCTGGTGGTTTACCTGATATCAGAGAGTTAATATGGCAGAGTGTACACACTACAGAGACAGTTATATGGTGAAGCACTTACCGAGGTGCAGACGGAAGGGCTAAAAGGAATCTTCCGGTATTTGCCCAATGGAGGTGACGTCACAGAGCACGGGGAAGAATGGCAACCAAACCGTCTATGCAGAGGAGACAGTCCAGAAGGTCTAACAGAAGTAAGTTGTTGCGGTTGTAGATCAGCAGAAAGTGTCTGTGGAGGTAGACCGGATAGGAAATGGCATCCACAAGAGCAGCAACAGTTTTAAGATCAAATCTCAATGTAAACCTGACAGCAACTGGTAACTGACAATACTGAGCAATGAGAGCTCATTAGAGAGAATGCCTTATGTATATGAGGAAGTGCCCATTGTATGTGTTTGAAGTATAATGAATGGATTCTATAGCGCTGCGGCTACGGACTGGGATTATCAATGTAATCGAAAGATAACAAAACAAACGTGTGTGAATGCAGATATACAACGGAAGCGTGCAAAGATATTGAAAACAGTAAACATAACTAGTAAAATAAATAATCATAAAATACCAACTGCCGAGTAACGACTGATTCGAATAAAACGACTGATGTGTAAAGGATCGGATGTGGATCGATTGATTAGATTCGACCAACCTCAAATTTGTATGCAAAGCAACGTGAAATGAACCCGGAAGCGGAAACCAGGTAACACATAGGCCTCTAGTTATCAACGTGTCTACTTACCTGCCTTTGCCGGCCCCAATACGCTCGCCTAAGCTCGCCTACCATTGCCGCCGCAGACCTGAAAAATCTCGCAAAAGTTATCAATAAATCTGTCAAAAAACCATGCACCAAGTACGGGGCGATGAGCAGTGGACTGTGATAGTTATCACTCATCCGATCTCGCTGCTCTTCGGCTTTTTTACAGCTTTATTGACAAGCTGTCACTAAGCACCCACACTAAGTATACTGTTCTACCCCCTATACTGGCGCCCCCGGAGCCCCCCGCAACTAAATAAAGTTATTAACCCCTAAACCGCCGCTCCTAGACCCCGCCGCAACTATAATATATATGTTAACCCCTAAACCGCCGCTCCCGGACCCCGCCGCCACTCTAATAAACTGATTAACCCCTAAACCGCCGCACCCGGACCCCGCTGCCGCCTACATAATACCTATTAACCCCTATCCTGCCCCCTATACCGCCGCCACCTATAATAAATGTATTAACTCCTATCCTGCCGATCCCGTACCCCGCCGCAACTAAATAAATTGTTTAACCCCTAAACCGCCGCTCCCGGACCCCGCCGCCGCCTATATTAAACTTATTAAACCCCTAATCTGCCCCCCTACACCGTCGCCACCTATAATACATTTATTAACCCCTAGCCTGCCCCCCTATACCGCTGCATCCTATAATAAAATTATTAACCCCTAAACCTAAGTCTAACCCTAACCCTAACACCCCCTTAACTTAAATATTAATTAAATACATCTAAATATTATCACTCTTATTAACTAAATTAATCCTATTTAAAACTAAATACTTACCTTTAAAATAAATCCTAATAACTTTTAAAACATAAAGCTAAATTGGCTAAGCAATCTAGACTAACATATGACTCTCTTATTAAGGAGTTAGAACGTGCCCATAAAGACACCCCTGACGACATGGCCCTACTAACAAAACTCAAAGACACTAGAAAAGAACTCAACAAATACTTACAATAAACAACAAAAACAAGCTTTCTTTTTACAACAGCGCTACTATGAGCAAGGGAATAAATCAGGTAGGCTTCTGGCTAGAGCACTTCGACGCAGACAACTCAAACAACATATTCACACAATCAGAACCAGATCAGGACAGACTAAGCGAGACAGTATATCTATAGCAAAAACCTTGAACCTATTATGCCTCACTCTACAATCTACTGGGGACAACCGCCCAACCCAACAATAAAGACACTAGAATAAGAGACATTAATCACTATTTAGACCAATTAGAGATCCCTAGCATAACTGATGAGCAATCACAGAAACTAGACTCCCCATTGAAAGTAAAGAGATCTTACAGGCAATTCAGGACCTGCCACCGGGCAAGAGCCCGGGGCCAGATGGCTATGGAGCCAAATACTACAAGAAATTTGTGCACATCCTAGTACCTAAGTTGACAAGGTTATTTAATTCACTAGAGGATTCAGGGGGGTTTAGCAGAGCAATGCTAGAGGCCTATATAGCTGTTCTGCCAAAACCTGGCAAAACACCAGACGTTCCACAAAATTTTCGCCCCATATCCCTGCTAAACACGGACGTGAAAATATTTGCAAAAGTCCTCGCAGACAGGCTCAACCCTTTGATTGGCTGGTAGTCTCCCCAGACCAAGTGGGATTCATCCCTGGCAGGGAGGCCAGGGATAACACCCTAAAGGTCCTGCAGCTCATATCCTATACACAAAACAACAAAATTCCACTCTCCCTGATCTCCACAGATGCGGAGAAAGCCTTTGACAGGGTGGACTGGGATTTTCTCAGGGCCACGCTGTCGAGGCTGAATATAGGGCAGGCTTTTATAAACAAGATATTCGCACTATACTCAGATCCCACGGCTAAGGTCAGGGTGAACTCAATCCTGTCAGAGTCTTTTGAAATCAAGAATGGTACAAGGCAGGGTTGCCCACTGTCACCCATTCTTTTTGCTCTCACCATCGAAATACTGGCACAAAAAATTAGACTTCATCCACAGATTAAGGGCGTTAGGATAAACACATCGGAATATAAAGCGGCAATGTACGCCGATGATATCTTGCTCACAATCACTGATATAGAATCCTCACTACAACCAATTCTAGACACTTTCACAGAATATAGTAAACACTCGAATTTTCACTTGAACCTGACTAAATCGGAGATCCTTTATTGAATACACCTAGCCTAGTAGTAGAGAAGATCCAACGCATATGCCCCTTGAGAGTACAACCAACTCAATTAAAATACTTAGGGATAACCCTGTCAGGCGACTTTGATCAAATGTACAGCAAGAACTATAAGACTTTACAAGCCAACATCGTTAGGGACTTATCCTGCTGGAAAAGCAAGCCCATCTCATGGATTGGCAGGGTCCACATGATTAAAATGAATGTCCTACCCGAATTCTTTATCTCCTCCAGACCCTGCCAATACCCATACCTAAAACTTACTTTAACCAGCTACAACGGACTTTAGAGCAATATATATGGGGTGGGGTGAAGCCGAGAGTACCAAGACAGACGTTATATAGGCCCAGAGATAAAGGGGGCTTAGGAGTTCCAGACATCATAAGGTATAGATTGACGACCATTATACAGAGACAAATCGACTGGAGCCACAACTCTGCAGACAAAAGGTGGATACAACTGGATAGGGACATTTTTCAGGTACATAACTTGGGATGGTTGGGTTGGATGGGCCCGGCACACAGACCACCCTCTGTGCTGACCTACCCTCTTATTAACGAATTTCTCTCTCATTGGGACAAGCTACTGGCAACTAGCACACACATATCATCTAGACCCTCCCCTCTAACACCTCTGCGAAATAATCCAGAAATAACGTCTCTCCCCCCCTAAAATTCACTTCAAACTACGCCCCAAAACTCCCCAAACACACCTGGAAAAATATCATAGACCAGGGAAAGATAGTCTCGGCTCAGCAGATATTGGATAGTGAGGATGGCCTTACACTTAATTGGCTCACACACATGCAATTATCCCACTACCTAGATAAGCACAGACTAAGCCGCCACATCACGAGACCACTCACAAAACTGGAGACACTATGTACGACACCAATACCCCCCAGACACACAATCTCAGTAGTGTACGAGCTGTTACTAGATACAGGACCTGGTCTCTCCCTTCTTTCTGCCTCAAATGGCAATGGAATTAGACATATCTATCACTGACAAAGAATGGCAAAAAAATTTCAACCATCACAAAAAGGCCTCGATTTCAGCAAGGGTTCAGGAGATGAACTATAAGTTCCTCTCCCGTTGGTATTTAACCCCATTAAGACTCAAAAAAATATATAAGCATGCCAACGACAAATGTTGGCGTGATTGTGATGAGGTAGCAGGACTGCTACACATCTGGTGGTTTTGCCCAAGCTAGGAACATTCTGGGATGAGGTCATATGCACATAAATAAAACGCTAGCCTCCCAACTTCCTAAATCTCCAGGTATCTTGCTCTTCCACAAAATTCCAAACCTTAAAGACGACACTAAGACTGCACTATTATACATTATGATTAATAGTGCTAAAATACTGATCCCACAAAGGTGGAAAACACAGGACACCCCTACATTGGCTAAGTGGAAAGAGCAGGTGGAAGAGATGCTAGACCTAGAAAGATATCATTTTTATAAAATCGGCAGGATAGATAAACACGAATACATGCTCATGAGATGGAATGCTGCCAAGATTTGAGGTCCTCTGCACCCCCTTTCAACTCGAAATGCCTAGGGCACCCGCCCTCCCCCTTGCCTCCTCTACCCCATCCCTATCCCTCTTCACTTACCCCATATGCGCCTCACACCCCTGCCCCCCCGGGTCTATCGGCCACTGGCTGATGCTTTATGAAACTCTACAACAACCCATGGCATGGCATGACCTCCCTCGATACTATGCAACATGTGAAAACAGAATACTATTTCAAATCACCGCAGGTTATTGGTTGCCACGTATATATATATACACATCTGTATGTTTATTTAATGATTTTCTCTAATGATTTTACTATCTTTCCATGTATAAGAATACAAGAATTTAAGGACTGTTATGTTTTATGCTTGGAATTGTACCGGGAAATGATGCACTGATTACCGTGTTGTCACAGATTGGTTGGTGGATCTGTATGTTATACCTTCTATGCTAATTTCAATAAAGCATTTGAAAAAAAAAAAAAAAAAAAATCCTAATATAGCTACAATATAAATAATAATTGTATTGTAGCTATTTTAGGATTTATTTTTATTTTACAGGCAAATTTCAATTTATTTTAACTAGGTACAATAGCTATTAAATAGTTATTAACTATTTAATAGCTACCTAGTTAAAATAAAGAGAAATTTACCTGTAAAATAAAAACTAACCTAAGTTACAATTACACCTAACACTACACTATCATTAAATAAATTATTCCTATTTAAAACTAAATACTTACCTGTAAAATAAACCCTAAGATAGCTACAATGTAATTAATAATTACATTATAGCTATTTTAGGATATATATTTATTTTACAGGTAACTTTGTATTTATTTTAGCTAGTTAGAATAGTTATTAAATAGTTATTAACTATTTAATAACTACCTAGCTAAAAGAAATACAAAATTACCTGTAAAATAAATCCTAACCTAAGTTACAATTAAACCCTACACTATCATTAAATTAATTAAATAAATTACCTACAAATAACTACAATTAAATACAATTAAATAAACTAACTAAAGTACAAAAAATAAAAAAATAAGTTAAACATTTAAAAAATATTACAACAATTTTAAGCTACTTACACCTAATCTAAGCCCCCTAATAAAATAACAAAGCCCCCCAAAATAAGAAAATGCCCTACCCTATTCTACATTAAAAAGTTACCAGCTCTATTACCTTACCAGCCCTTAAAAGGGCCTTTTGCGGGGCATGCCCCAAAGAATTCAGCTCTTTTGCCTGTAAAAAAAATACAACCCCCCCAACATTAAAACCCACCACCCACATACCCCTAATCTAACCCAACCCCCCCTTAAATAAACCTAACACTACCCCCTGAAGATCATCCTACCTTTAGCCGTCTTCAGCCAGTCGACCACCGATGGAACAGAAGAAGACATCCGGAGCGACAGAAGTCATCATCCAAGGGGCGCTGAAGAAGTCTTCCATCCGATTAAAGTCATCATCCAAGGGGCGCTGAAGAAGTCTTTCATCCGATTGAAGTCATCATGCAGGCGGCGTCTTCAATCTTCATCCATCCGGAGCGGAGCGGAGTCATCTTCAGACGAGCTGACGCAGAGCCATCTTCTTCCACCGACGACTGAACGACGAATGACGGTTCCTTTAAGTGACGTCATCCAAGATGGCGTCCCTCGAATTCCGATTGGCTGATAGGATTCTATCAGCCAATCGGAATTAAGGTAGGAAAAATCTGATTGGCTGATTAAATCAGCCAATCAGATTGAAGTTCAATCCGATTGGCTGATCCAATCAGCCAATCAGATTGACCTTGCATTCTATTGGCTGTTCCGATCATCCTACTTAAGTTTAGGGGTTAATAATTTTATTATAGGATGCGGCGGTATAGGGGGGGCAGGATAGGGGTTAATAAATGTATTATAGGTGGCGACGGTGTAGGGGGGGCAGATTAGGGGTTAATAAGTTTAATATCGGTGGCGGCGGGGTCCGGGAGCGGCGGTTTAGGGGTTAAACAATTTATTTAGTTGCTGCGGGGTATGGGATCGGCGGCAGGATAGGGGTTAATAGGTATTATGTAGGTGGCAGCAGGGTCCGGGAGCAGCGGTTTAGGGGTTAATCAGTTTATTAGAGTGGCGGCGGGGTCCGGGAATGGCGATTTAGGGGTTAACATATATATTATAGTTGCGACGGGGTCCGGGAGCGGCGGTTTAGGGGTTATACATTTGTTTAGTTACGGCGGTGTAGGGGGGGACAGATTAGGGGTGTTTAGACTCGGGGTACATGTTAGGGTGTTAGGTGCAGACATCTCCCATAGAAATCAATGGGATGTCTGGCAGCAGCGAACATGAACTTTCGCTATGGTCAGACTCCCATTGATTCCGATGGGTTCCGCCGCCTCCAGGGTGGATTGAAAACCAGGTACGCTGGGCCGGAAAATTGCCGAGCGTACCTGCTAGTTTTTTGATAACTAGCAAAAGTAGTCAGATTGTGCCGAACTTGTGTGCGGAACATCTGGAGTGACGTAAGAATCGATCTGTGTCGGACTCAGTCCGACACAAAATTCTACTTTTGCCGGTGTGTAGGGCTTGATAACTAAGGCGAATCAGCCTCACCACAAATACACTGCGGAATTCCAGCGTATTTGAGGTTGACGGCTTGATAACATCGACAAGGAAGTGGGGTGTGTACTGGTAGATATAGGGTGAGACCAATGGTCAGCATATATATAAGTATAGAAATATATTGTACCAAATTACCACCAGATATATGTAGAAATATGTATTTATGAATAAAAAGAACATATTCTGCTATGTGAGGAACATTGGAATGTGAAATATTAATATTTTCATGTCAGGTTTGCGCACTTGAGAATATGCGATCGGGTTTACGTGAGAGTAGGGTGTTTTATTTCTTGTTTTTGTGCTCCATTGAAGTCTATGGGGGAATACGTTTATGCGGCTGCGATATTGTAACTTCAGGCTTTTTGCACATGTCGGTTTAGCACGCAAGTGAAAACTTTTTACTTTCAACTTGTAATATGCGCAAAACCTGACACTCGCAAAAAGCTTACTTTTAGTTGAATTAACACATGAGCGGGAGCGATAAATAGCACTCCACTCGTAATCTAGCCCTATATGAGGAAGCTCATTATCCAATAGTAAGGAGTAAAGGGACAAGGAGAGCTGCAACATTTGATCTTAAAAATTTACCTATTCTAGGAAAATGGTTACTTTGTATGAAGGTCCACCATAGGAGTCCAAGCCAGCTGAAGATAAAGATACATTATAGGAGCATTTAGTGGGAGGAATTTAGAGGTTAGTGTAGACAGCATTATGGGAAATATAAATTTTTATATCAAACTCTCCTTTATTTATACTGGGACAGTTATGTTCCTATAGCATTGTTTGTGTCCTTACTCTGTACATAAAGAAACTGATTTATTGGTAATTATAAATATAGTTAATTTGTTTATGTGGCAGCACCAAACGCCCTTTAGTCTCTTCCAATTTTCTGAAGAACCTACTGAGGGGTTGACTGACATTTGGAAGTGCTGTCTTTGTAAGTAGTTCTTCTACAATGTAATTTATATATACGGCTAGATTACGAGTTTTGCGTTATGAGTAAAAAAGCAGAGTTAAGGCTCATAACGCTGTTTTTTTTACTACCGCTGTTATTATGAGTCTTGTAGGTACAGCTGTCCTGCACACTTTTTTGGCCGTACCGCAAATTAACTTACGCAATTTTCGTGAAGTCTTTTTTCAATGGCACTACCATTGCGCTGGTATTACAAGCTTTTTTTTTAGGCCAAAAAGTGAGCGGTTCAGCCTATCCCGCAAGATTCGTAATGCATTCTAAAGTCAGTAGCTATGAGTTTTACACTACAGAGCTGTAGCATAAAACTCATAAGTAAAGTGCTAAAAAGTACACTAACACCTATAAACTACCTATTAACCCCTAATTCGAGGCCCTCCCGCATCGCAAACACTAAAATAAAATTATTATCTCCTAATCTGCCACTCCCGACATCGCCACAACTAGAATAAATATATTAACCTCTAAACCGCTGTACAAATAAAATTATTAACTCCTAATCTGCCACTCCTGACATCGCCACCACTAGAATAAATATATTAACCTCTAAACCGCTGTACTCCTGCATCGCAAACACAAATTAAATATTATTAACCCCAAATCTGTCATCCGTAACATCGCCGCCACCTTACCTACATTTATTAACCCCTAATATAATGTAACTATTAGTTATATTGTAGCTAGCTTAGGGTTTATTTTATAGGTAAGTATTTAGTTTTAAAAAGGAATTATTTAGTTATTAATAGTAGGTTTTCTTTAGATTTTATTTTTATTTTTTTTTTATTTTTTTAAATCAAAGTTTTTTATTAAGGTATTGAGCAATACAACAGACATGGCATGAAAACATAAATATTACCTCCACGACATGAATATAAGCATTTGTTGAAATTAAAAAAAGAAAAATACATAAGTACCCACAAGGTACATCCTTGAACATCATAGCATAGATAAATAAGTTCAAACTGAGGGATCATGTCTTACATGGAGGTCTATAATATCTAATCTTAGGGCTAACATAACATACCATAACTCTAATATATCACAGTCTTCCCAATTACCGGTTATGTAATGATACCTTACATTTTTTATTTTATACAGATTACTAATAATACCTCTTTATTATGAACTAAACGCCTAGTAGAATGATCTTTTACCTTGAACTGTGTTTCAAAATAACAGACTACCTTAACTGAGAGGTACAATGTAATAAACAGATAAAAATTATAGTATAAACCAAATATTTGGTATGACAAACTTATTTTAAATCGGTGGTGGATGAATACCGCCAAGATATTCACCAAAAATGGGTGAATCCTATGGAAATAAAATAGAGAAATTGGACTAGGGAGTGAGTGCTTATGTGAGACATTTGAGGAGATTCAGAAAGATGGCCCCCCTCAGTGGCTCCCCCACTTTGGAAAGCAAGCCACTGTTTGCACAATTAATTTAATTTCAAGGCCTCGGCTCATAGGATTGGAGGGAGCAAAAGATGAGATCAATTAATATACCGCATGGCAAACCTTATTCCATCTAAAAAATGGCTGGTATCAAAGTGAATGCAGAAAAACAATTAGATAGGGGGTAATCGCTCCTCATAACTAAAGGGTAGTTGTCAAGCTAATATGGGCTATAATGGCTCTTAACTGTATCCCTTAAATAGGGGGACTGCGTGCATAGACCATAGTAGAGAATTGTAAAATCAAGCAGCCTGTATGAACAGAAATATATAAAACAATATCTTAAACAATGCAGTCTCCTGTATTAATTTCTGCGTTAAAATATCAGTCATTTGAACAAGGTGTAGAAAACCAGTAACCCAGTTCTCATAATTAAATAGTCATCATTAACTTGGGGATCCGCCAAAAATGATGAGACTATCTATGCCAAGACAAAATTACCCATTCCCCTTCTGATGTTGCTGATCATGTCACCGTTATAGAATGGGCCCCGGATGAAGAATGTGGTAAGCAGGTGGAAATATATGGACTTCTCAAAATGTATCCTGGAGTCCCGGGGACAAGAGCTGCAGGCTAGTATAGGAGATCAGGTTACATTAGTCCCAGCCAGAGTGTAGCTCTCATGAATATGCAGGTCTCCCGGTCGGCACCAGGACCATTGGGATAATCCTCACAGCACATCGGGTGGTCGGCCGCACCCACCCGCACTTGTACCCTGCTTCCCCTTAAGCACTCTCTCAATCCCGAGAGTGATACATGTAGAGGCGTCTTCTGAGTCCCCCGCTGTTTCGGTGCAGTAGGTTAGTTTCCTGAGATCTCACGTTCGGAGCCTTCTGATATACTGGGGTGGTAGAGGTGATCATATCTGTACTCAAATGAAGTTGTGAATGGCCCATGCTGCAGCTCCTGCTCCACTGCAGTCGCCATTTGCAACTTAGCGCACAGCAGCTTTTGAGGGCGGGCTTTCACAATATGTAATTAAATGGGTGAACTTAGTGTCTACCTTCTTAGCAAGGGGGCAGCCAGGAGGATTTGTAGCTTATGATTCAATGTCTCCATCCATATGGACCAGTGGCTTCACTCCCTAGTGTTAGCAATGAAATGAATCTGCTTTACCCGGCAGATCGGGGGGGGGGATATTTCAGATATGAAAGGCCGCTGTTGTGCCCATCCAGACGCCCTGGATAATGATTCTGTATAAGGAATCTCCTTGTAAGAGATATCAATCTGATCAGCTGTGCTTCATATGTCGATTTGCTGAGGGGAATTCTGAACTTCTGGTTGAAGAATAAATAAACAACCTACTTTATGTAGCTTGGAGCCTTTACATTTTGCGTCTGGATATGGCGGCTGCTAAGACACGCCCCCCTTTAGATTTATTTTAATTATATTTAAGTTAGGGGGTGTTAGGGTTAGACTTAGGTTTAGGGGTTAATAAATTTAATATAGTGGCTGCGACGTTGGGGCGACAGATTAGGGGTTAATAAATGTAGGTAGGTGGGTGGCGATGTCTAGGGGTGGCAGATTAGGGGTCAATAATATTTAAAATAGTGTTTGCGAGGCAGGAGGTGTGGCGGTTTAGGGGTTAATATGTTTATTATAGTGGGGGCGACATGGGGGCAGAAGATTAGGGAGTAATATGTGTAGGTTGGTTGCAACAACATTGGGGCGGGAGATTAGGGGTTAATAAATATAATGTAGGTGTCAGCGATGTTGGGGGCAGCCAGATTAGGGGTTAATAAGTATAATGTTGGTGTCGGCGATGTCCAGAGTGGCAGATTAGGGGGTAATAAATATAATGTAGGTGTTGACGATGTTGGAAGCAGCAGATAGGGGTTGATAAGTATAATGTAGGTGCCGGCGATGTCCGGCTAGCGGCAGATTAGGGTTAAAAAGTGTAAGATTAGCGGTGTTTAGACTCGGGTTCATGTTAGGGGTGTTAGGTGTAACATAAAATTTTGTTTCCCCCATAGGAATCAATGGGGGCTGCGTTGCGGAGCTTAAGGCTGCTTTTTTGCAGGTTGTTAGGCTTTTTTTTCAGCCGAGGGTTTAGGAAAACCTATAATACCAGCGCTGTAGGTAAGTGAGCGGTGACAATAACGTGCAAAATTAGCAACCGCACAGCTCTTACCACAAAACTCGTAATCTAGCTGATGGTTTGGATAAATCTAAAAGAAAAGTGTTTTTGCTGTTTACAATGTAGACTAATGAAGGTTTTCCATTATCAGCAAAAGACAAGGCAGTGCTTGTTATTACTGTATTTTATAAACATTTCCTGCTTGATTTGGAATAACAATTCTTGAGATTTCTTCAGCTTTGATATGTCCATCTGAGAAATGATTTATTTTTTACCTAGAAAGACTTTTGTCAAACATTGTTCTACCTAGTCTTTTAAAAAGTTGATCTCACATTTACAGACAGGTTCTCTTGGAATCTGACCAGTTTTAAAGAAGGCAAAAATCTGCTTTGATGAAAAATTCATATAACTCATTGCATAGCTCCCTTTGTGCATCCCCAATAGAAAACCTGAACTACCAGTTTTTGTACAGGAGCAGAGGTATCTGGGAAAAGGAAATGTAAATGAGCTATACAATATGCTGATGATGCCTAATAAGGCTGAAACAGCTGTCTACCATGTGATTTACTTTGCTGTACTATTTAATCCATGTTATGCTTAAAGCTGCACATGAGCAGCATTGCCCTAGCCTGAGGGAATCTGTGTTTAAAATGGATACTTGAAGAAAAAGAAGGTGCTCTCCATTTAACCCAATCATAATTAGGCATTTTACATTGTTGTTCTGCACCCAAAACTAATTTTCAGTCTACCAAAATAGTGCTATTTAGGCTAGATTACAAGTGGAGCGCAAGATTTCGCTTTCTCAAGCGCGATATTTGCGCTCACTCAGTAATACCAGTGCACATAAATGTGCGCTGATATTACAAGTTAGGCACATGAATGTGACCTAGTGTTTGCATTGACTGGAAGTCAAGTGCTTGCGAAAGTGCGCTTCCATGGGATCCAATAGGAGCCTGGTTCTCTTGCCGTCAAACACAGCAATCCACCTAGCGCGGGGGAGCAAATCACACAGCGTTGGGCAGCAAAATAAAAATATATATGTATATGAATATATACTTATATTTATGTGTTTATATATGTATATGACACATATTAACACTTAAATATATATGTATATAAGCATAAACATATATATTTACAGTAAAAACACATTCATCTCCCATCTCACCTCTATGTAAAGAAACTTTCAGTGCCCACATCCCCTTACTTTAACCACTTATAACTGCTTTGTGCAGTTTTGAAAAATAAATAAATAAAGATGCCCATGTTTTTATTTCATTTTAAATAACTGTACTCTTTATTTGGGGGGGAATTGGGGCCTATGGTTAATTGCACTAAGTGCAAAGTGGGATCAGAAGTTCGTGGGAGAATTAACCAGCACTTATAATGGCTGGTTATTTAACGTGCACCTGTACACGGGCAAATTTGCCTCTTTATGGGTGCAGCTTAAGATAGCGCTCCACTTATAGTCTAGCCCTTAATATGGGACAGTTCAAGATGATCACAAACCAATTTCATCAGTTTTTTGGTACCATTTTTCAGTTAATGAATTAACAGCTAAAGGGACTTGATATAATGCAAAACTGTCCTTTTCGACCTATTAGCAAGTATTCCAAGTTATAGAATTAAGGCCCAATTGTTTTGCACATAGGTCAAACACACTGAAAAAGCCAGTGCTGCCATATTGGATGATCTTATAAATTCTGATTTAGATTCATTGAGCTTCTCTTTTTTTTCTCTTGTAGACTCTATGATAGTACGTATTCCTAAAATGTACATATTGTCAAGGTATTGCTGAGTGGCATTGGATAAACTACATATGTATCACATATTTAATAATTAATTTTAGCTAATGTTCTACTTTTTATATGAATTGATTTGGCTATAGTCACAGCACTGCCCCCTCGCTGCTTAAGACATCTAAAGAGAACAAAGGGATGACATTTTTCCCAATAGTGAAGGCAGGTCATTTCCAAAGAGATTTTTATCACATGCCACTCTCAAGTTTGAATGCCCATATATGGAATTTCCTGCCTAAGATGTGTAATAATATTAAAGGAACCCCCTGGGTTACAGCGACACAATTCTGTACCTTAAGTCAGATAAGATAATTAGCACGTGTATTATACCCAAATGAGAGTTTCTTTTGAAGGTCTAATACACATGCACGTCTGAAAAGGTTTGCTGGCTCCGATAACAGCAAATGGGAGGCCAGATCTCAAATGGATGACTTGTGCCCTAATTTTCATGTAGTTTAAGATACTCAAATGAATATATACTCAGACACATATTATATATAAATATATGAGTCTGGGAAATATGCTTTGTGCCTTGTCTGCTATACTAAATAGGTAGCTGTATTTAATTTTTTTTTATTAACACCATTGTTTCTTTCATTTTCAGACATGTGAGAAACCAATGAGTTGTCCCATAAATTATATCATATTTGTGTTTTCATGCATTCAAAATAACATTATCAAGAGATATACTTAGTGTGAGATATATTTATATTAAAATGGAATGAGAATCAAATAAATATATCAGTATAATTAATTACTACAGAATTATAATTGAATGCATATAATATACTAAATATGAGGTGAAGTGAATATATAACTGTATTTATATTAAAATGAAATAATATCAAATGTAAATATTGCATATATCAATTACATCAGACTGCTACTCACAAGGTATGTATGTGATATAAGATGATAACTGGAAAAGGTGACAGTATTATATCAGAAAATGAACTAAAATATTAATTAAATTCATGCTGAAAGTATTAAAATCCTTTTAAATGCCATAATAGAAATATGCCTTTGAAATACCTCTCTTGAAACATTGTCGGTAAGAAGTATGTATAATATGTATATTATATAAATTTAATATTATGCACAGGTCTATATCTAAATGTATAGGAAGTGTATATATATTATAGGTATATAATATGTTGAATATACTTGTGTTTGATATTGATACACACATCTTCAGTAGTATTAGATAGTCCCATATATGTGGACCAGATGAATTTATTAATATCAGGAAATAATGAGTATATTAAATATATGTTTTAAAATATATAAGAATATTTTTGTAGTGGTTGCAAACAAAGCTGCATTCCGTTGTCTGTTGCCCTCCAGTGTTTGATGCGAAAATTGCAACCAAAAAGTATTTGGCTGCTCAGAGAGGCATTTCCCAAATAACCTATGAGAGACAAGCTTGGCTTGAAGGAGTGGTTCTATCTTTGATAAAAAGCCCACACACACTAGACAAGAGACTTAGGGCCTATCTATCAAGCTCCGAATGGCCGCTGCTCCATAACCCTGTCCGCCTGCTCTGAGCAGGCGGACAGGAATCGCCGCAATTCAACCCGATTGAATATGTTCGGGTTGATTGACACCTCCCGATTGGCCGCGAGTCAGCAGGGGGGCGGCGTTGCACCAGCAGCTCTTGTGAGCTGCTGGTGCAATGCTGAATACGGAGAGCGTATAGCTCTCCGCATTCAGCGAGGTCTTGTGGACCTGATCCGCACTGTCAGATCAGGTCCGCAAGACCTTTCATAAATAGAGGCCACAGGAAAATAATTGAGGCCTGTATCCTTGCAAAATAGTGGAATAATCCTTCTTATTTGACCAACAAGAAGCCCCAGGATAAGCTTAATTCTCATGGGTACTTGGTAATGTATACTGTTGTTTTATATTTTTAATATTGTAAACCAAGGTATTTTAAAACTATAGTTAAATTGTAGCTAGTGATTTAAAATGGTATTTTGTATTTTAAATGTATGCCCCATTGGTCTGTATAGTCTAAACTAACTATATTGATGCTAAGTTATTTTGTTGCTAAGAAAATAATTGGTACTTTTATATTTACTTATTGCGAAATCTCTTAGAAATTGCATATAAATTGGTTATTGCGTTAATAATATACAATTTCTCTGGTTGTTATTAATTGAGCATTATCAGTTAGTAATCTATATTTTGGTATTGGAGCAAGTATTTCTGGATATTTACAAATTGTTCTGATATCATTCAGGTGTGATTTTGATTAGCGATTTACTGTGAGTAAAGTTTAATTTTTAGAGATACATTTTATGATCTGTTTTGAATAGAAAATTGTAACAGAATAAACATGTATAATTGATTCATAATCTAGTTTTTACATAAATATAATTTGCTGTGTTTAAAAAGATATTACCTGATCAGAAACTTTGGAAATTACTTAATTGAGATTAATGGATAATATATAAAATTATTAATATTACTAGAGGTTACTGCTGAGATAATAATGAATAATATTGTAACCTAGTATATACAACACGTTGAAGGCACCGCTGATAGATCAGTGATATTTTTCACAGCAATATTATTTTGTGTTGCAAATTAGTATTTTACATAACAAAATTAAAGTGTGCAAACAGTGATTTCTTAGAAATTAAACTAGCGTTTTTATCTTATTAAATACCATACTAAAATAGTTATGTCTGTAACAAGAAGTGACTCTAACATATCTGTACTCAATATTGAAATATGTTCCCCAAAATTGACCGTTAGTCAGGTAAAAACACTTAAAATTGATGCCATTACTCACCTTAAAAATAGATGAGACATTAAGGGAAAATTAGACGCTTACATTAAGATGCTTAAAACTAAGGCTAAAAGTCTAGTTAAAGATATGTGGGTTGAAGATAGCAAACTATACCAAAGTTTACTGAAGCTTAATAAATGCAATAAATAAGAAATGCACAATGAAATCATTTTCAAAACTTGGCCAATACTAATGTATTTGAGCTGTGAGATGTCTAGCCAAATTGCAGGACAGAACGTACAATTGGAACAGCTAAAGGGGTGAAAATGATACATTACGAAAATTCAAAGAAGACTTTATTGACAGAAAGTTAGACAGTCTAGAAGCTAAAAAAAATATTTCTTCCCTAAATGAATATAATCAGAAATTAGTAGATAAATTAAAAGCTTTAGAAGAAGTTTTTGAAAAGGGCGAAAAAAAATAAAACATTAAAAGAAGATATCTTAAGGCTGAAAAAGAACATGAACAGGAAATAAAGGAATTAGAGAGACAAATCAGCAATAATAAGGAGCCTTCGAATAATAACACTAGTGCTGAAATTATTTACTCAATTAAGGACTGGGTTAGAAGTGAGTTTCAAAATATAAGGCAGGAAGATAAGCAAAAATCCCCAAATTATGGCCCTAATTCAGACCCAGAGATAGCATTCCCCCTTAGGCCATTACCTAACTCTGAAGTGCAAGATAAATATTATGCCTCAGAGGAAGAAGGCAGTTACTCTAGCGGGTCAGAAGGGGGGGCTAGCTTCTGAGACAGCCCATATCAAAATACACGGGTAAAATTTCTGCATAGTAAATATAGTACAGATAGAGGGTGCTCTAACCCAAACAATAAGGTCCAAATGAGACCCAGTAATGTACTTAATTAAGTGTATGACACCCCTACAAAATAAAGTTCCTAAGTAGTGCAGTACACCCATTTTCCAAAAAGTGGACCACTTCCATTATTGATCATTTAGAGGCTTATGAAAATGCTCTAGCCGTATTGAATAGAAATGATGGGCAATCTAAAATTGAATTTCTGCCATGGGTATTTGAGCCTAAGCATCACAAAATCTTTGCTTCACTAAAAGATATGAATTTTAATTTTTGGAGCGAAGTAAAGCGACAGTGCAAAATTGAATTCGGGCCATATTGCACCAAAACAGCTGCTAAAATAGCTGTATACAGTTTGAAATGTGGCACCAATCAAAGCCCTATAGAATTCCTTTCTGCACTAAAAAGTACGTACATTATGGCAGAAAATAAACCCAAATTTGAGAGCTCAGAATTTGTTAATCTATTTTATGAAGCCTTGCCCTCACACATCAAAATAAATCTGGCTAGAGACTTTGATGGAAACTGTTCATTAGATTGGCTGATTAGGGAAAGTACAAAAGGATATGCCATACAGCAAACCAATGACCATGGGGATAAAAGAGAGAAAAATCCCAACCCTAAAGTAGTGGCCAAAACTAGGGTGTCACCTAGCCCCCTTAATTTAGAGTCCAAAAAGAAGACTTATGCAGAAGTGGCCAGAGAAAATAGGCCTAGCCCACAACGTTTTGAGTCTGCCCCTCCCCCACCAAAGGCTGAGGCGCAGAGGGAATATACACAAAATGGGGGGTATGACCAGATAAATAGGTATCCCCAAAAATAAGAATACCCACAAGGCAATAGGTATCTCCGTAGAGGTAGATACCATAAGTGGTGCAGATATTCTCAGGATAACCAGTCACCCCAGTTAAATAGTGAACCCCAAGAAAGTAACACAAGACAAGCTGAACCCCATGGGCAACCATGTCGGGATAGAAACAGCGGCCCTGATACTGAGGGGACCCAATGGTCTAGGAATCTCTACTATGGGGCATCAAGAGATAGGCCCAGGGGTAAAGGTTACTTGTACAATCAAGTAGATCAGCTTAGTACCCAGTTAAATCAGTTAAGTGAACAATTCACTAATATGAATCAAGCTTTGACGGCTCAGCACCCTAATATTTTTTTTAGGGGTACAGCCAGTGCTTAGCAGCACAGTCATAAACACTCCAGTATTACCTGAGAGAGAAGGGATATAAATACATAAAGGAAATAATAAATATTAATAATGGTACTAATCATGTTCTCTCCCTACAGCCCAGAAATGGAAGGCCTGACTGTGATCACAGGTGTCCTCAGCCTGGAAGCGCTAGTAACTCTATTCTTTTGCAGTTGTCCCCTAACCTTATTCCCACAGATACAGTACACAGGAACCTTGTCAGCCATATTATAGAGGAAGTGACTGGTAAGAAAGAAAATTATTCTGCATCAGGTAACATGGCAGATTCAGATTACTCGTGGCGAAGTCCACAGATGTGTAATCATGCTAATTTTATGTGTGAAATGGTAGAAACTGCAGGAAGATATTATGTATATATTGAGCTCCAGGATTCAATTACTAACCCTATAATGGGATTAATTGATACTGTATCTTAAGCAGCTATTTTATCCCACAGGTACTACACACAGCTAAATGATCTAGCACCCCACAAACCTAAACTAACGGAATTTGATGGTTCACTAATAGGCGTTGGGGGTGACTCTCTCAAAGTTTGGGGCACTGCATGGTTCAAGCTTAAACTGGGAAACAGATTCATAAGGCCCCCTGTCATTATAGTGGATCTGCCAACTGATCATTTAATAATTGGTATTGACCTTCTTAAGTGATTAAGTACCATAATTGATTGTATAAATAATATTATTTGGTCAGAAGTAAAAAGAACTACAAATTATGAGCGGTCCAGCATACCTCACACCAGACATAACTGTCACGTGGTGGAAGAGAAGCCAGATGCTGTCGAAATTCATTTCAGGAATAGCTCTGTACCTGAAATAACTGTCCTGCAGACAGATAATCAGACTCCCCTAAGTGGCTCTGATGGTAATACCATTAAAATTTCGCCTGAAAAGATAGTCAATATTTCCCTAGACGGCGATGTATATCTCTCCACAAGGGGGATCATAAATTCCCTAAAGGGGGACATCACGCTCAATTACTTGCAGAAATTGAGAGAGTTAAGGATGATCTATTCATCCCTATACAGGTGTATGACCTTGGAAAAACCAAGTATGCTAAATTAAACTTAAAACAGGAAGCTAGCTACATAAGCAAAGGCTTATTGGCGCAGATTGCTGAACCTAAAGTAATCAAATATCTTTCTCCCCAAGATCACTTGGTCCATGACCTAGATAATAACTCTGAAAGCTATAACATTACAGCTAAATGTTTATTATCTATTTCTATAGGAAATAAATCAGCAAAGCACCTGTTTTTAGTTTTAAATACTTCCCATAATCAAATATACATTGGCAATGATCTCTTACATAGATATGCCATACAAATAGATTTGATTAACCTTTGCCTCTGGAGCAGGTTAAAGGGGGACCCTGAAGCATTTTAGGATGAAAATGCAACCCTAAAATCAAATCAGCAATTGCCATATGCTGTGAATATGCAGGTGACTAATGATATTGTAATCCCTGCTGGGGCTGATAAATTTCTCTTACCCTTACAGGTAAAAAGGGGCCAGAAATTAAAAACTTCTAAAGCAGTAATTTGCATATCCCATAGAATGCAAAATCTGGGTATCAAAATGACCCCTACTCCCATGGTAAATATTGGAAATATTCCAATACATGTTATTGTGCTTAACATGACTCCACAGGATATCACCTTATCCAAGGGAACAACCATTGGATATGCTCTGGAATCCAGTTATTATACTTTCGTATTCCAGAATAATGTAATCGGACTAATACCTGAAAGGTACTTAACTGAAGAATAGTTAATAGAACAATCCTTTGCATCCATGCCAGAAGGATTATTTACAATTCAGTCTATTTATCCTTTCAGCTCAGAGGAAGGAATTTGCAAAATTGAAGAAGCCTCCATGGTATTTGTTTAGCCGATCATAGAGCAAGAATACCCCAATACCCAGAACCCTTGAAGAAGCCTATGAGATAGGACAGCCTGAAATCTTTCCAGGATTTCAGCAAATAGTCGAAGAGCAAATCTCCTTAGCTAATGGCTGTTCCAGTGATGATGAACGCCAACAGCTACGAGAAATCCTGATAGTGTACAAGGATATTTTTGCTAGGGATTCATATGACTGTGGGAATACAGACCTACACATTGCAAGAATCCAAACAGATCCTAATGCACCACCTGTACAATACTGGCTTCCCTTATATTATTCTCTTGCAGAAATCATAAGGAACTTGGAAGAAAGGGATATTATCCGACAGGTGCACAGCTCTTATAATAATCCTATCCTAGGTATTCTTAAGCCCAATGGACAATGGCATTTGTGTGCTGACTAAAGACAGCTAAACAAATTAGTCTACATGTCTGGATGGCCTGTACCATACATTGACCAGTGCCTAGCGCAGATGCAGGGATCTAAGATATTCACTGCCATTGATTGTGCGCAGGGATACTGGACCATAAAGGTGCAAGAAGAAGACCAGTATAAGCTTGCATTCTCATTCCAAAGGGTCCAATATGCATGCCAAAGACTCCCGTTTAGATACATAAATTAAGGACATGAATTTGCTGTATTCATGCATAAGGCTATGCCTGATGCACTGGAAAGGGGGACGTTATCTTATGTTGATGATGTGTTAAACAAAAGCCAACTTAAAAGGACAGGTGTCAAACTATTCCTACAAAAAGCCCAATGGTGCCGTAACCGTGTGAACTTCTTGGGACATGAAGTTACTTCTGAAGGGTTAAATCCTCAGAAGAAAAATGTGGAAGCTATAATAAATTCTAAGAACCCAACTAACTTTAAGGAATTGAGATCATTTCTGGGTACGACAAATTATTCTCGCAAATTTATTGATAATTATGCAGAATTAGCTAAACCACTGCTACATCTCCTAAAGAAGGATGTGATATGGCACTTGAGTGAGATTCAAGAGACAGCCATAAGAGAGCTGAAGAGAAAACTCACACAAGCACCTTGCTTAACTTACCCTGAATGGGGTAAACCTTTCTACTTAGAGACAGTAGAAATAAAATTTAGTGATTGCGAAAAAGCCCTAATCTACTGTTTGGGCTCTACAAAATTTCCACAGCTACATACAGGGCAAGAACATTGATTGTAGAAATGGCCCACTAGCTTTTGCTATATCTTCAAAGGGAGAGAATAAGAGATGGGAACCTGTCCAATAGCCACATAACAGCTTGGACTCTTTCCTTAAAAGGCTGGCCTTTAGAAATTCGCTATAAGCAAAACAAAAAGAATCCAGTCGCATAGGGGCTTGCTGAGCACTGTACTGTAAAGGATCATGGGGGGAGATTTAATAGAAGATAATTTCCTGGAGGAACATTTGCTTTCCCCATATAAAATATACGAGGACCATTGTCAAACATTATCTTGGGCATATGTTGATGGTTGTTCTTACCATGCCACTATTAATAATGAGCGCAGATTAGTCGCTGGCATTGGTATAACTGGGGCAAATGGATTACCAAATATTTCTGTAGGTTTCAACATTGGACCAAGATCCAGTCAAGTTGCAGAACTAACTGCTGTTCTAAAAAACATTTAGATGGCTATTGAACAAGATAATCATGAATTTGTGATCATTACTGACTCAAATTATGTGCGTGACAGTTTTGTTAAATACCTGCCAACTTGGAAAAGAAATGGCATGCAGACAACTAACAACAAACCAGTCAAACATGGCAAGTTGTTCTGCGAAATTGATGTTAGTGGTGTCCAATGGTTTAACCATACACTGGAAAAAGACCAAGGGTCATTCCAGGATTCTAGGTCCTGATAAGAAAGGCAATGATGCATTTTCATTAGCCAAACAAGGAGCCATAACTGGAGAACTCCTCAATATTGACCACTTAATGGGTGGAATTCAGGTAGAAGCCATTACCAGAAACCAGGCTAAACAACAAAACAAGCCTAATCTGGTACAATGGAGACAGGATTCTCCTAGTGAGGACCTGATCACTAGTCAAAAAGAAGACCCCATTATAGATATTTTCTATAAACATATAGAAAATCCTTAAAACAACCCCATCTCAAAAGAGGACAGTATTGGTAAGGAAGATCTTAGAAGATCTTAGAAGTCCAAATCACAATTCAAAGTACAGGATGGTTTGTTAATTAGAACCTCCAAAACTGGTATCAAGCAATGGGTGGTACCTACCCTGTTCAGGGGTCTCATGCTTCAACATGCCCATGATGCTCCCACATCTGGCCATCGTGGGGCCAAATTAACATATGAAATATTACGTGACTACGCTTTTTGGCCACATATGTTGAAAGATGTTCAAACCTATTGTCAAGGTTGTTTAATCTGTCCACAGTTCCAACCCACTGTACCAACACATCGAGTGCCATTACAGAAAAGAGGGATGGTAATGCCATGGTCAGACATACAAATTGATTTTAATGGTCCAGTAACTAGGTCATCAAGAGGTAACAGATACATGTTGACAGTAACATGTCTGTTCACTAAATGAGTAGAGTGAATCAGTGCACCTAATAATAGTGCTGAAACATGCGCAGTATTGCTCATCAACCACATGTTTTGCAGATTTGGGTTACCCCAGCTAATCAAATCCGATCGGGGGATCCACTTCACTAGCAAAGTGATGACAAATATCTGGAAAATTCTAGGGGTTAAAAGAAGGCTCCATATAGAATATAAAGCAGCCTCTATTGGTGGTGTAGAGCATTACAACCAGTCCATTGTGAAAATCCTCAAAAAGTTTGTGAGTGAAACAGGTAAGGACTGGGATGTAAAATTACCTCTAGTCCTAATGGCATTAAGAGCAACACCAAGTAGTGCTACTAAGATGTCACCTTTTGAATTGATGACCGGTGGAATAATGGTTCTACCTCAACATTTACTGTACCGTACATCAGACCAGAACTTAATAAATGCTGCTACTACACATCAATATGTAGAAAACTTAAGGAAACACCTGCAATATGTCTGTGCATTTGCTCAAAGTAACAAATGCCGCTAAAACCTATTATGATCTCAAAACTTCAAAAAAGGAATATAAAATTAATGATAAAGTTTTATCTTTATAACTTTGGAAGAGATCAGGTTAAGGAGAAGAAATTTCTTCCATTATGGAAGGGTCCTTTTGTCATTACTGACAAAATATCTCCAGTCGCCTATAAAATTAGGATCCCTAAAAATGATACTTTTATGGATAAATGGGTCCATATTAATCAGTTGCGAGCGTGCCATCCTAGATCCCAACTACAAGTCATAGAGGGAGAGTGAAGTGTCATATCCCCAAATGCACTAAAGAAATATTGTAGTTTAAAGAGGAATAAGATGTCTAGCTAAAGAGCATAAATATGAGGATTCGAAAATAATGGGCTCTCTTCATAGCAAGACTGTCTATGATGCATACTGTCAGTACACTCACCAATTACGTGGGTTATAAATCAATTCCAATGCATGTGTCCTACATATATTAAAATTGAAAAGGGGATTTATGTCAAGGTATTGCTGAGTGTCATTGGATAAACTACATATGTATCACATAATTTAATATTTTATTTTAGCTAATGTCTACTTTTTTATATGAATTGATTTGGCTAAAGCCACAGCACTGACCCCCCTTGCTGCTCAAGACATCTAAAGAGAACAAAGGGATGACATTTGTCCCAATAGTGAAGGCAGGTCATTTTAAATAGATTTTTATCACATGCCACTCTCAAGTTTGAATGCCCATATATGGAATGTCCTGCCTAAGATGTGTAATAATATTAAAGAAAACCCTGGGGTCACAGAGACACAATTCTGTACCTTAAGTCAGATAAGTCAAAAGAATCTCAGGAAAGTAAGTAATTAGCACGTGTATGATACCCAAATGAGTTTCTTTTGAAGATCTAATACACATTTACATCTGAAAAGGTTTGCTGGCTCAGATAACAGCATATGAGAGGCCAGATCTCAAATGGATGACATGTGCCTAATTTTCATGTAGTTTAAGATACTCAAATGAATATATATTCAGACACATATTATTTATAAATATATGAGTCTGGGAAATATGCTTTGTGCTTAGTCTGCTATATTGAATAGGTAGCTGTATTGCTGTATTTAAAATGTTTCATAAACACCATTGTTTCTTTCATTTCAGACCTGTGAGAAACCAGTGAGTTGTCCCATAAATTATATCATATTTGTGTTTTCATGCATTCAAAATAACATTATCAAGAGATATACTGAGTGTGGGATATATTTATATTAAAAGGGAATGAGAATCAAATAAATATATCAGTATAATTAATTACTACAGAATTATAATTGAACGCATATAATATACTAAATATGAGGTGAAGTCAATATATAACTGTTTTTATATTAAAATGGAATAATATCAAATGCAAAATAGCATATATCATTAATTACATCAGACTGCTACTCACGAGGTATGTATGTGATATAAGATGATAACTGGAAAAGGTGATAATATTAAATCAGAAAATGAAATAAATTATTAATTAAATTCATGCTGAAAGTATTAATATTCTTTTAAGTGCCATAATAGAAATATGCCTTTGAAATACATCTCTTGAGACATTGTCTGTAGGAAGTATGTATTATATGTATATTATATAAATTTAATAATATGCACAGGTCTATATCTAAATGTATAGGAAGTGTATATATATATTTATAGGTATATAATAAGTTGAATATACTTGTGTTTGATTTTGATACACACATCTTCAGTAGTATTAGATAGTCCCATATATGTGGACCAGATGAATTTATTAATATCAGGAAATAATGAATATATTAAATATACGTTTTAAAATATATAAGAATATTTTTGTAGTGGTGTTTGCAAACAAAGCTGCATTCCATCATCTGTTGCCCTCCAGTGTTTGGCTGCTCAGAGAGGCATTTCCCAAATAACCTATGAGAGACAAGCTTAGATTGAGGGTGTAACCAAATCTCTGTTTGGAATGATTAGAAAAGAATCTTTGATAAAAAGCCCACACACACTATTCAAGAAACACAGACTCAAACAGAGAAACTCACTTTGACTGAGAGAGAAACACACAGATTTGTGCTAGTATCTTCTCTGTATTTTTGTTGGGACCCTTTCTTAGGATAAGAAAGAAAATAATTGAGGCCTGTATCCTTGCAAAATAGTGGAATAATCCTCCTTATATGACCAACAGGGAGCCCTAGGATAAGCTGAATTCTCATGGGTACTTGGTAATGTATATGGTTGTTTTATATTTTTAATATTGTGACTCAAGGTATTCTAAAACTATAGTTAAATTGTAGCTAGTGATTTAAAAAGGATATTTTGTATTTTAAACTTATGTCCCATTGGTCTGTATAGTCTAAATTAATTATATTGATGCTAAGTTATTTTGTTGCTAGGGTAATAATTGGTACTTTTATATTTATAAGTCACTCTTACTTATTGTAAAATCTCTTAAAAATTGCATATACATTGGTTATTGTGTTTATAATATACAATTTCTCTAGTTGTTATTAATTGAGCATTGTAAGTTAGTAATCCATATTTTGGTATTGGAGCAAGTATTGCTGGATATTTACAAATTGTTCTGAAATAATTCAGGTGTGATTTTGATAAGCGATTCACTGTGAGTAAAGTTTAATTTTTAGGGATACATTTTATGATCTGTTTTGTATAAAAAATTGTAACAGAATAAACGTATAATAATAACGTATAACAGAATAATAACGTATAATTGATTAATAATCTAGTTATTACATAAATATAATTCACTGTGTTTAAAAAGATATCACCTGATCAGAAACTTAGAAAATTACTTAATTGAGATTAATGGAGGTTACTGCTGATATACAGTAATAAGAAATAATATTGTAACCTAGTATATACTACAATATGCATATATGTGTATATTTATTGACCAAATACATAATACCTAATTAAACAAACAAAAAAGTTTCTTCTCTCAGCAATCACTTCAACATGAACTAGATGTTATTGTCTGATGTTGTTCATGATCTGTGACACACTTTATTTGTTTTTTGTTTTAAAAAACAAAAAGAAAATGATTTTGTTTATAGATGCTATTTACATTATGAAGTATCTTGTGTCACAACCGGGTGACAGTAATAGAAATCTTGTGAGGTGGTGAAATTCTGATATCCATCCCCTCCCAGAAAAAAAATATCCACATATTAGATAGAATACACTGTTTTAAATATGGTGTTGTGGACTTCTACATTAAAAAAAAAGAAAAGAATAGTATTATCTGATTAATAAAGTTTAATTAATTTGAGGACATCACAGAACTCACAGTGAGAATATTGTCTTTATTTAAAGTTAATGTTTGTCATTTAAATTAGTTAAAATGCAAAGGGCTAGATTACAAGTGAAGAGTAATTAATAGCTCAGGGTGCTTTATTTGATGTGCTGCCTTGTACAAAGATTAACTCATAATCTGGTATTACAAGTGTATAGTTAAATATCTTAACCAAAGCATCTTAATGCAGATGGAACACTTAGCCCAGGGAACACTATTATCTCTCTTATTGTGCTCCTATAAAAAGGGATGATTTAAGTGGTGTGCTCAAGAATAATACAAAATAGCACTGTAAAATATAGTTCATTTCGAGACCTGAAGTAAACAATTATCACTTGCTAGTTTGCTTAACTAAACACACTAAAATGCTATGGAAATAAGTGTGTGTGTGTATATTTGTGTATGTATCATGCATGTTTGTGTGTGTGTATTGTGTGTATGTATTATGTGTGTGTGTGTATTGTGTGTATTAGGCAAATTGTGTTGGAGCACCTGCAATATGCAACCTTTCATGTAAGTGTCCAAAAAGCCAAAGTAAGTCTATGTCAGGCACACACTCCCACTGAATATATTGGAATGTAAATGAATGCCAGGAATCTGCAGTGCTTCACCACATATCCGCTTCAAACTGCCAAACCACAAAATAGAAAAGGAGCACCTCCAACAAGAGTAGATTTAAAAAGTTCCTTTCTTGTTGACAAGGTTAAAAACTTTACAACAGATTACCTCCAAAGACGGAAGGTTGGTAGGGGAATCTAGGAACCACTGATGCGTTTCAGCTGGACAGCGTAATCGTAGTATTGTGTTTATGTATTATGCATGTGTGTGTATATATTTGTGTATTTGTATTATGCGTGTGTGTTGTGTGTGTATGTATTATGCATGTGTGAATAGTGTGTGTATGTATTATGCATGTGTGTGTATATATTTGTGTATGTGTATTATGCGTGTTTGTGTATATACTTGTGTATGTGTATTATGCATGTGTGTGTGTATATATATTTGTGTATGTGTATTATGCGTGTGTGTGTGCTTGTGTGTGTCTGTATATATGTGTGTATGTGTATTATGCATGTATGTGTATGTGTATTGTGTGTATGTATTAGGTATGTGTGTGTATATATGTCTATGTATTATGTGTGTGTGTATATTATGTGTATGTATTATGTATCTGTGTGTATGTATTATGCATGTGAGTGTGTGTTGTGTATTGTGTGTATGTGTTATGTATGTGTATATATTTGTGTATGTTTTATGCATGTATGTGTGTGTATTGTATTACAGTATATGTTATGTCAATTTAGCATTCAAGCAATATCCAATAAGGATTTTATTAAATGCCCCAATTTAAGTTTATTATGTGAAGGATTTAGTGCTCCTGCACTGTTTGACATGCAGATATTAGCATACCCAGGAATTGCACTTGGGCATAATATGAGTGCAAAAGCAGAACCACTGGTGATTGCGCACAAGGGATGTTAATGCAAAATAACTCTAATAGTTTTGTGGTCCATTTGCAATCTAGGCCAAAGTGTGTTGTTGTTGATGAAATGTAAAACTAATAGTAGTTAAATTGACAGTGAAGTTGGAATTAAACTTTAATGATTCGGACAGAGCATGCAATTTTAAACAACTTACCAATTAACTTCTATTAAAAAATTTGCTTTGTTCTTGGTGTAGTTTGTCAAAAAGCATACCTTGGAATTCCCTGCATCAGCAATGCTCCCTGTAGTGCATTGCTGCTTCTTCAACAAAGGATACCAAGAGAATGAAGCAGATTTGATATTGGAAATCAGGAAAGAAATATTTGGGGTTTCATCTCCTTTAATACTTATTTTTTTGCATACAGTGAGTGATATAATTGTGCATGTAAAGAGCGCCAGCATTCTTATACCACTGTAACTGTAAATCTGAATATATTTAAATACCTATAACACTGTTTAGAGTTGAATTTGATTATGTTTTTCATCTTTCAGAATATTTAGAACAAAAATATAAATGTAATTTTCCTTGTTTTAGCAAAAATCAGCTGCAGGTAATAAGATTACTTGAAATTAGAAACCACACATCACAAATAAGATAGATTTGTCCTGACTAGAGTTGCTTTAAAGAGTTCTTATATGGTGAGAAATAAACACAGTTATTATTTAAAATTCAAAGGGGGGGGGGGGAATAACAAATCTACCAATATTAATTCAGTTTTGCTTTTTGTATGATCTGTATTCCAAATCTACTCTGTGCTTTAAGAAGGAAAGAATACAGATCATGACATTGTAAAGCACACACAAGCGAAATCTGAAACTGAGGTTATTAACGGGTAAAGGCCCCCTGTGATGAAAATGAACACCTTTGCTTTGACATAGCCTTTGTGCTATAGCAGGAGAGTATTACTCCAGCGCGATGTTCTATTCTTGTGACATTATCCCATAAATACACACTAGGTATAGCTACAATTTTGTTTTTCACATCTGTAATCTGTTAGTTCAGCTCAATAGTATTAATCCGCCCACAGTAGTTTGTAAAATGGTATTTATTGGGAACTCACAGATGACATTACACCCTACTAATAGTTGCAACCTTTAATTAAGAATGTTTCTTTATCATCAAATGTGCAAGTATATATTGTGAGAAAATACTCCTCTCTTTGGGATTTTGTCCCAGGAACAGCTTTAGTACACAGGCTTTTTTACAGCAGAAAAGTATGCCACACTGGATTAGGTTTAAAGCCTGGGCCTGTTTATTCACAGACAATTTTCAGGTATACAATTTTAATATAAACAAAACAAATCCTTGCTTAATAGCCCTTACTAAACAGAGTAAAGCAGTCCTAACTAAAGTTAAGTGGCTTTTCCACATCAACTACAAAATTACAAATCATTAACAAATATATAGGCATAGAACCTCTAGACTGCAGTTTAGCATTACAATATTTTCTGCTCATTCTTACAGGTTCTCACTAACAGTCCTAGCACACACTATTTAACAAGCACTAAATACCGCTCCACTTGTAATCTAGTCCTTACTTGGGTTAACCATTAAACCAGCATTTCGTATTGAATTCAGGACCACTTTTACTTTTGAAATGTGAGATTCACAATCCTCACTGTGTATCATAAAATCATCTAAGTATGCCGCTGCATAGAGTGCATGTGGCTTTAATTTTCTGTCCATCATTATTTGGAATTTGGGAGGTGCCCCATGTAAGACAAAAGGTAAGATTAAGTATTGAAAAAGGCCAACAGGTGTAGAAAATACAGTTTTCTCTTTGCTTGTGCTATGTGTGGAATCTGCCAATAGCCCTTAGTTAGGTCTAATGTAGTGAGGTATCAGGCTTTCCCTAGTCTCTCTACCAAATCATCAATTCTTGGCATTGGATATGCATCACATTTTGCCCAAATATAACATCTTTTCGACTTCTGATGTAATAGCCTGCCTAAGGGCTTCAGGTATTCTGTATGACTTAAGGTTAATCTGCTTCCCTGGTTCTGTTATAATGTCATGTTTGATAACATTTGTTCTACCTGGGACTGTAGAAACCACTTCTTTATTTATTCTAAGAAATTCTTTTACCTCTTGCTTCTGATGTACAGACAAGGTTTCAGAAATATTAACTTCAGGTTCACTTTTATCTTCAACAGTAGAAGCTGTTACTTTAGTAGTAACAAGGACCTCCCTTTCTTGCCAAGGCTTTAATAAATTAACATGATATATTTGTTCGTCCTTCTGTCTACCTGGTTGACTTACTTTATAATTATCTTCATTTGTTCTTTGAATTACCTCATAGGTTCCCTTCCAGGTTGCAAATAATTTGTTTTCTACTGTGGAACCAAAACTTGAACTTTGTTCCCTGACTGAAATACATGCACCCTTTCATTCTTGTTGTAACTTTTTTTTGTGATCTTGTTGGGCCTTATCCGTATGTTCTTTAACTATAGGCATAATGGCTGTCATATACTCCCTCATCTGGGGTAGCTTCCAGTGCCCATGTCTCCCTATCTATGTCCAGTAAACCCTTGGGATATCTGCCATACAATAACTCAAAGGGAGAGAAACCAGTAGATGCTTGGGGCACTTGTCTAATTCCAAACATTAGATATTGCAACAAAAAGTCATAATTATTCCCATCTTTGCCAATCACTTTTCGCAACCTAGCTTTTAAGGATTTATTGAACCTTTCAACTAAACCATCAGTTTGTGGATGGTACACAGAGGTTTTTAACTGCTTTGTGTTAAGGAGTTTACATAATTCCTTTGTAACACGTGGCATGAATGGAGTACCCTTATCAGTCAGGATTGTTTTGGGTTTCCCAACCTGGCTACACATTAGCATTAATTTTTTAGCAACAGATTTTGTTGAGGTTGTTTGCATGGATATTCACTCTGGGTAACGGGTTACATAGTCTAGTATAACCAAAATGTACTGATGTCCCTTATCGGACTTTACACTTCTCCCACAAAATTAATTGCAAGACTTTCAAATGGAACTTCTTTAACAGGTAATGGCACTAAGGGTCTGCTGTAAGCAGTAAATGGAGCAGTACGCTGATATTCAGGGCACAAAGACCAATCATTTTTTTATTGCTTCAAAAACACCAGGCCAATAAAATCTTCTGAGAATACTCTCTCTTGTCTTTTCCACCCCTAGGTGGCCCCCAAGAATATGTATTAGTATGGGCAATAATTAACACAGTGTGTTGATAGCCTTGTGGTACAAACAATTGCTTTGTAACCTCTGACCCTTTCTTTTCAATTTGATAAAGTAAATCATTATATGTCTCAAGATAAGGATAAGTAAGAGGCTTGTCTAAATTAACATGCGAACCAATTCTAAGCAAGATATAATGTCTTGCTCTATACTACTTTATGCCCCTCATCAGTCTGTTCTGCGTTATCACCAAAAAGTGTTTTCATAGGAGTTAATTCTCAAATCAAATATCACATTTTATACCCACCCAACTCACCACTTTACAAAGCCACGCTCGGTATCAATAACTATCTATGTTGTAAAGTAATTACGGATGTCTAAATGAATATAGGCAGTCTCTACTTTTTGTATTATCTGGTTGAACATTAGGAAACAATGCTTGGTTTAAAACAGGAACTATATTCCCTGAATCTAGCAGTACCTGTATCACTCTCCCTTTTATAGTCACAGCACACCAAGGGTGTCCATTCAAAGAGTCACTTTTGCTTGCAGAACATACAGACCTAAAATATAATGAATTGAAATCATGGTTATTACCCAAATTACATTCCCCCATGGTGTCCCCCCATCATGATTGTTTTTTTTCTCTGGAACTATGCTTCACCAAGCAGCAAATAAAACCTATCTTCGTCTGATGAGAGTTAATAAACTCAAAAAAACTACCCATAAGTGGTTTGTTTTCTTGCTTCACCCATCCCTTAAAGGTTACATAAAGATTAATACTTGGAAATAAAAAACATGACATATCCTATATTATAAAAGGCCAAGTGTGTTTGTCTGAAGCCGTCATGCGCAGTAGAGACTGCGCGCAGACAAACACACCTGGCCTTGGATTCCCTACCTGATCTGCCGACTGCCAGACAGTGCCTCGAGAAGAAGTGAGCATGGCCGAGCGCGTGCGGGTGCGTGGCCGAGCGCGAAGGGGGGCGTGGTCTAGTGTGAAGACCAGTGAAGGGGGCGTGGTCTAGCGTGCAGGTCCGTGAAGGGGGCGTGGCCGGGGGCAGGTCCGTGAAAGGACGTGGAGAGAGCTCAAACAGCTCAAAAGAGGTGAGAGGGGGGAGAGAGAAATCAAGGGAAGAGAGAGATCAAGGGGAGAGAGAGAGAGATCAAGGGGAGAGAGAGAGAGATCAAGGGGAGAGAGAGAGAGATGAATGGGAGAGAGAGAGAGATCAAGGAGAGAGAGAGATCAAGGAGAGAGAGAGATCAAGGGGAGAGAGAGATAGATCAAGGGGAGAGAGAGAGAGAGAGAGAGAGAGAGGGGGGGAGAGAGAGAGAGACAGGGGAGAGAGAGAGATCAAGGGGAGAGAGAGATCAAGGGGAGAGAGAGAGAGATCAAGGGGAGAGAGAGAGAGAGACAGGAGAGAGAGACAGGGGAGAGAGAGAGAGACAGGGGAGAGAGAGAGAGAGAGACGGTGGAGAGAGAGAGACAGGAGAGAGAGACAGGGGAGAGAGAGAGACAGGAGGAGAGAGAGAGACAGGGGAGAGAGAGAGAGACAGGGGAGAGAGAGACAGGGGAGAGAGAGAGAGACGGGAGAGAGAGAGAGAGACAGGGGAGAGAGAGAGACAGAGAGAGAGAGAGACAGAGAGAGAGAGACAGGGGAGAGAGAGAGACAGGGGAGAGAGAGAGAGACAGGGGAGAGAGAGAGACAGGGGAGAGAGAGAGAGACAGGGGAGAGAGAGAGAGAGAGAGACAGGGGAGAGAGAGAGAGAGAGAGACAGAGGGGAGGGAGAGAGACAGGGGAGAGAGAGAGAGACAGGGGGAGAGAGAGAGAGAGACAGGGGAGAGAGAGAGACAGGGGAGAGAGAGAGAGACAGGGGAGAGAGAGAGAGACAGGGGAGAGAGAGAGACAGGGGGAGAGAGAGAGAGACAGGGGAGAGAGAGAGATACAGGGGAGAGAGAGAGAGAGACAGGGGAGAGAGAGAGAGACAGGAGAGAGAGAGAGACAGGGGAGAAAGAGAGAGAGACAATAGAGAGAGAGAGAGGGGAGAGAGGAAGAGAGAGAGAGGGGAGAGAGAGAGAGAGAGAGAGAGAGGGAGAGAGTAAGGGATAGGGAGAGAGTAAGAGAGAGGGAGAGAGAAAGAGAGGGGAGAGAGAAAGAGAGAGAGAAAGAGAGAGGGGAGAGAGAAAGAGAGAGGGGAGAGAGAAAGAGAGAGGGGAGAGAGAGGGGAGAGAGAGAGGGGAGCGAGAGAGAGGGGAGCAAGAGAGAGGGGAGCGAGAGAGAGGGGAGAGAGAGAGAGAGAAGGGAGAGAGAGAGGGGAGAGAGAGAGAGAAAGGGGAGAGAGAGAGAGAGAGAGAGAGAGAGAGAGAGGGGGGGAGAGAGAGAGGGGAGATAGAGAGAGAGAGTGGGGGGAGAGAAAGAGAGGGGAGAGGGGAGAGAGAGAAAGAGAGAGGGGAGATAGAGAGGGAGAGAGAGAGCGCAAAAGAGGGGGGGAGAGAGAGAGCGCAAAAGAGGGGGGGGGAGAGAGAGCGCAAAAGAGGGGGGGAGAGAGAGAGTGCAAAAGAGAGGGGGGAAGAGAGAGTGCAAAAGAGAGGAGGAGAGAGAGAGCTCAAAAGAGAGGGGGGAGAGAGAGAAAGCAAAAGAGAGTGGGAGGGAGAGAACGCAAGGGGTGGGACCACTGTACTGCAAAAAATGGCCCGTGTGAACGGGCTTTAGGACTAGTTATATATATAATTTGCATATCTTAACCAATGTTCGATGTAGTGCAGCCGCCTGTACCGGAAAGACATGGACAGTTCAAGTTTCCATTTGTGTCCGGGTTTGCAGTTTAGTCAGATCTAGACATGCAAATGTATGGGTTTGGTGGGAAATGTAGTGCAAATATACGCGGCCTAGTAGTACTGTACTAGTACTGTTTTTCTTATTGAGGGATGGCTCCTACATGATGCTTAAATGTGGCGTGAGAGTGTTTGTGTGTATTTGTGATTGTGTGTGTGTGTGAGAGAATGTGTGTGAATTTTAATGTGTTAGTGAGTGTGTGTAAGAGCATGTCTTTATGTGTGTGTGTTTGAGAGAGAGTTTGTGTGAGAGCGTATGTATGTGTTAGTGTGTGAGGGTGAGTGTATGTGAGAATGTGTGTGTGAATAGAGTTTGTGTTTATTTGCTATTATGTGTAGTGTGTACTCTGCAAAATAGTTTTTCTGTGCTGTGCACGCTGCAAGAGTGTTCGGGTTTGGCCTTAACTAAAGGTGGCAACTCTAGGTTCATTGGTAACAATTTATACAGAGTTCTCTCGGGGTAAAGCAAGCGGAGATACTTGCCTAGATTTGCTAATTTTCTATACAATTAATCTATGGCTATATCTATTTATACAAAAAATAAATAAATATATATATATATATACAGGGAGTGCAGAATTATTAGGCAAATGAGTATTTTGACCACATCATCCTCTTTATGCATGTTGTCTTACTCCAAGCTGTATAGGCTCGAAAGCCTACTACCAATTAAGCATATTAGGTGATGTGCATCTCTGTAATGAGAAGGGGTGTGGTCTAATGACATCAACACCCTATATCAGGTGTGCATAATTATTAGGCAACTTCCTTTCCTTTGACAAAATGGGTCAAAAGAAGGACTTGACAGGCTCAGAAAAGTCAAAAATAGTGAGATATCTTGCAGAGGGATGCAGCACTCTTAAAATTGCAAAGCTTCTGAAGCGTGATCATCGAACAATCAAGCGTTTCATTCAAAATAGTCAACAGGGTCGCAAGAAGCGTGTGGAAAAACCAAGGTGCAAAATAACTGCCCATGAACTGAGAAAAGTCAAGCGTGCAGCTGCCAAGATGCCACTTGCCACCAGTTTGGCCATATTTCAGAGCTGCAACATCACTGGAGTGCCCAAAAGCACAAGGTGTGCAATACTCAGAGACATGGCCAAGGTAAGAAAGGCTGAAAGACGACCACCACTGAACAAGACACACAAGCTGAAACGTCAAGACTGGGCCAAGAAATAGCTCAAGACTGATTTTTCTAAGGTTTTATGGACTGATGAAATGAGAGTGAGTCTTGATGGGCCAGTTGGATGGGCCCGTGGCTGGATTGGTAAAGGGCAGAGAGCTCCAGTCCGACTCAGACGCCAGCAAGGTGGAGGTGGAGTACTGGTTTGGGCTGGTATCATCAAAGATGAGCTTGTGGGGCCTTTTCAGGTTGAGGATGGAGTCAAGCTCAACTTCCAGTCCTACTGCCAGTTTCTGGAAGACACCTTCTTCAAGCAGTGGTACAGGAAGAAGTCTGCATCCTTCAAGAAAAACATGATTTTCATGCAGGACAATGCTCCAACACACGTGTCCAAGTACTCCACAGCGTGGCTGGCAAGAAAGGGTATAAAAGAAGAAAATCTAATGACATGGCCTCCTTTTTCACCTGATCTGAACCCCATTGAGAACCTGTGGTCCATCATCAAATGTGAGATTTACAAGGAGGGAAAACAGTACACCTCTCTGAACAGTGTCTGGGAGGCTGTGGTTGCAGATCAAAACACTGACAGAATCCATGGATGGCAGGCTTTTGAGTGTCCTTGCAAAGAAAGGTGGCTATATTGGTCACTGATTTGTTTTTGTTTTGTTTTTGAATGTCAGAAATGTATATTTGTGAATGTTGAGATGTTATATTGGTTTCACTGGTAAAAATTAATAATTGAAATGGGTATATATTTGTTTTTTGTTAAGTTGCCTAATAATTATGCACAGTAATAGTCACCTGCACACACAGACATCCCCCTAAAATAGCTATAACTAAAAACAAACTAAAAACTACTTCCAAAACTATTCAGCTTTGATATTAATGAGTTTTTTGGGTTCATTGAGAACATGGTTGTTGTTCAATAATAAAATTAATCCTCAAAAATACAACTTGCCTAATAATTCTGCACTCCCTGTATATATATATATATATATATATATATATATATATATATATATATATATATATATATATATATATATATATACACACACACACTTTTTAGAATGTTATGTTGTTTAACTCCTTTAGGGAGAAGAATGCATGTAATACATATTAGTGCAAATCCTGGCAACCCTTTCTGGCAGTTGAGGAGTTATGTACACCCAAGTGTTTTTCTCGTATGTACGTTGCATAAAGTTCATGGTGTTTGTTGGATATTTGAATATTTGTAAACAGTAGTTTAACCATCCTGACAGCCTTCAATTAATATATTCTTGAAAGAAGGTTTGTAGCCACTAACTGACCCTTTAGAAAAATGTTTTATTATTGCGGCAGCAATTTCCCGAATTACGTCTCAGCAGTATTCATTCTGTCACTTGTTGCAGTCTTGTCAAGGACAAACCTGTTTATAGCTTATTTCCTGAATCTCTCATGTTAAGCAGGCTGCATACGTCAATTACCATTTACATTCATATTTATCTACAATCGAGGTCCTTGAAAAACACCCTTTTTGCAATCACCATCCTCCAAAATGACGTGTCTTGGGCTGCTTTTGTTTCATTGCAAATGGGAGCACAAATATTTAAAAATATATATTTATTAAACTAGATTTTGGGATTTAATATTATTTGGAATAGCAAATGTTCATAAAATTATAAATGATTTTATCTGCAGTTTCAGAATATCTGATAGGGTTTAAGATTGTAAAGAAATAGCTGCTTTGGAGTTTTGTACTTTAATCATTTTGATTGTATAGGTTTATATTTTAATTGGTTTCTTTTTTATAGCCCTAAACTTCTTGTGAAAACAAACTGAAAGAATGATGCAGTTGGAGCTGCATATTTCTGCTGGTCTTTGCACTAATTATTCAAATTGAGATAAGATAATTCTGATTTAGCAAAAAATCACCTGCATGTAGAGAAATCATTTTAAAAGTTTTTTATTTTGAAAGCATTATATAGTAATATATACGTGTCTGTCCTTCAGATACATAACTCTGCGTTTATAAATGGACAAACTGATGAGACATCTTGACTAATCTTGCCAGACCACAGAGCTTAGAGCAATAGGATAAAAAAAGAGGAGAAGGGTGGGTGCAGATAGAAACCCATTTGGCGGGAACGGAACAGATGGGCAATAAGTGCTGGAATTCTTTAGCCTTGAAGATCCTGATAATCTCCCAATCGTACATTGCTAATGAAACATGGAAGGACTGGGTATATACCCTTAAGTCATTCCGTAGTATTTCCATGAATTACTCCCCACTCACAAATTTATTATCAAACCCTGAATTCCCCCCAGGCTTCAAAATAGAGAGAGGTACTGTCACCTCTTTCTCCTCCTGGATCCAGGTTCATACATTATTAGACAAAAACAAGCCAAAAACAAAACAGCAGATTGATTCACTCTCGCTCCCCTTTTTTTCCTCATGGTTTAATTATCATCAGGCCAGACACTTTATTTTCACACATAGATATAAAGATGACCTTATACGCCCTCCCACACAATTTGAGCAAGCCTGCTTAAAAGATTCGAAGACCCTCAAATCAGTGTCGACATTATATAAGTTAGTGCTAGAGAATAGATATGCATACAACATCCAAGGATTGGCTTGCCAGGTTTGTAAGACTGGCTAGGTCAGCCCACTCCGCAGGAGCAAAGGAAACAAACATTAAAATTTGCATGTGCTGGTATCTAACTCCAGAAAAAATTAAACACATATATATAAAAAAGCCCAGGTACATGATGGAGAGGTTGTGACCAGGTAGGACACATGAAACACATTTGGTGGGATTGTACGCTTATTAATAATTTTTGGTATGGGATATACGAGGATATCAATCAGATTTTATCAACACAACTGTGCCTGAATCCTGAGGTGATTCTAGTCCAAAAAAACCCCCAGATAACATGCAAGATTCGTAGGCAATTATTTCAAATCATGTTAAACACAGCAAAGCAACTGATACCTAGATGCTGGAAATCCACTAAAATACCCAGTGTCAGTGAATGGAGAAAGTTAGTAAACTCAGACTTAATTCTAGAAAGATTTCATTATCTCCAAATAGGCAATCTAGATTTCTTCGAAGATATGCTCTTCCTGTGGGAATCCTTCTTATCCGGCCCTAGCAATTTAATACCTCCTAGGAGCTGAATAAATATATACTACAAAATACGATAACACATGTATAACATCATTTACATACATTTATGGTTCCTTATAGGCGTAGTGATAATTAGAATCTAAACCTGGATGCACGAGGCTTAATTATTCTGTTATATTTTATTGTTCTTTATTTGGTTTTCATTGTTTCTTGCGGAACTGTATGTATAAATAACCGTCAGTCACAAGGCGGAGTTCAGCGCTCAAAATATTTATGTTAATATAAGGGACTGTCATAGTCCCAGTCGGCAGTCTTATAAGTAGGAGGATGGATTTCCAAGCTTACAACGAACTCTTTGATGAATACAACTTATGGGTTGTCCAGAGACACTAGCACTTATGAAAGACTTACATAGCACATAGACTGCATCCATGTAAGGCAGAGGCATTGGGGAAGCTAGAATTCAGCTGTATAATCACCAACAGTTCTTGAATGTATGTAATTAATGACATGCTTATTGTTTTGGTTATGAAAAACTTTCAATAAAAAGAATATATATATATATATATATATATATAGAAGAGAGGCAGTACCTCTAATAAAGGGAGCAATGTTTTGGGGCTCCTGCCCCTTTCTCAAGCCTTGCTCTCTTTAGGAAAGGTTTCCCTGAACAGAGTGTGCTGCCTCTCTTCTTTTTTTGTATCCTTTTGCTTGGGTTCCTTGAGGGGGATCCCTGAGGTACAGCAAAATAAAATTTTATGATTCAGACAGGGCATGCAGTTGTAAGACACTATCCAATTTACTTCCATTATCAACTTTTACACAGTATTTTTATAGTTACACTTTCTGGGGAACAAGTTCCTATTGAGCATGTGCACAAGCTCACAGGGTATACGTATACTTGTCTGTGATTAGCTGTCTGTCAATTTATTTTGTTTGGATATATATATATATATACACACACATAAATAAGTGAAGAATATTGGAATGTTAAATATGTACAATAAATATACAATAAAACACATAAATACATATGTGCACACACACACACACACACACACATATATATATATATATAAATACGTATATATATATATATATATATATATATATATATATATATATATATATATATATATATACAGTTGTGCGCATAAGTTTACATACCCTGGCAGAATTTATGATTTCTTGGCCATTTTCAGAGAATATGAATGATAAAACAAAAACTTTTCTTTCACTCATGGATAGTGTTTGGCTGAAACCATTTATTATCAATCAACTGTGTTTACTCTTTTTAAATCATAATGACAACAGCAACTACCCAAATGACCCTGATAAAAAGTTTACATACCCTGTTGATTTTGGCCTGATAACATGCACACAAGTTGACACAAAGGGGTTTGAATGGCTATTAAAGGTAACCATCCTCACCTGTGTTCTGTTTGCTTGTAATTAGTGTGTGTGTATAAAAGGTCAATGAGTTTCTGGACTCCTGACATACCCTTGCATCTTTCATCCAGTGCTGCACTGACGATTCTGGATTCTGAGTCATGGGGAAAGCAAAAGAATTGTCAAAGGATCTGTGGGAAAAGGTAGTTTAATTGTATAAAACAGGAAAGGGATATAAAAAGATATCCAAGGAATTGGAAATGCAAATCAGCAGTGTTCAAACTTTAATAAAGAAGTGGAAAATAAGGAGTTCTGTTAAAACCAAACCACGGTCAGGTAGACCAACTAAAATTTCAGCCACAACTGCCAGGAAAATTGTTCGTTATGCAAAGACAAACCCACAAATAACTTCAGGTGAAACACAGGACATGTGGTGTGGCTGTTTCAAGATGCGCAATAAGGAGGTACTTGAAGAAAGATGGGCTGCATGGTCGAGTCGCTAGAAGAAGGCCATATCTAAGCAAATGCCACAAAGTATCCCGCTTACAATATGCCAAACAGCACAGAGACAAGCCTCAAACCTTCTGGCACAAAGTCATTTGGAGTGATGAGACCAAAATTGAGCTTTTTGGTCACAACCATAGACGCTACATTTGGAGAGGAGTCATCAAGGCCTATGATGAAAGTACCATTCCTACTGTGAAACACGGAGGGGGATCGCTAATGTTTTGGGGAAACATTAGCAAAAGTACCATTCCTACTGTGAAACACAGAGGTGGATTGCTAATGTTTTGGGGATGTGTGAGCTACAAAAGCACAGGAAATGTGGTTAGAATTGATAGCAAGATGAATGCAGTATGTTATCAAACAGAACTATACATTTATAAGATGACAAGCTTTCAGAAGAGTGACTTCCTTTTTCAAGTCTGAAGCAATACTGACCAATTTGATGGAATTTACAGATTATATCTTAAAACACAGGCTAAAAAGACAAAGTGTTGCAGAGGTCTGAATGCAGGGGAGGAGGGGTGTTGTAAAAATCATGATGGGGGTTTAGGAGACAGGCAGATCGTATCAGTAAAAGATAACAGGCAGGGGAAATATATGGTTATACACACAGCATATACTGACAAAGTTATATATCAACATAGAATCCATATGAATAAAGATGGGAAATTAGGTATACAGGGGAATATAGCCCTCAGTTTACGCCAGGGTTAGGTTTAAGAAGGAATGGTTGTAAATCGAAACCGTTGTAAATTGAAACCCACTTTATAATGTAAGTCAATGGGAAGTGAGGGAGTTAAGTTCCAGGCCCCTCTCAAAATTGTCATAAGTAACACCTAATACATTATTTTTAAAGCTTTGAAATGAAGACTTTAAATGCTAAACAGCATTATAAACCTAATAAAATAATCACACAACACAGAATATATAATTAAACTAAGTTAAATGAGCAAATACATTTGCTAAACAGCATTATAAACCTAATAAAATAATCACACAACACAGACTTCACTTGCATTTTTCTGCAAACAGTTCTTTCTATGCATTCCAATCTGGACTGATTTATAGACAGGAAGATCTTGTTCCTTTGAAATCTGCTCGATAGCTCAGGTCTGGTTAAACTGATTAATTTCAGCTTGCTTGGCTTTGCTGCAACACAAGCGGACAGCTCCACCTACTGGCTATTTTAATAAATGCACTGCTTCTCAATGCTTTTCAATAGCAGTCACATGACTGGAAAAAAAAGGTTGTTATTCTGAAACGGTGTAAATTGAACCATTGTAAACCGAGGGCCACCTGTAGTCAAGAAAGGAGAAAGGAAAGAAAGAAAAAAAAGGGGAATAATAATAATGACAAAAGTGTGGACATAGGCTTACCTGCGTACCTATGCATAGAGAGTGTGGAATATACAATGTAATTAACTACAGTATATGAAAGTACATTACAAAAAAATTTGATAATGGGTTAAGAAACCAGAGTCCACATTTAGTCCAGAATTTATCAAGTTGAAATGCATTATCATTTTCATTTCAAAGGTTTTTCTTTCCATGGTGTTTTTGAAGTTGCCTCTGAGAATCTTGATTTTGAGGTTTTGGATGGAGTGGTCAGGTTGGGTGAAATGGTGACCAACAGGGGTACAGTATTTTGTTTCACAGCAATTTTTGATTGAGTGTCTGTGTAAGTTCATCCGAAGGTACAGTTTTTGGCTTGTTTCTCCAATATAACATCCCACTTCACATGCAGTGCAATGTATCATGTATACCACATTTGCAGATATACAGTACATTAATATGCCCCTTTAATGTTATAAGATTTGCTCTTGTGATTAGCTGTGTTGCTTTCACAAATGTGTTCACATAGTTTGCAGAGAGCTTTGTTGAAGCACTTGGTTCCATTCTTGGTGTTCTTTTTATCAAGGGGTAGCTTTCTGTGGATCAGTTTCTGTTTTAGGTTGGGTGGTTGTCTGAGTGCCAGGCTAGGGGGTTTTGGAAAGATTTTTTTGAGTGTGGGATCCTCTAAGAGTAGTGGCTGTAAGTCTTTTATGATGTTTCATATTCCTTCTACAGCAGGGTTATATTTGACAACTAGTGGGATACACAATATGTTTTTTTCTTCTCCCTGTATTGTAGCAAGTGTTCAAGTGGGATATTAAGGGCAGAGTTCATTTGTTTGTTTATAACCCTTGTTTTGTAACCTTTTTCTCGGAATGATTGGGACAGTGTGATGAGTTGTTTGTCACGGTCCTTGGTATCTGAGCAAATTCTGTGGTATCTTTTAGCCTGACTGTAGATTATGGATTTTTTAATGTGATTGGGGTGGGAGCTGGAGCTGTGGAGGTAGCTGCATCTATCTGTTGGTTTCCTGTATACAGATGAGTGTAGTTTGCCATTTGTGATTGATATTGTTGCATCCAGGAAGTTGACACAGTCTCTAGAAAAAACAATTTTAAGCTTGATTGATGCATGAAATAGATTAAATGATTTATGAAAATGTTCTAGGTTTTTTTCTCCTTCTGTCCATATGATGAAAATATCATCTATGTAGCGAAAGTATTTGAAGGGTTTGTGAGGGTGAGTAGCTAGGAATCTCTGTTCTAAATCAGCCATGAAGAGGTTTGCATACTGTGGTGCCATTTTGGTGCCCATGGCTGTTCCCATGGTTTGTAAATAGATGGAGTTATTGAAGATGAAATAATTGTGAGTAAGTATAAATTCTGTAAGTTTACTGACTGTAGAAGCACTATATGTCTGGTTAGAGCTGTCTGAGGAAAGAAAGTGTAAGCAGGCATCAATACCATCTTTATGTGGAATATTGCTGTACAGGGATTCCACATCCATTGTCACAAGTATAGTATTATCTGGCAAGTCTGTTATCTGGCTGATTTTGTTAAGAAAATCAGTGGTGTCTTTTATAAAGCTAGTGGTGTTAATAACTAAGGGCTTAAGAATATTCTCCACTATGCCCGATATTTGCTTAGTCAGAGTGTCCATGCCAGTTATTATCGGTCTCCCTGGGATCCCTGGTTTGTGGATTTTTGGGAGCATGTAGAATGTCCCTATGCTAGGGTTAGGGGGCACCAGTTTGTCCAGTTTAAGTTGCGTGTGTTTAGGGAATGTTTTTATTAGTTTACTAAGTTGCAATGTATATTCCTGGGTGGGGTCCTTTTCCAGTTTATTGTATCAACAGTGATATTTTCTTCTTATCATCCTGCAAAAAAAAGGAATCTCATTCCTAACCCTAACACCCCTAACTTAAATCTAATTTAAATAAATCTAAATGAAATTCCTATCATTACCTAAATTATTCCTATTTGAAACTAAATACTTACCTGTAAAATAAACCCTAAGATAGCTACACTATAACTAATAGTTACATTGTAGCTAGCTTAGGGTTTATTTTTATTTTACAGGCAAGTTTGTATTTATTTTAACTAGGTAGAATAGTTAGTAAATAGTTATTAACTATTTAATAACTACCTAGCTAAAATAAATACAAATTTACCTGTAAAATAAAACCTAACCTAAGTTACAATAACACCTAACATTACACTACAATTAAATAAATTACATAAATTAAATACATTTATCTAAAGTACAAAAACATACAAACACTAAATTACAGAAAATAAAAAACAAATTATGAGATCTTTAAACTAATTACACCTAATCTAATAGTCCTATCAAAATAAATAAAGCCCCCCAAAATAAACAAAACCCCTAGCCTAAACTAAACTACCAATAGCCCTTAAAAGGGCATATTGCGGGGCATTGCCCCAAAGTAATCAGCTATTTTACATGTAAAAAAAAAATACAAACAACCCCCCAACAGTAAAACCTACCACCCACACAACCAACCCCCCCAAAAAAACTAACTAAAAAAACCTAAGCTCCCCATTGCCCTGAAAAGGGCATTTGGATGTGCATTGCCCTTAAAAGGGCAGTTAGCTCTTTTGCGGCCCAAAGCCCTAACCTAAAAATAAAACCCACCCAATACACCCTTATAAAAACACTAACCCCCTGGAGATCAACTTACCGGGAGACGTCTTCATCCAAGCCGGGCAGAAATGGTCCTCCAGATAGGCAGAAGTCTTCATCCAAGCCGGGCAGAAGTGGTCCTCCAGACAGCAGAAGTCTTCATCCAGACGGCATCTTCTATCTTCATCCATCCGGTGCGGAGTGGGTCCATCTTCAAGACATCCGACGTGGAGCATCCTCTTCTGCCGACGACTACCGACGAATGAAGGTTCCTTTAAGTGACGTCATCCAAGATGGCATTCCTTAGATTCCGATTGGCTGATATAATTCTATCAGCCAATCGGAATTAAGGTAGAAAAAATCCTATTGGCTGATGCAATCAGCCAATAGGATTGAAGTCCAATACTATTGGCTGATCCAATCAGCCAATAGGATTGAGCTTGCATTCTAATGGCTGATTGGAACAGCCAATAGAATGCAAGCTCAATCCTATTGGCTCAGCGCCGGATGGACGAAGATAGAAGATGCCGTCTGGATGAAGACTTCTGCCATCTGGAGGACCACTTCTGCCCGGCTTGGATGAAGACTTCTGCCCATCTGGAGGACCACTTCGCCCGGCTTGGATGAAGACGTCTCCCGGTAAGTCGATCTTCAGGGGGTTAGTGTTAGGTTTTTTTAAGGGTGTATTGGGTGGGTTTAATTTTTAGGTTTATGGCTTTGGGCCGCAAAAGAGCTAACTGCCCTTTTAAGGGCAATGCCCATCCAAATGCCCTTTACAGGGCAATGGGGAGCTTAGGTTTTTTTAGTTCGTTTTTTTTGGGGGGGATTGGTTGTGTGGGTGGTGGGTTTTACTGTTGGGGGGTTGTTTGTATTTTTTTTACAGGTAAAATAGCTGATTACTTTCAGGCAATGCCCCGCAAAAGGCCCTTTTAAGGGCTATTGGTAGTTTAGTTTAGGCTAGGGGTTTTATTTATTTTGGGGGTGCTTTTTATTTTGATAGGGCTATTAGATTAGGTGTAATTATTTATTATTTCCCTTTTTTTTTCTTTCTTTTCTCATTTTTTGACTATTTTATATTCCCCTGTATACCTAATTTCCCATCTTTATTCATATGAATTCTATGTTGATATATAAGTTTATGGCAGTATATGCTGTGTGTATCACCATATTTCCCCCCCTGCCTGTAATCTTTTACTGACACTATCTGCCTGTCTCCTAAACCCCCATCATGATTTTTACGACACCCCTCCTCCCCCTGCATTCAGACCTCTGCAACCCTTTGTCTTTTTAGCCTGTGTTTTAAGATATAATCTGTAAATTCCATCAAATTGGTCAGTATTGCTTCAGACTTGAAAAAAGAAGACACTCTTCCGAAAGCTTATAAATGTATAGTTAGTCCAATAAAAAAAGTATCATTGCTCAATGCAATACTCTTGTTATTTTCATATCTAAATCTCTGGACTAACACGGCCACTCCAATCAACGTATATACAGAGATCAGATCCGCTATTGGAGATTACTGTTAAAATCAAACCACTGATCGGAGTAAGGTCATGTAATCACACAAGTGGCACGCTATTTAGCACTAACTTGATGAACGCTACCTTCAGGACTTAGGATATTGCGATTGCACTAACTTTTTCTCCCCATACACTTCAATGAGCATGCTGTTGAAAAGCCCCTAACACTTATCAACACCGCATTAGACCAACTGCGCTAAACCCGAAGGTAGTTATAAATATTTAACATTCTAATTTTCTTCACATTGAAGAAAATTTTACTTTTATTTTGAATATGTATATATAAATATATATATTTATTAATATCAGATTAATTTTTAAAAATATTTATATTTATACCTATATATCTATATAAATTTATATAGGTATAGATATATACAGATATATATAGGAATATATATTTAAGAAAAATTTCTACTATGGGAAGAACATTGGAATGTAAAATATTTACAGTACACACACAGTTAAACACATACGGCCAGATTACGAGTTTTGCGTTATGAGGGGTGCGGTGTTAACTTGCACGTTATTGTCACCGCTCACTTTCCTACAGCGCTGGTATTACAGGTTTATAAAAACCCGTCGTTATTAGGCAAGAAGTGAGCGTAGAGCAAAATTGTGCTCCATACCGCACTCCAATACCAGCGCTGCTTAAGTCAGCGGTGAGCTGGTTGTACGTGCTCGTGCACAATTTCCCCATAGACATCAATGGGGAGAGCCGGCTGAGAAAAAGTTTAACATATGCAAAAAAGCAGCGTAAAGCTCAGTAATGCAGCCCCATTGATTCCTATGGGAAAACTAAATTTATGTTTACACCAAACACCCTAGCATGAACCCTGAGTCTAAACACCCCTAATCTTACATGTATTAACCCCTAATCAGCCACCCCGACATCGGCGACACCTGCATTATACTTATTAACCCCTAATCTGCCGCTCCAGACATCGGCGCCACCTACATTATACTTATGAACCCCTAATCTGCTGCCCCCAACATCGCCGACACCTACATTATATTTATTAACCCCTAATCTGCTGCCCACAACACTGCCGGCACCTACATAATGTTATTAACCCCTAATCTGCCGCCCCCAACATCGCCGCCACTATAATAAACATATTAACCCCTAAACCGCCGTACTCCCGCATCACAAACACTAGTTAAATATTATTAACCCCTAATCTGCCGCCCCTAACATAGCCACCACCTACCTACATTTATTAACCCCTAATCTCCTGCCCCAACATTGCCACCACTATATTATATTTATTAACCCCTAATCTAAGTCTACCCCTAACCCTAACACCCCCTAACTTAAATATCATTTAAATAAATCTAAATAAAAATTCCTGTCATTAACTAAATAATTCCTATTTAAAACTAAATGCTTACCTATAAAATAAACTCTAAACTAGCTACAATATAACTATTAGTTACATTGTTTCTAGCTTAGGGTTTATTTTTATTTTACAGGCAAGTTTGTATTTATTTTAACTAGGTAGAATAGTTACTAAATAGTTATTAACTATTTAATAACTACCTAGCTTAAATAAATACAAATTTACATGTAAAATAAAACCTAACCTAAGTTACACTAACACCTAACACTACACTACAATTAAATAAATTACCTAAATTAAATACAATTGACTAAATTAAATAAAATTAGCTAAATTACAAAAAAAACTAATACTAAATTACAGAAAATAAAAAAACAAATTACAAGATCTTTAAACTAATTACACCTAATCTAATAGCCCTATCAAAATAAAAAAAGCCCACCCAAAATAAAAAAAACCTTAGCCTAAACTACCAATAGCCCATTAAAGGGCCTTTTGCGGGGCATTGCCCCAAAGAAATCAGCTCTTTTACCAGTAAAAAAAATACAAACAACCCCCAACAGTAAAACCCACCACCCACACAACCAACCCCCCAAATAAAACCCTAACTAAAAAAAACCTAAACTCCCCATTGCCCTGAAAAGGGTATTTGGATGGGCATTGCCCTTAAAAGGGCATATAGCTCTATTGCGGCCAAAAAGCCCTAACCTAAAAATAAACCTAAAAATAAAACCCACCCAATACACTAACCCCCGAAGATCCACTTGCCGGGAGAATTCTTCATCCAAGCGGCAAGATGTCCTCAAGGAAGCCGGCAGAAGTGGTCCTCCAGATGGGCAGAAGTCTTCACCCAGACGGCATCTTCTATATTCATCCTTCCGACGCGGAGCGGCTTCATCTTCAAGACATCCAACACAGAGCATCCTCTTCAATCAACGTCTTCTTGCTGAATGAAGGTTCTTTTAAATGACGCCATCCAAGATGGCATCCCTTAGATTCCGATTGGCTGATAGAATTCTATCAAGAATCTATGAAGAGGCTGCTCCACGCTGGATGTCTTGAAGATGGAGCCGTTCTGCGTCAGAAGGATGAAGATAGAAGATGCCATCTATGTGAAGACTTCTGCCCATCTGGAGGACCACTTCTGCCCATCTGGAGGACCACTTCTGCCCGTCTGGAGGACCAATTTTGCCAGCTTCGTTGAGGACATCTTGCCACTTTTTTAAGTTAGAGTTTTATTTGGGGGGTTGGTTGTGTAGGTGGTGGGTTTTACTGTTGGGGGGTTGTTTGTATTTTTTTTACAAGTAAAAGAGCTGATTTCTTTGGGGCAATGCCCCGCTAAATGCCCTTTTAAGGGCTATTGGTAGTTTAGGCTAGGTTTTTTATTTTATTTTGGGTGGGCTTTTTTTATTTTGATAGGGCTAATAGATTAGGTGTAATTAGTTTAAAGATCTTGTCATTTGTTTTTCATTTTCTGTAATTTAGTGTTTGTTTGTTTTTGTAATTTAGCTAATTGTTTTGAATTTAGTTAATTGTATTTAATTTAGGGAATTTATTTAATTGTAGGGTTAGGTTAGGTGTTAGTGTAAGACAGGTTAGGATTTATTTTACAGGTCAATTTGTATTTATTTTAGATAGGTAGTTATTAAATAGTTAATAACTATTTAGTAACTATTCTACCTAGTTAAAATAAATACAAACTTGCCTGTAAAATAAAAATAAACCCTAAGATAGATACAATGTTACTATTAGTTATATTGTAGCTAGCTTAGGGTTTATTTTATAGGTAAGTATTTAGTTTTAAACAGGAATTATTTAGGTAATGATAGTAATTTTTATTTAGATTTATTTTAATTATATTTAAGTTAGGGGGTGTTAGGGTTAGGGTTAGACTTAGATATAGGGGTTAATAAATTTAATATAGTGGTGGCGACGTTGGGGGCGGCAGATTAGGGGTTAATAAATGTAGGCAGGTGGTGGCAATGTTAGGGACAGCAGATTAGGGGTTAATAATATTTAACTAATGTTTGCGAAATGGGAGTGCGGCGGTTTAGGGGTTAATATGTTTATTATAGTGGTGGTGATGTCCGGAGCGGCAGATTAGGGGTTAATAATTCAATTTTAGTGTTTGCGATGTGGGAGGGCCTCAGTTTAGGGGTTAATAGGTAGTTTATGGGTGTTAGTGTACTTTTTAGCACTTTAGTTATGAGTTTTATGCTACAGCGTTGTAGTGTAAAACTCCTAACTACTGACTTTAGAATGCGGTACGAATCTAGACGGGGTAGGGTGTACCGCTCACTTTTTGGCATCCCAGGACAAGCTCGTAATACCGGCGCTATGGAAGTCCCATAGAAAAAAGACTATACGCAATTTGCGTAAGTTGATTAGCGGTAAGGCCAAAAAAGTGTGCGGTGCCCCTAAATCTGCAAGACCCGTAATACCAGCGGAAGTAAAAAAAGCAGCGTTATGAGGCTTAATGCTGCTTTTTTACTCATAACGCAAGACTCTAGCCGATATTAAATATTAAAATTGAATAAAAACATTTTCATGTTTTAAGGTATTTTTGTGAAAAAGGCTCAAACGTTTATTATATACATATATATATATTAGGGTTGCCACCTCTGCCATGTTTTCCTGGACACTTATAAGTTATACATCCTGCAGGGTTAGCAGTGCAGAACATGTATTGTGGTTCTGAACATCACATGAATAATGCTGATGAACAGTACAATACATGTTCCTTCCTGCACTCCCTGCATCATGTGTAACTCATAAGTGTCCAGGAAAACATGGCCGAGGTGGCAACCCTAATATATATATATATGTAGAAGGTGTAGTAGCACTCCAGCTTCAAATAGCTCAGTTGAGCTCTCCTTCCCCCGGGTGCACTTCAAGAGTATAGATAAAGCAGCAAAGAGGAAGTCACTCACAGGGTCTTGCAAAAAGATAAAGTATTTATTTTGACGTTTTGGGTGTTACCCTTTTATAAAAAAACAGCACAGTGTGAAACAGTATGCTCACCCCCGTTAAATACCCCTGCACAGCAAACAATCAGTGTGGTAAACACCCTGGCACCTGGAACTAAAACCACATCACATGACACAAGGTCAAGCCCCGTTGGCATAGCAACCAGACACTCAGCAGTGTAAACCAAGTGAAAGTTAAAAATATAGTTAAAGTTAAAAACACAGGCAAAACAGATTGTTAGGAGCAATATATAAATACAAACATGGGTTTAAACAAAAATGTTAACAAGCAGTAGTATATTATCATGCAGATAGCGTTAATCACCAGGGTGACCGTAATCCCACAGCATAAATACACATAGCCATATACAGCCTCAACCATATCATATCTTAAAGTACAGGTAAGGAACTACTGGACAATTTGCAGAGCCCAGGTATAGAACTATGTTCTTTGAAGTGTTCTTTGTTGAAGTTGTCCTATTTTTTGCTTTGCTAAGTTGTCTGATACCTTCCCTTGGGTATCTACATTGGTTATGTGCTGTGGCATGGAGTGTGTGATAACGACTAGCACTGCAGGTTCGACCAGGCTTGTGTGTTTTGTCTCTATGCCTTGCTACTTCTAACTGCATGAAATGACAGGGGGGACTTAAGAAGACCGCTATCGGTAGTTCTATACCTGGGCTCCGCAAATTGTCCAGTAGTTCATTACCTGTACTTTAAGATATGATATGGTTGAGGCTGTATATGGCTATGTGTATTTATGCTGTGGGATTACGGTAGGGTTGCCACCTGTCCCTTAAAATACAGAACACTTATAAGTTACACATTCTGCAGGGTGTGCAGGGAGGAACATGAATAGTGCTGTCTAGAAACACAATACATGTTCCTCCCTGCACACCCTGCAGCATGTGTAACTCATAAGTGTCCAGGAAAACATGGCTGAGGTGGCAACCCTAGATTACGGTCACCCTGGTGATTAACGAACGCTATCTGCATGATAATATACTACTGCTTGATTGGTTGTTAACATTTTTGTTTATACCCATGTTTGTATTTATATATTGCTCCTAACAATCTGTTTTGCCTGTGTTTTTAACTTTAACTATGTTTTTAACTTTCACTTGGTTTACACTGCTGAGTGTCTGGTTGCTATGCCATCGGGGCTTGACCTTGTGTCATGTGACGTGGTTTTACTTCCGGGTGACGGGGTGTTTACCACACTGATTGTTTGCTGTGCAGGGGTATTTAAGGGGGGTGAGTATACTGTTTCACACTGTGCTGTTTTTTGAGAAAGGGGTAACACCCGAAACGTCAAAATAAATACTTTATCTTTTTGCAAGACCCTGTGAGTGACTTCCTCTTTGCTGCTATATATATATATATATATATATATATATATATAAGTCCAGTAAAGAGCACTCTCACCTTATTCATCATCTGCCAGGGTGCCGGCGGTTACCATTAAATATATAGGGAATAGAAGGCACTCTCTGGTCTTTTTAACAAAGTTGTTTATTGAATCAAGCGTGACGTTTCAGGGACACACCGTCTGAGGAAGGGGAGTGTGTCCCCAAAACGTCATGCTTGATTCAATAAACAACTTTGTTAAAAAGACCAGAGAGTACCTTCTATTCCCTATATATTTTATGTATGTGTTTATATGTGTATATGTGTGTGTATGTACATATATAAATACCCATGCATATACACACATACACATATTTAGGCATATATATATATATATATATATATATATATATATATATATATATATATATATATATATATATAGTCCTTTCCATTCAAATACCTTGTGATATACCAAATACCTTTTTACCCTTATATACATTTTTTTCAAATATTCATATCAATAATTTTTATCAGATAGTGTATATTTGATTGTAACACTTTATTTTAATGTATTTATGTTGTGTTTGGAGCACTCTCACTGATATTTAATAAATGAGTTAAAATATATTTATGTCAGACTCCTAAGATTAATATATTTATCTTATGATTTTAAACAAAATTGCAATCGTATAATTATGATGAATTATTTTTAATACATAATATTGTAGTATTTAATATATATTATATTTGTAGGTACCTTTTAAATATACTATATTGAAGGCAACATAAGTATTAAATATGCATATGATTTTATTGAATTATGGGTGTGTTTACATATTCTAAAAATGTTTTTGCTAAAGGGACAGTCAACACCAAAATTGTTATTGTTTAAAAAGATAGATAAAAGGGCATATTTATCAAGCTCCGTATGAAGCCCGCTGATCGGATCATGTCGGACAGACATTTGATAGACTTTACTACCCATTCCCCAGCTTTGCACAACCAACATTGTTAAATTTATATACTTTATAACATTTAAACCTCTTAATGTATGCATGTTTCTAAGCCTCTTATCACGTTTTTTTTATTAGCTTTTCACAACAGGGGAGTTCTAGTTCATGTGAGCCATATAGATAACATTGTGCTCATGCCCGTGGCTTGTGGCAGACACTGCAGTAATTGGATAAAATGTAAGTCAATAGATAATAAATAGTGATGTGATCAGGGGGCTGTCAGAAAAGGCTTAGATACAAGGTAATCACAGAGGTAAAAAGTGTATTAATATTACAGTGTTATAATCGTGATAGTCATGCAAAACTGGGGAATGGGTAATAAATAGATTATCTATCTTTTTAAACAATAACAATTTTTGAGTTGACTGTCCCTTTAAACACCTCTTTCTTTTGTGAACAAATTATGCTTTGTCCTACACTCCCTAGAGAGGAGAGAACAATGTCTGTAACCTACAAATGTTTCAAATCAAATAGCTGCTTTGGGTAATTTGTTGCATGTGACGAACCAAAGTTATCCAACCCTGCGCCAGTCACTTATTTGGCACAGAAAGGGTTTTCAGCCCCCTTTTCTGTCACCTATAGGTCACAATCTAGCCACACCAGGCAAGCTTGTGATTCAGTTTAGTGGGTGCAAGAGTTAATTCGCACTCCATTAATCTGTACTAGACTTAAGAGAAATGCCCAACACTCCCTTTTAATGCCACAATAAACTATCAATCCTATAGCTCAAATACTGCCACAACTTAAAATTTATTAAAAGGAAAATCCTAAGGAAAAACCCAGACTTTACACATTAACTCTAGAAATACAATTTAGCATAAAATAACCAAAATTATACAGTTCTAATATTCCAGTCTCTTTCAGTAACGTGGTTCAATTATTACACAAAGGCCAAACTTAATAAAGGAATTATTTATTATGCCAAAAAATATTATGCACAATGCATTATTAATAAAAAGTTGTTACAAATAAAATTACACACGCAAACAGTGTTTTAAAATAAAAAGGAGAAAAACAGAATTGAATACTTTCCTAGTCTTCAAGATCTGCGCCAGGGGAATGGCAGAAGAAGATGGCTCCTTACTCTGTACAGCAGCTCCCCTTGTAAGAATGACAATCTTATTGTTAAAAAATAAGATTCTTAAACCTACTTTTCAGAGATCAGGTTGCTTAACCACACCCTCCTGGGCGGGCTAAGAAACCCCCTTGTCTTTATGACCTTCAATAGACTAATTTCTTGCCTGAAATTATACAATCCAGTATAATTTCTGCTAGGTAAGAAATTTCTATATTTACATATTTAGAACCTTTTAGTTTTATTGGGAGAATCGGTTTGATATCAAATATGCCATAGGTTGTCATATTTACCTTCCTTTAGGTTATAACAGTTTTAACCCACATATGTACATAATATACCAATGTCCTGTCAGTGACCTGGTCAGTTTTTGTAATGAAGGGCCTGTTTTGCATCAGGCATTCTATTGACAGCTTAAGCCATAAACTTTATCCTGTGTATCTCTGTGACTAAGAGCTTCAGTGACTTTATGACCCAATGCATACACACTAACATTTGGTGGCTATTTAGGGGGTTCTGGCACTTCAAAGAAAATACAAACACAATTCTTCTTGGAAACAAATAACTGTTTTGAGTGCAAGCTACACAAAGTTAACTCCTTAGCAGCTGAATCCTGAGATATTTGTGACATTGCATTTTGCTACAAATTATAGATTTTGCTTTTTGGCCCTCTCCAGGGAGCGTGTGAAAAAAGAGCATTTTATTTGTGCATCAGAATGCTGCTTTACCTCATCCTGAATTTGTTTCTGCTCAATAATCTCTAAGCAATCCACATCAATAGAATATGTTTTCAAGTAAACATGTTGTAATTACAATATTTTTCAGCTCCTTTCAATAAGCATACTAGGTAAGTGTGAAAACATTTAAATGCATTAACACCTTGTAGGCTGCAATTGCTTTTCAATAACCAAACTCTACTTTTTTAAATTGTAGTTGGTTATCTGTCATCTGATAATCTCCGCTGAGACCAATTAAGTACAAAATGTAGTAGTGTTAGACTTGTGGAGCCTGCTATGTGCACTTCCCGTCCTCGGAATTGGAAACTAATATTTTTTTAGAGAGAAAAAATAAATCATAAAATGTTTATGTAAAATTGTTTTACTGCACATAATTTAACATTTTGGGCTAGATCACAATATGGCCGCAGCTTTGCAACAATGTTTTGCAAGAGAACTAAATTATAGCACTATTTCCTGTCATGTAGTTCTCCAGACATGTGCATGCTACCTATCTAGATATCTCTTTAACAAAGAATAACTTGAGAGCAAAACAAATTTGATAAAGAAGTAAATTGGAAACTTTTAAAAAAAATTGTATTCTCTATCTGAATCATAATAGAATTTTTTTGGGTTTCACATCCCTTTATTCTTCCCTATACTTTATGCTGCCCTATACTATTAACACTCTCATTGAGTTGTATTACAAATGGTGAGTTAATTGTTCTTTTAGTGCAATCCAAATCACAGCTGTAAAATGTAGTGCTTTTTAAGACCTCACGTAAACCATTAATATTAATAGTAATTGCGAACCATCGACTTAGTCATCAATCAGTATCCAACTTTACTCTCATAGAAGTCTATTCTGTGAAGGATATAGGGCTCTCCGACATGCAGAAATTAGCACACCCTAGACTATCGCTCGAGCAATAAATAATAACTTTGGAACTTAAATGAGTCAGAAATAGAAGCGCAATTGATTGTGCTTGATCGATGTTAAAAAATATTAGTGTCTGCTCCACTTGTAATCTAAGCCTTTTATATTTCAATGCTAAAGTGTCCCTTTAAATGATCTAGTTATAAATCAGGAAGATATCGTTTTTACTAACAATTACAAATGCTATTGGGTACTTGGGCTTTTGAGATTGATAAGAAAATCTATCATTAAATCAGATGCTTATTTAGTGCAGTGAATGACTGAGGACTCTGAGAAGCAAATGCATTGCTAGCATAAAATGTTTAAAGGAATGTGAAACCCATACATTTTCTTTAATGATTCAGATAGAGAATACAATTTTAAACAACTTTCCAATTTACTTCAATTATCTACTTTGCTTTGTTATCTTGGGATTGCTGCTGAAAAGCTGCTGATTGGTGGCTGCACAAATACGAGTTGCTGATTGCAGAAGTCAAACAGGGGTCTCCAAATCTAAATAATGGCACCAGATACCAGGCAGCTCCTCTAGGACGTCTCGCCAGACAGAAGGAAAAGTTCTATAATACAAATAATAGAGAGCGCCTCATGGTGCAGACCAGTGTGGTATTCAACAAGAACGAGATTCAGACTACTCACATGTAGTGAAGCACTAGATGTGCACAACTAGCAAGCCAGATCCAAAGAGTCGTCCTGCAGACTCACACTCATACAGCAGCAACAACGGTCCTCGACAACCAGTGCGGGAATCCAAAGGTCCGACCAATGCTGGAGGTGCAGCAGACTATTGGTGCAGGCAGCAGCAGGATACAAGCAGACAATAAGTGCAGCAGTGAAGATATAAAAAGTTTTATTAAAATCACCAAAACCAAGCAACGCGTTTCTCCATGTCACAGCACGGTTTCCTCAGGCTTATCAGATATAAGCCTGAGAAAACCGTGCTGGGACACAGAGAAACGCATTGCTTGGTTTTATTGATTTTAATTTAAACCTTTTATATATCTTCACTGCTGCACTTATTGGGGCCTATCTATCAAGTTTCGAATGGAGCTTGAAGGCCCGTGTTTCTGGCAAGTCCTCAGACTCACCAGAAACACAAGTTATGGAGCAGCGGTCTAAAGACCGCTGCTCCATAACCCTGTCCGCCTGCTCTGATGAGGCGGACAGGAATCGCCAGAAATCAACACGATCGATTACGATCGGGTTGATTGACAGGGGGCGGCGTTGCACCAGCAGCTCACAAGAGCTGTTGATGCAATGCTGAATATGGAGAGCGTATTGCTCTCCGCATTCAGCGATATCTGTCGGACCTGATCCGCAGTGTCGGATCAGGTTCAACAGACATATGTTAAATAGGCCCCATTGTCTGCTTGTATCCTGCTGCTGCCTGCACCAATAGTCTGCTGCACCTCCAGCGTTGGTCGGACCTTTGGATTCCCGCACTGGTTGTCGAGGACCGTTGTTGCTGCTGTATGGGTGTGAGTCTGCCGGACAACTCTTTGGACTCAGCTTGCTAGTTGTGCACATCTAGTGCTTCACTACATGTAGTCTGAATCTGCATATTGTTATTGTTGAATACTGCACTGGTCTGCACCATGAGGCGCTCTCTATTTTTTATATTATAGAACCAAGCAGTATTTTACTTGATTTCCTTAAATTTAATTATATTCTCTCCATTTCTGATATGTCTACTATTTACTCAGTAATCTTTGAGGAAAATGAACAAGGAAATGAAAGTTGTTCATGTAAAAGCATAATTATTTATTGTGTTTCTTGTTGATTTTGCATCTGTTTTAGTGGTTTATCACGGCTATTACTATTGAAAAAAGTCCCAGATCTTTGTCTGGACCACAGAAAGAACAGTTAGCAAATTGGTTGCATTTATATTGTACAGAAGTAACCCTTTCTAGTATTTACTTAAAGGGCTGCCCAAACTACAGCCCAAAAGCCACATTTGGCTTGTCTTAAATTTTTTTTTACATGGCCCTTAGGACCACAGAACAGAAAATACAGTAGATTAATTGGTGTATTGACAAAAAAAACTGCCTTACCCTGCTCAGTTGCCTGAGCAACTGTGACTACACAGCCTGACGAGCAATAAGTGGTTATTCTTTATTATATTCAATGTGAACTTCAATAGCTTCTATTTTTGCTACTTAATGACAACCAATTTATAAAACACAGTGACAGAAGGGTGCTATTTTTTTATTTTAATATAGTTAATGCATGCATGGTGCATGCTTCCTGTGCGCATGCATGGGTGCTGATTGTCAGGTATTCTATGTGCACAGTTTACTTATCAGTCAGTACCTCTTTTAGCCCACAGATCTCGATCATGCACATGGTGTAATTGTTGGCATTGAAAAGGGTAACACACTTTTTATTTATTTATTTTTATATTAATGCAGTTCTGAAGCACCTACTTCCTATAGTATACTGCATCTATATATTCCCAACATACTCTCTTTAAAAAGAGCCACATATATTTTTTTCCTGAACGTAGCATTCCACTCTGTTTAAATGCAGTACATTGAGTTCTTGAAATAGAAAATTAAAAATGTAATAATTATTCCCGGGGGGGGGGGAATCTTCTTATTGACAATTGTTCTTATTTTGGGGGGAAAGTGTGCGTGTATGTATGCATGTATATATATATATATATATATATGTAAGAGGTTCAGTACTGTTTCTAATGAGCACAGGGAAGAGGAGCCTTGCAATGAAAAAGATATGATGTACATGTAGAAGATTGGGCATCACAATGGCAGTGTCTGCAGGGGTTGAGAGGAGCTGAGCTGAGAGAGAAGAAAATGATTAATTTGGTGAAATATACAGCAGCCAGCTGACTGAAGTCCCTGGATAACAATGGAATTTTTTTTATATATGTCTATGAAATTGTGAATTGTTCTTCTGCTTCCTGCTTTGATCGCGTAGTTGGATTTTTAGGAGCAGTTAAGTTCATTCAGTTAAGTACGTATATAAAATCTGCCACAGTGTACGTATTCCGTATCCAGTGTAAATAGACAGAAACACATTCAAAGCATAACATACATTCAGACAGAGAATTTCCTCTGCTCTTGTTAGATTATGAAAGCCACATACATTAGATGCACTGAAGATTATGTTTCAGACCATGAATTTCATTTTGCAGAAATGTGCGTAGGTGTGTGTCAGTAGTTCACAAGACACAATACTGCCTGAAAAACTTGTGGCTTCCTTCCAAAGCAGCCCACACATTTCCATTCCTTCTTTGAAGTCTTTAGCAGTGGGGGGAATAGCTTCACAAGGCCAGGTGATCACAGCACTGAAACGATAAAAAGATCAGCAAGACAATATACATTATGTTTGTTCCCTGTTTTCATTTTTTTTACGCAGTGTTGGTAAATAAGAAAGCAATTGTAAAAAAAAAAACCCACATGAAATTAAAATATTGTATCAAACTTTTTTTTATGAGAAATTCTCATTTTAATAATTTTAGCAAATAAAGAAAATGTTAAGCTGTATAGATATGATAAGAAAAACATAGGCCTAGATTTAGAGTTGGGCGGTAGCCGTCAAAACCAGCGTTAGAGGCTCCTAACGCTGGTTTTGGGCTACCGCTGGTATTTAGAGTCAGTCATTAAAGGGTCTAACGCTCACTTTGCAGCCGCGACTTTTCCATACCGCAGATCCCCTTACGTCAATTGCGTATCCTATCTTTTCAATGGGATCTTTCTAACGCCGGTATTTAGAGTCGTGTCTGAAGTGAGCGTTAGAATTCTAACGACAAGACTCCAGCCGCAGAAAAAAGTCAGTAGTTAAGAGCTTTCTGGGCTAACGCTGGTTTATAAAGCTCTTAACTACTGGGCTCTAAAGTACACTAACACCCATAAACTACCTATGTACCCCTAAACCAAGGTCCCCCCACATCACCGCCACTCTATTAAATTTTTTTAACCCCTAATCTGCCGACCGCACGCCGCTGCCACCTACATTATCCCTATGAACCCCTAATCTGCTGCCCCTAACACCGCCGACCCCTATATTATATTTATTAACCCCTAATCTGCCGCCCCCGCTATCGCTGACCCCTGCATATTATTATTAACCCCTAATCTACCGCTCCGTACACCGCTGCCACCTACATAATAGTTATGTACCCCTAATCTGCTGCGCCTAACACCGCCGACCCCTATATTATATTTATTAACCCCTAATCTGCCCTCCTCACCGTCGCCTCCACCTGCCTACACTTATTAACCCCTAATCTGCCCTCCCTAACATCGCTGACACCTAACTTCAAGTATTAACCCCTAATCTGTCGATCGGAGCTCACCGCTATTCTAATAAATTTTTTAACCCCTAAAGCTAAGTCTAACCCTAACCCTAACACCCCCCTAAGTTAAATATAATTTAAATCTAACTAAATAAATTAACTATTATTAAATAAATTATTCCTATTTAAAGCTAAATACTTACCTGTAAAAATAAACCCTAATATAGCTACAATATAAATTATAATTATATTGTAGCTATTTTAGGATTAATATTTATTTTACAGGTAACTTTGTAATTATTTTAACCAGGTACAATAGCTATTAAATAGTTAATAACTATTTAATAGTTACCTAGTTAAAATAATTACAAAATTACCTGTAAAATAAATCCTAACCTAAGTTACTATTAAACCTAACACTACACTATCAATAAATAAATTAAATAAACTACCTACAATTATCAATTGACTGATTTGACTTTTATCAAATAAGCCAATAGGATCTAAGCAGCTCTCATCCTATTGGCTGATTTGAATTTTTCAGCCAATAGGAATGCAAGGGTACCCCTATATAAAAGATATCCTGCTCCAATATCCAAGCCTTGCAGAGGGCATCTGCCAAACTCTGTTTGTAAAATCACAACCCTAAACAAAATAAAATACAAAATATGAAGTGAAATGTTTAAATGTAATAAAACTTAGGGTCTGATTCTATAAACTTCTCTAGGCTGACGATATTCTATTTTGCTTGCCAGCCCTCCTATTTCCCTGGTGAAATTCTTTAAAGACACTTTTTACACTGAAAAGAGGACGTCTCACTAAGGGGAAAGAGATGTATATAATATAAAAGTGCAAAATTTAATTTTTAATTTAAAAATCACACAAAATGAGTAATTGAACCATTCACACAAAAATATGCAGGAAAGAATTGCATTGCTAAGGTCAAAAATCATAATAAATTTGTTCACCAAAAATCATATTGTATCAAAAACATAAAATGTGTATATAAATTACACAGAAATAAATTGTATTAAATATGCTAGCCATTTTCATTCCACTATTACAAGTGTAGTGAAATTGTGATTGCGCTAGCGCAATCGCCCTTTGCGATTCAATCCTTACGCAAACTCATAGCTGTGGTTAACTGTATGTACATATTGTATGTATGTGTGTGTATATATATATATATATATATATATATATGCGTGTGTTTATATATGTGTACATAGATATTAATGTATTTATATGTGTATATATGTATTTACAGTTTTATATATATATATATATATATATATATATACACACATAAAAACAATAATATATATGTACACATAAATAGACATATATGTAAGTGCATTATATCTCTTACCGTTAAATGACCAGTAAATACAGTAGCTTTGCATAAACAACAGATGCCTGATAACAAGACAATGCAATAGCACTTTGGCATCTACTTATCAAGTCGTCGATTTTTTTGCATTCAACGGCACCAATATGCTCGCCTAAGTTCGCCTAACATCACTGCCGCGGACCTGAATACGTTCTCCAAAGTTACCAAAAAAGCTGTCAAAAAGCTGCGCACCAAGTACGGTGCGATGAGCAGCTGACTGTTGTTAACTAACAGTCATCGATCTCGCTGCTCTTCGGCTTTTTTTCAGCTTTATTAGTACCCTGTCACTAAACACCCACACTATACTAACTGTTTTACCCCCTATACCGCCGCTCCCGGACCCCGCCGCACCTAAATAAAGTTATCAACCCCTAAACCGCCGCTCCCGGAGCCCACCGCCGCCTACATTATACATATTAACCCCTAATCTTCCGCCCTCTATACGCCGCCACCTACATAAAGTTATTAACCCCTATCCTGCCGCTCCCAGACCCCGCCACAACTAAATAAAGTGTTTAACTCCTAAACCGCCGCTCCCGGAGCCCACCGCCACCTACATTATATTTATTAACCCCTAATCTGCCCCCCTACACTGCCGCCACTATATTAAAAGTATTAACCCCTAAACTTAAGTCTAACACTAACCCTAACACCTCCTAACTTAAATATAATTTAAATAAATCAAAATAAATTATTCTTATTTAAAACTAAATACTTACCTATAAAATAAAACCTAAGATAGCTACAATATAACTAATAGTTACATTGTAGCTAGCTTAGGATTTCTTTTTATTTTACAGTCAACTTTGTATTTATTTTAACTATTATTATTATTACATAGTTATTAACTATTTAATAACTACCTAGTTAAAATAAATACAAAGGTACCTGTAAAATAAAACCTAACCTAAGTTACAATTATACCTAACACTACACTATAATTAAATTAATTACCTACATTAACTACAATTAACTACAATTAAATAAAATTAAATAAAATTATCTAAAGTACAAACCCCCCCCCCCACTAAATTACAGCAAATAATAAAATAATTACAGGATTTTTAAACTAATTACACCTAATCTAATCCCCCTAACAAAATAAAAAAGGCCCCCCAAAATAAAAAAAAGCCCTACCCTACACTAAATTACAAATAGCCCTTAAAAATAACCTAACACTAACCCCTTGAAGATCACCCTACGAAGCCGGGCGAAGTGGTCCTCCAGACGGGCAGAAGTCTTCATCCAAGCCGGGGCAAAGTGGTCCTCCAGACGGGCAGAAGTCTTCATCCAGGCGGCATCTTCATCCATCCGGCACGGAGCGGGTCCATCTTCAAGACACCCGACGCGGAGCATCCTACCTGGCCGGCGACTAACAGATGAATGAAAGTTCCTTTAAATTGCATCAACCAATAGGATTTTTCCTACCTTAATTCCGATTGGCTGATAGAATTCTATCAGCCAATCAGAATTGAAGGGACGCCATCTTGGATGACCTCATTTAAAGGAACCTTCATTTGTCGGTTAGTCGTCGGCCAGGAAGGATGCTCCGCATCGGATGTCTTGAAGATGAACCCGCTCCACGCCGGATAGATGAAGATAGAAGATGCTGCCTGGATGAAGACTTCTGCCCGTCTGGAGGACCACTTCGACCCGGCTTGGATGAAGACTTTTGCCTTCTGGAGGACCACTTTGTCTGGCTTCATTGAGGACTTCGGCCCGGTTGGGTGAAGACGTCTCAAGGTAGGGTGATCTTCAAGGGGTTAGTGTTAGGTTTTATTAAGGGGGGATTGGGTGGGTTTTAGAGTAGGGTTGGGTGTGTGGGTGGTGGGTTTTAATGTTGGGGGGGTATTGTACTTTTTTTTCAGGTAAAAGAGCTGATTACTTTGGGGCAATGTCCTGCAAAAAGCCCTTTTAAGGGCTATTTGTAATTTAGTGTAGGGTAGGGCTCTTTTATTTTGGGGGCTTTTTTATTTTGTTAGGGGGATTAGATTAGATGTAATTAGTTTAAAAATCTTGTAATTATTTTATTATTTTCTGTAATTTAGTGTTTGTTTTTTTGTACTTTAGATAATTGTATTTAATTTTATTTAATTGTAGTTAATTGTAGTTAATGTAGGTAATTAATTTAATTATAGTGTAGTGTTAGGTGTAATTTTAACTTAGGTTAGGTTTTATTTTACAGGTACTTTTGTATTTATTTTAACTAAGTAGTTATTAAATAGTTAATAACTATTTAATAACTATTGTACCTAGTTAAAATAAATACAAAGTTGCCTGTAAAATAAAAATAATTCCTAAGATAGCTGCAATGTAACTATTAGTTATATTGTAGCTATCTTATGGTTTATTTTATAGGTAAGTATTTAGTTTTAAATAGGAATAATTTATTTAGATTTATTTAAATTATATTTAAGTTAGGGGGTGTTAGGGTTAGTGTTAGACTTAGGTTTAGGGGTTAATACATTTAATATAGTGGTGGAGGTGTAGGGGGGCAGATTAGAGGTTAATAAATATAATGTAGGTGGCGGCGGTGTAGGGGGGGCAGATTAGGGGTTAATAAATACAATGTAGGTGGCGGGGGGCTCTGGGAGCGGAGGTTTAGGAGTTAAACACTTTATTTAGCTGCGGTGGGGTCTGGGAGCGGCGGTTTAGGGGTTAATAAGTATAATGTAGGTAGCGGCGGGGTAGGGGGGCAGATTAGGGGTGTTTAGACTCGGGGTACATATTAGGGTGTTAGGTGTAGACATTACCATAGGAATCAATGGGATATCAGGGAGCAGCGAACATGAGCTCTCGCTGCTTTCCGACTCCCATTGTTTCCTACGGCATCCGCTGCCTCCAGGGCGGCGGATTGAAAACCAGGTACACTGGGCCGGAAAAGTGCCGAGCGTACCTGGTTGTTATTTGATAACTACCAAAAGTAGTCAAATAGTGCCGAACTTGTGTTCGGAACATCTGTAGTGACGTAAGCATCAATCTGTGTCGGACTGAGAACGGTGGATCGTATGTTACGTCACTAAATTCTACTTTTGCCGGTCTGTAGGGTTTGATAACTAAGGCGAATCAGGCTCGCCACAAATACGCTGCGGAATTCCAGCGTATTTGCGGTTGACGGCTTGATTAATACATGCCTTAGTGTTTACTTTAAATCAGTAGAAGATTTTTTCTGACAAATTTTAAAGCTATGTCTATTTGCACTCCTCCTGTATCATGTGACAGACATCAGCCAATCACAAATGCATATAGGTATATTCTGTGAATTCTTTCACATGCTCAGTAGTAGCTGGTGACTCAAAAAGTGTAAATATAAAAAGACTGTGCATATTGTGTTAATGGAAGTAAATTGAAATGCTGTTTAAAATTGTGTGCTCTATCTGAATCATGAAAGTTAAATTTTGACTTGAGTATCCCTTTAAGTAGATGAAACCATGATACATAATATTTGTGCAATATTCATATTTAATAAAGATTTTAACTATGTATTTACTGTAAATATTTGACATTTTCTAATGCATATATGCTATGTTGTTTGTGCGATGGGGGTTTGTTTTTTTTCAACAATTATTTGTTCTCCATTGACTTCTATGGGGAATGCGAAAATGCGTTGGCGTTGGCACGATCTCCTGTCTAAGTTTTTTTTTTCCACTTTTTTTCTCCATTGATTTCTATGGGGGGAATACATTCACACATGTGAAAACTTAAGTTAGGTTTTTCATGCTATTCGGGTTAACGCTAGCACAAAATAACTTTTATATTAAACTTGTAATACAAACACAAACTCACAAGCGCAAAAAAGAGTTTTCGCAATCGCAAAAAAAAAAAATACCATGCCACTTGTAATCTAGCTCTGTATGTGCAAAAAAACACAAAGAAATTCATAGTTATTTGTACAAAATACAAAGCATAATTGTTTTTTCGTAAAAATGTTCCATGGGCATATATGAAATTTTCTCTCAAATCCCAGTGTAATTCTATAAACATTTTTGCACTGCAGTTCTCACTCGGCTAGATTATGAGTTTTGCGGTATGAGCGGCTCGGTACTAACTTGAGAGTCATTTCCACCGCTCACCTCCCTATAGCGCTGCTATTACAGGTTTTCATAAACCCGGCGTTAGCAGGCAATATGTGAGCGTTGAGCAAAATTGAGCTCCATACCGCACTCCAATACCAGCGTATAAGGATTAATCAAATTTGTGGAACACAACTGCAGTGTTGAAGCCAAATTTAGTGTTTGTAACACAAGACTGTCTAAACTCTTTATTGAAGGAAAGAGTTCTTAAAGTCTTGTGGTGTTGCTCAGGAAATAATTCATACAGGTATAGAAACGGTGTTATATTGAATATATGAAATAACTGATAAATACCATAAAGAGATATAATCAGAAAATAGCTTAGTCCATTAGCACAAGCAGAAGTGAGTAATATTGTTGCGAATGCACAAACAGCAGATGTATCAAAAGTAGTTGTAACACAGTTGGCAGCGTGGTTAATATATGCTGGTATTAGTTAAAGTCAAGCTAGTTGTTAAATGCCAGAAGCGCTATTTTGTAATAATTTCCTTTAACTGAAGGCTGAACACAAAGTAGGAGAAACAGTCAATAGTGGTGCAAAAATACGGTAAGAAAGTTTTACTACCTTCTCTTCCTTTGAGGCTGTAGAAATGCTGCGGAGTTGCAGAGAAGTCAGTGCGGTTACACGCTGACTACAAACGCCGGAGCTGTTTGGGCTGTGACGTCAGTTTAGCGTGGAGGCGGTTGCAGCGATATTAGCCTGTGTGAAATCTGCTGCTGGAAATTTAGGACTGCAGGTGAATGAGAGAAACGGTTTGTTGGTAATCTCTGAATTTTACAAATACCGTTCCTAGTAGATGAACACCTTAAGTTGGAAGTCCTTTTAGGCAGTAAGAGAGGTAGTTGTTTTAAAATGTTAATAAAGAATCCTCAATGGCAAATTTCAGCTTATAGAGACAATTGGTTTTGTAATCCAGTCTGGTAGTGGAAACTACAATACTAAGCACTGAGTGCAAGGTGAGCACCTGACTTAAAGGGAAGACAGCGAATCAGTTGGTAGTGGGTGTGACAGGGAGAGAAAAGGGGAGTGTAAGAACAGAACCTTACAGAACCCCCTCGTCAAGGAAGCTGTTCCACAGCGAAAGGTCGAGGTCGGTCAGGATGGCGACGATGGAACAACGACAGAAGTCGTGGAGAATTAATATTAGAAAGAGGTTCCCAAGAATCTTCCTCTGCAGAATAATCTTTCCATCTCACCAAATACTGAAGTACACCTTTGGAAATTCTAGAGTCCAATATGGTTTCAACCTCGTATTCTTTACCATCTGAAGCTATATTTGAAGGAGGTAGAAGGACTTGGTCATTCCTAGTGCGGATGTAAGGTTTCAACAAGGAAACATGAAAAGTGGGATGTATCCTTAGAGAGCTGGGAAGCTCTAGTCTGACAGCATTGGCATTAATGACTTTCTGTATAGGAAAAGGTCCAATAAACAGACTGGCCATTTTCTTAGAAGGGATTTGTAATTTCAAATTCTTTGTAGAAAGCCAAACCAAATCTCCAATTTTGTAGTCGGGAGCTTTACGTCTTCTGAGGTCATAAAAGTGTTTTTGAGACTTTTGAGCTTCAAGGATGTTTTCATGAATGATTTTGAAGTTCTCCTGTAATGAATTGTGCAAATCATCAAGTAGGGGAGAATCTGATGAAGTAGAAGGTAAGAAAGAAAATTTAGGATGATATGCATAGTTAGCAAAGAAGGGGGTCATCTTGATAGAAGAGTTGATTGAGTTATTGTAAGCAAATTCTGCCATTGAGAGGTAATTAATCCAATCAGCCTGATGATAAGAACAGTAACACCGAAGATAATGTTCGAGCCATTGATTCAACCTCTCAGATTGCCCATTAGTCTGGGGATGGTAGGCTGTGGTAAAACGATGTTCCATCTTAGTGATCTCACATAATTTAAGCCAGAATTTGGAGGTGAATTGTGTCCCTCGGTCAGTTGTTAATATAGAGGGAATGCCATGTAACTTTACAATATGATCAATGAACAAAAAAGCAGTCTCTGAAGAAGTAGGAAGCTTATGAAACGGTATGAAATGAGCCATCTTTGTGAATAAATCAATGACAACAAGTATAGTGGTTTGTTTTTTTGAGGGTGGTAATTCAACAATGAAATCCATTGAGATATGATGCCATGGTTTGTTGGAAACTGGTAGAGGCATAAGTAATCCAAAAGGAGGTCTCCGATCAGGTTTAGAAGTGACACAATCCCTGCAAGTGGTAATATATTCAGCTATAGTTGATTTCATTTGAGGCCACCAATAAGTACGACTAACCAGATCAAGAGTCCTTAAAAGCCCAGGATGACCAGCCAAAGGAGTATCATGGCAGCTCTGTATAATCTGTGTTCTTAAGCCATCAGGTACATACAATTTCTCACCTTGGAAATACAGGCCATGAATCTTGAGAAGATTTGGTTCAGGAGGTATAGGTTTTTTTTTACAGAAGTTTATTAATTCAGATAATATAGTAGAAGTGAAACCAATAAAACGTTGGGGAGAAACAATATCTTTCCTGATGGGAGACTCAGTTGGACGAATAGGAAGACGTGATAGGGCGTCTGCTTTAGCATTTTTATTTGCTGGTCTGTAAATAATGGTGAAGTTAAAACGATCAAAATACAAACTCCAGCGAACCTGTCTAGCAGAAAGGGTTTTGTTAGATTGTAAATATTGAAGGTTCTTATGATCTGTGAAGATAACAATTGGTAAGACCGTGCCCTCTAGAAGGTGTCTCCAATGTTCAAGAGATCGTCGGATTGCCAGTAATTCCTTATCTCCAATTGCGTAATTACGTTCAGCAGGTGACATAAGTTTGGAGAAGTAAGAAATAGGATGAAGTGGTTCGGATAAAGATTTTTGTTGTGAAAGTACAGCTCCGATTGCATAATCCGAGGAGTCTACTTCTAGGGTATACTGATAAGAAGGATTAGGAAATTGGAGGATAGGTGCAGAAGTGAACCTAGACTTTAAGTGTTGGAATGCATGTTTAGCATCAGAACCCCATAAGAAAGAACTGGAAGAACCGGTTAATATTGTAAGAGGCTTTACTATTTTAGAAAAACCCTTAATAAATTTCCTGTAGTAATTGGCGAAACCAAGGAAACGTTGTAGTTCTTTTCTGGACTTAGGTTCAGGCCAATTCAAAACAGTGTCAACTTTCTGCTTTTGCATTTGGATTCCGGATGGTGAAATATCATAACCTAAGAATGAAACTTCTGTTGTGTGGAATCTACATTTTTCCAATTTAGCGTAAAGTTTATGTGCTCTTAGACGAGCAAGCACCTGTCGGACGTGTTTGACATGTTCATCCATAGTTCTTGAATATATGAGGATATCATCCAAATAAATAACTAGACATACGTCAAGGAGATCACGAAACACATCATTTATAAAATGTTGGAAGGTGGCAGGGGCGTTGCAAAGGCCGAAAGGCATTACAAGATATTCAAATAAGCCGTACCTGGTCCTAAACGCTGTCAACCATTCATGACCCTCCTTTATTCGGATGAGATTATACGCCCCTCTTAAGTCAAGCTTGGTGAATATAGTAGCATCAGATAGCCTCTCAATCATTTCGGGAATCAAAGGCAGGGGGTATCGGTTTTTGATAGTGCACTTATTCAGTTCCCGATAGTCAATAATTGGCCTCAGACTAGCATCTTTGTTACGCACAAAGAAGAAACCAGCTCCAGCTGGAGAAGTGGAGGGCCTAATAAAGCCTTTTTTCAAGTTCTCTTCAAGATACAATTTGAGATGTTCAAGTTCAGGATTGCTTAATGGGTAAAGATGACCAAAGGGTATCCTAGCTCCAGGTTGAAGATCGATAGGGCAATCATAAACCCTGTGTGGTGGTAAATTCTCTGCTTCGGTCTTACTGAAGACATCTTGAAACTCTAAATATTGAGGAGGTAAACTGTCAGAGTGAATAGTTGAATTTATCAATAAAGGACAAGGAAAACATGTATTTCTGCAATAATCTGAAGAAAACTTTATTTGAAAAGGAGACCAAATAATATCAGGGTTATGAAGTTGTAACCACTTCAAACCCAAAACCAAAGGGAAATGGGGCGAGGGAAGAACGTCAAATGATAACATTTCAGTATGTCCAGAAATAACAGTTATAATAGGGATGGTCTCATGTGTAATTGGACCTTAAAACATAAGTGACCCATCTATGACTCTAATAGGTATAGGAGTCTTTTTCTTGATGAGTGGTATATTCTTCATAGAGCAGAAATCTTGGTCAATATAATTCCCAGATGCCCCCGAATCGATAATAGCATCATCAATCTTCAGATGACTTTGTTGTAGCTGTAAGGAGACAGACAAAGTACAATAAGTGGATTGCGATGGAGAATGAAGAGAAGTAAATAAGTTGTTGGACTTACTTTTCTTATTTTTTAATAGTATTGAACAGTCCTGGACAGTATGGGAGGAACTAGCGCAGTACATGCACAAGTTTTTAACACGTCTACGTTGTTTTTCTTCAAAAGACAAAGGACCTCTAAAAAACCCAATTTCCATAGGTTCTGCTTGAGATTTAGATGTTGAAGAGGAGGTGGTTGTAGCGACATGAAAAGAGGTTTTAGGTTTCAAGTCAGTGGAATATTTTTCAGCCTTTCTTTCGCGTAAGCGGCGATCAATTTGAATAGCCATCTTCATGAAAGTATCAAGGGTCTGAGGTAACTCAATTCGGGCAAATTCATCTTTTAATGTTTCTGATAATCCTAAACGGAATTGGTTTCGGAGTGCAACAGGGGTCCAATGAGCGTCTGTGGAGTACTGTTTGAAGTCGGTGATATACTCCTCCACAGGTCTCTTCCCTTGCTTAAGACTCCTTAAACTCATCTCAGCAGTAAGCTGTATATCTGTGTCTAGATACATTTCATCCATTGAAGTGAAGAAATCGTCAAGAGAGGCTAAAATTGGGTCCTGGGTTTCAATGAATTTATCCGCCCAGTTTCTTGGATCACCTCTGAGAAAAGAAATGGTTGTCAAAACTTTAACTCTGTCAGTGGGGTATGTTCTAGGTCTCATAGAAAAAAGAAGTTGACAAGCATTTTTAAATTGCCTATAGGCTTTTCTATTCCCAGAGAAAAGGTCAGGAAGTGAAACTTGAGGTTCAATAGAGTTGTCATGCTGATTCCCCTTTAAAGCAATAGAGTCTTTTATAACATTCCTTAGAGCAGTATTTTCAACCTGTAATTCATGTAGGCCTTGTGAGAGCTGATCAACCTTTTGGGTAAGATTATATACAATCTGGCGTAAATCTGCTGGTTCCATAGTTTTCTCGGGCTTAGTATTATATAAGGATTAATCAAATTTGTGGAACACAACTGCAGTGTTGAAGCCAAATTTAGTGTTTGTAACACAAGACTGTCTAAACTCTTTATTGAAGGAAAGAGTTCTTAAAGTCTTGTGGTGTTGCTCAGGAAATAATTCATACAGGTATAGAAACGGTGTTATATTGAATATATGAAATAACTGATAAATACCATAAAGAGATATAATCAGAAAATAGCTTAGTCCATTAGCACAAGCAGAAGTGAGTAATATTGTTGCGAATGCACAAACAGCAGATGTATCAAAAGTAGTTGTAACAAAGTTGGCAGCGTGGTTAATATATGCTGGTATTAGTTAAAGTCAAGCTAGTTGTTAAATGCCAGAAGCGCTATTTTGTAATAATTTCCTTTAACTGAAGGCTGAACACAAAGTAGGAGAAACAGTCAATAGTGGTGCAAAAATACGGTAAGAAAGTTTTACTACCTTCTCTTCCTTTGAGGCTGTAGAAATGCTGCGGAGTTGCAGAGAAGTCAGTGCGGTTACACGCTCACTACAAACGCCGGAGCTGTTTGGGCTGTGACGTCAGTTTAGCGTGGAGGCGGTTGCAGCGATATTAGCCTGTGTGAAATCTGCTGCTGGAAATTTAGGACTGCAGGTGAATGAGAGAAACGGTTTGTTGGTAATCTCTGAATTTTACAAATACCGTTCCTAGTAGATGAACACCTTAAGTTGGAAGTCCTTTTAGGCAGTAAGAGAGGTAGTTGTTTTAAAATGTTAATAAAGAATCCTCAATGGCAAATTTCAGCTTATAGAGACAATTGGTTTTGTAATCCAGTCTGGTAGTGGAAACTACAATACTAAGCACTGAGTGCAAGGTGAGCACCTGACTTAAAGGGAAGACAGCGAATCAGTTGGTAGTGGGTGTGACAGGGAGAGAAAAGGGGAGTGTAAGAACAGAACCTTACAGAACCCCCTCGTCAAGGAAGCTGTTCCACAGCGAAAGGTCGAGGTCGGTCAGGATGGCGACGATGGAACAACGACAGAAGTCGTGGAGAATTAATATTAGAAAGAGGTTCCCAAGAATCTTCCTCTGCAGAATAATCTTTCCATCTCACCAAATACTGAAGTACACCTTTGGAAATTCTAGAGTCCAATATGGTTTCAACCTCGTATTCTTTACCATCTGAAGCTATATTTGAAGGAGGTAGAAGGACTTGGTCATTCCTAGTGCGGATGTAAGGTTTCAACAAGGAAACATGAAAAGTGGGATGTATCCTTAGAGAGCTGGGAAGCTCTAGTCTGACAGCATTGGCATTAATGACTTTCTGTATAGGAAAAGGTCCAATAAACAGACTGGCCATTTTCTTAGAAGGGATTTGTAATTTCAAATTCTTTGTAGAAAGCCAAACCAAATCTCCAATTTTGTAGTCGGGAGCTTTACGTCTTCTGAGGTCATAAAAGTGTTTTTGAGACTTTTGAGCTTCAAGGATGTTTTCATGAATGATTTTGAAGTTCTCCTGTAATGAATTGTGCAAATCATCAAGTAGGGGAGAATCTGATGAAGTAGAAGGTAAGAAAGAAAATTTAGGATGATATGCATAGTTAGCAAAGAAGGGGGTCATCTTGATAGAAGAGTTGATTGAGTTATTGTAAGCAAATTCTGCCATTGAGAGGTAATTAATCCAATCAGCCTGATGATAAGAACAGTAACACCGAAGATAATGTTCGAGCCATTGATTCAACCTCTCAGATTGCCCATTAGTCTGGGGATGGTAGGCTGTGGTAAAACGATGTTCCATCTTAGTGATCTCACATAATTTAAGCCAGAATTTGGAGGTGAATTGTGTCCCTCGGTCAGTTGTTAATATAGAGGGAATGCCATGTAACTTTACAATATGATCAATGAACAAAAAAGCAGTCTCTGAAGAAGTAGGAAGCTTATGAAACGGTATGAAATGAGCCATCTTTGTGAATAAATCAATGACAACAAGTATAGTGGTTTGTTTTTTTGAGGGTGGTAATTCAACAATGAAATCCATTGAGATATGATGCCATGGTTTGTTGGAAACTGGTAGAGGCATAAGTAATCCAAAAGGAGGTCTCCGATCAGGTTTAGAAGTGACACAATCCCTGCAAGTGGTAATATATTCAGCTATAGTTGATTTCATTTGAGGCCACCAATAAGTACGACTAACCAGATCAAGAGTCCTTAAAAGCCCAGGATGACCAGCCAAAGGAGTATCATGGCAGCTCTGTATAATCTGTGTTCTTAAGCCATCAGGTACATACAATTTCTCACCTTGGAAATACAGGCCATGAATCTTGAGAAGATTTGGTTCAGGAGGTATAGGTTTTTTTTTACAGAAGTTTTTTAATTCAGATAATATAGTAGAAGTGAAACCAATAAAACGTTGGGGAGAAACAATATCTTTCCTGATGGGAGACTCAGTTGGACGAATAGGAAGACGTGATAGGGCGTCTGCTTTAGCATTTTTATTTGCTGGTCTGTAAATAATGGTGAAGTTAAACGTAAATAATTTGCTGGTCTGTAAATAATGGTGAAGTTAAAACAGTAATTCCTTATCTCCAATTGCGTAATTACGTTCAGCAGGTGACATAAGTTTGGAGAAGTAAGAAATAGGATGAAGTGGTTCGGATAAAGATTTTTGTTGTGAAAGTACAGCTCCGATTGCATAATCCGAGGAGTCTACTTCTAGGGTATACTGATAAGAAGGATTAGGAAATTGGAGGATAGGTGCAGAAGTGAACCTAGACTTTAAGTGTTGGAATGCATGTTTAGCATCAGAACCCCATAAGAAAGAACTGGAAGAACCGGTTAATATTGTAAGAGGCTTTACTATTTTAGAAAAACCCTTAATAAATTTCCTGTAGTAATTGGCGAAACCAAGGAAACGTTGTAGTTCTTTTCTGGACTTAGGTTCAGGCCAATTCAAAACAGTGTCAACTTTCTGCTTTTGCATTTGGATTCCGGATGGTGAAATATCATAACCTAAGAATGAAACTTCTGTTGTGTGGAATCTACATTTTTCCAATTTAGCGTAAAGTTTATGTGCTCTTAGACGAGCAAGCACCTGTCGGACGTGTTTGACATGTTCATCCATAGTTCTTGAATATATGAGGATATCATCCAAATAAATAACTAGACATACGTCAAGGAGATCACGAAACACATCATTTATAAAATGTTGGAAGGTGGCAGGGGCGTTGCAAAGGCCGAAAGGCATTACAAGATATTCAAATAAGCCGTACCTGGTCCTAAACGCTGTCAACCATTCGTGACCCTCCTTTATTCGGATGAGATTATACGCCCCTCTTAAGTCAAGCTTGGTGAATATAGTAGCATCAGATAGCCTCTCAATCATTTCGGGAATCAAAGGCAGGGGGTATCGGTTTTTGATAGTGCACTTATTCAGTTCCCGATAGTCAATAATTGGCCTCAGACTAGCATCTTTGTTACGCACAAAGAAGAAACCAGCTCCAGCTGGAGAAGTGGAGGGCCTAATAAAGCCTTTTTTCAAGTTCTCTTCAAGATACAATTTGAGATGTTCAAGTTCAGGATTGCTTAATGGGTAAAGATGACCAAAGGGTATCCTAGCTCCAGGTTGAAGATCGATAGGGCAATCATAAACCCTGTGTGGTGGTAAATTCTCTGCTTCGGTCTTACTGAAGACATCTTGAAACTCTAAATATTGAGGAGGTAAACTGTCAGAGTGAATAGTTGAATTTATCAATAAAGGACAAGGAAAACATGTATTTCTGCAATAATCTGAAGAAAACTTTATTTGAAAAGGAGACCAAATAATATCAGGGTTATGAAGTTGTAACCACTTCAAACCCAAAACCAAAGGGAAATGGGGCGAGGGAAGAACGTCAAATGATAACATTTCAGTATGTCCAGAAATAACAGTTATAATAGGGATGGTCTCATGTGTAATTGGACCTGAAAACATAAGTGACCCATCTATGACTCTAATAGGTATAGGAGTCTTTTTCTTGATGAGTGGTATATTCTTCATAGAGCAGAAATCTTGGTCAATATAATTCCCAGATGCCCCCGAATCGATAATAGCATCATCAATCTTCAGATGACTTTGTTGTAGCTGTAAGGAGACAGACAAAGTACAATAAGTGGATTGCGATGGAGAATGAAGAGAAGTAAATAAGTTGTTGGACTTACTTTTCTTATTTTTTAATAGTATTGAACAGTCCTGGACAGTATGGGAGGAACTAGCGCAGTACATGCACAAGTTTTTAACACGTCTACGTTGTTTTTCTTCAAAAGACAAAGGACCTCTAAAAAACCCAATTTCCATAGGTTCTGCTTGAGATTTAGATGTTGAAGAGGAGGTGGTTGTAGCGGCATGAAAAGAGGTTTTAGGTTTCAAGTCAGTGGAATATTTTTCAGCTTTTCTTTCGCGTAAGCGGCGATCAATTTGAATAGCCATCTTCATGAAAGTATCAAGGGTCTGAGGTAACTCAATTCGGGCAAATTCATCTTTTAATGTTTCTGATAATCCTAAACGGAATTGGTTTCGGAGTGCAACAGGGGTCCAATGAGCGTCTGTGGAGTACTGTTTGAAGTCGGTGATATACTCCTCCACAGGTCTCTTCCCTTGCTTAAGACTCCTTAAACTCATCTCAGCAGTAAGCTGTATATCTGTGTCTAGATACATTTCATCCATTGAAGTGAAGAAATCGTCAAGAGAGGCTAAAATTGGGTCCTGGGTTTCAATGAATTTATCCGCCCAGTTTCTTGGATCACCTCTGAGAAAAGAAATGGTTGTCAAAACTTTAACTCTGTCAGTGGGGTATGTTCTAGGTCTCATAGAAAAAAGAAGTTGACAAGCATTTTTAAATTGCCTATAGGCTTTTCTATTCCCAGAGAAAAGGTCAGGAAGTGAAACTTGAGGTTCAATAGAGTTGTCATGCTGATTCCCCTTTAAAGCAATAGAGTCTTTTATAACATTCCTTAGAGCAGTATTTTCAACCTGTAATTCATGTAGGCCTTGTGAGAGCTGATCAACCTTTTGGGTAAGATTATATACAATCTGGCGTAAATCTGCTGGTTCCATAGTTTTCTCGGGCTTAGTATTATATAAGGATTAATCAAATTTGTGGAACACAACTGCAGTGTTGAAGCCAAATTTAGTGTTTGTAACACAAGACTGTCTAAACTCTTTATTGAAGGAAAGAGTTCTTAAAGTCTTGTGGTGTTGCTCAGGAAATAATTCATACAGGTATAGAAACGGTGTTATATTGAATATATGAAATAACTGATAAATACCATAAAGAGATATAATCAGAAAATAGCTTAGTCCATTAGCACAAGCAGAAGTGAGTAATATTGTTGCGAATGCACAAACAGCAGATGTATCAAAAGTAGTTGTAACACAGTTGGCAGCGTGGTTAATATATGCTGGTATTAGTTAAAGTCAAGCTAGTTGTTAAATGCCAGAAGCGCTATTTTGTAATAATTTCCTTTAACTGAAGGCTGAACACAAAGTAGGAGAAACAGTCAATAGTGGTGCAAAAATACGGTAAGAAAGTTTTACTACCTTCTCTTCCTTTGAGGCTGTAGAAATGCTGCGGAGTTGCAGAGAAGTCAGTGCGGTTACACGCTGACTACAAACGCCGGAGCTGTTTGGGCTGTGACGTCAGTTTAGCGTGGAGGCGGTTGCAGCGATATTAGCCTGTGTGAAATCTGCTGCTGGAAATTTAGGACTGCAGGTGAATGAGAGAAACGGTTTGTTGGTAATCTCTGAATTTTACAAATACCGTTCCTAGTAGATGAACACCTTAAGTTGGAAGTCCTTTTAGGCAGTAAGAGAGGTAGTTGTTTTAAAATGTTAATAAAGAATCCTCAATGGCAAATTTCAGCTTATAGAGACAATTGGTTTTGTAATCCAGTCTGGTAGTGGAAACTACAATACTAAGCACTGAGTGCAAGGTGAGCACCTGACTTAAAGGGAAGACAGCGAATCAGTTGGTAGTGGGTGTGACAGGGAGAGAAAAGGGGAGTGTAAGAACAGAACCTTACACAGCGTTGCTTTGAGCTGGTTTTACGTGCTTGTGCACGATTTCCCCATAGACATCAATGGGGAGAGCCGGCTAAAAAAAAGCCTAACACCTGCTATAAAGGAGTGTAAAGCTCCGTAACGCAGCCCCATTGATTCCTATGGGGAAACAAAATTTATGTTTACACCTAACACCCTAACATAAACACCCCTAATCTGCCGCCCCCCAACATCGCCGACACCTACATTACACTTATTAACCCCTAATCTGCAGCCCTCGACACCGCCGCCACCTACCTACACTTATTAACCCCTAATCTGCTGCCCCCAACATCGCCGCCACCTACATTGCTGTTATTAACCCCTAATCTTCCGCCCCCGACATGGCCGACACCTAACTACACTTATTAACCCCTAATCTGCCACCCCCCAACATCGCCGCCACTATACTAAAGTTATTAACCCCTAAACCTAACCCTAAGTCTAACCAAAACACCCACTAACTTTAACATAACTAAAATAAATCTAAATACAAATTACTATTATTACTTTAATAATTCCTATTTTAAACTAAATACTTACCTGTAAAATAAACCCTAAGATAGCTACAATATAACTATTTTTATTTTGATAGGGCTATTAGATTAGGTGTTATTAGTTTAAATATTTGATCATTTCTTTTTTATTTTGTGTCATTTAGTGTTTGTTATTTTTTTGTAATTTAGTTAATTGTATTTAATTAATGTAATTTATTTAATTGTAGTGTAAGGTTAGGTGTTAGTGTAACTCAGGTTAGGTTTTATTTTACAGCTAAGTTTGTATTTATTTTAACTAGGTAGACTAGTTAGTAAATAGTTATTAACTAAATTACACAAAATAAAAAAGAAATGATCAAATATTTAAACTAATTACACCTAATCTAATAGCCCTATGAATTAAAAAAGCCCCCCCAAAATAAAAAAAAACCCTAGCCTAAACTAAACTGCCAATAGCCCTTAAAGGGGCCTTTTGCAGGGCATTGCCCCAAAGAAATCAGCTCTTTTACCTGTAAATAAAAATACAAATACCCCCAACAGTAAAACCCACCACCCACACAACCAACCCCCCCAAATAAAAACCTATCTTAAAAACCTAAGTTCCCCATTGCCCTAAAAAGGGCATTTGGATGGGCATTGCCCTTAAAAGGGCATTTAGCTCTTTTCCAGCCCAAACCTTAAGCTAAAAAAAAACCCCACCCAATAAACCCTTAAAAAAACCTAACACTAAACCCCGAAGATCCACTTACAGTTTTTGAAGACCGGAAATCCATCCTCAACGGAGCGGCAGAAGTCTTCATCCAAGAAGTCTTCATCCAAGCGGCAAGAAGTCCTCAACGAACAAAATTCTATCAGCCAATCGGAATTAAAGGTGAAAAAATCATATTGGCTGATGCAATCAGCCAATAGGATTGAGCTTTAATCCTATTGGCTGATCCAATCAGCCAATAGGATTGAGCTTGCATTCTAATGGCTGTTCCAATCAGCCAATAGAATGCAAGCTCAATCCTATTGGCTGATTGCATCAGCCAATAGGATTTTTTCACCTTTAATTCCGATTGGCTGATAGAATTCTATCAGCCAATCGGAATTCAAGGGACACCACCTTGGATGATGTCCCTTAAAGGAACCTTCATTCTTCGTTAGCCGTCAAGAGAAGAGGATGCTCCGCGCCGGATGTCTTGAAGATGGAGCCACTCCGTGCCGGATGGATGAAGATAGAAGATGTCGTCTGGATGAAGACTTCTGCCGGCTTGGATGAAGACTTCGGCCCGCTTGAATGAAGACTTCGGCCCGCTTGGATGAAGACTTCTGCCGGCTTCGCTAAAGACTTCTGCTGTTTCGTTGAGGATGGATGTCCGGTCTTCAAAAACTGTAAGTGGATCTTCGGAGGTTAGTGTTAGTTTTTTTTAAGGGTTTATTGGGTGGGTTTAAATTTTAGATTAGGGTTTGGGCTGAAAAAGAGCTAAATGCCCATCCAAATGCTCTTTTCAGGGCAATGGGGAGCTTAGGTTTTTATTTGGGGGGTTGGTTGTGTGGATGGTGGGTTTTACTGTTGGGGGGTTTGTATTTTTTTTTTTTACAGGTAAAAGAGCTGATTTCTTTGGGGCAATGCCCCACAAAAGGCCATTTTAAGCGCTATTGGCAGTTTAGTTTAGGCTAGGGTTTTTTTTTTATTTTTTTTTTGGGGGGGGGGGGTGTTATTTTGATAGGGCTATTAGATTAGGTGTAATTAGTTTAAATATTTGATCATTTCTTTTTAAATTTTGTAATTTAGTTAATTGTATTTAAGTAATGTAATTTACTTAATTGTAGTGTAAGGTTAGGTGTTAGTGTACCTTAGGTTAGGTTTATTTTACAGGTACATTTGTATTTATTTTAACTAGGTAGCTAGTAAATAATTAATAACTATTTACTAAATAATCTACCTAGTTAAAATAAATACAAACTTGCCTGTAAAATAAAAATAAACCCTAAGCTAGCTACAATGTAACTATTAGTTATATTGTAGCTAGCTTAGGGTTTATTTTACAGATAAGTATTTAGTCTTAAATAGGAATTATTTAGGTAATGATAGTAATTTTTATTAAGATTTATTTTAATTATATTAAAGTTAGTGGGTGTTAGGGTTAGACTTAGGGTTAGGTTTAGGGGTTAATAACTTTAGTATAGTGCGGCGATTTTGGGGGCAGCAGATTAGGGGTTAATAACAGTAATGTAGGTTGCAACAATGTTAGGAACAGCAGATTAGGGGTTAATAATATTTTACTAGTGTTTGCGATGCGGGAGTGCAGCGGTTTAGGGGTTAATATGTTTATTATAGTGGTGGTGATGTCCGGAGTGGCAGATTAGGGGTTAATAATTTTATTTTAGTGTTTGTGATGTGGGAGGGTCTCGGTTTAGGGGTTAATAGGCAGTTTATGGGTATTAGTGTACTTTTTAGCACTTTAGTTATGAGTTTTATGTTATGGCGTTGTAGCATAAAAGCCATAACTACTGACTTTCAATTTACGGTATGGATCTTGACGGTATAGGCTGTACCGCTCACTTTTTGGCCAGACAGGCAAACTCGTAATACCGGCGCTGTGGAAGTCCCATTGAAAAAGGACTTTTTGAAAGCTGCGGTAGTTACGTTGCGTTCCGGCCAAAAAAGTGTGCGGGACAGATATACTTGCAAGACTCGTAATACCAGCGGTAGTGAAAAAGAGCCACAACGATCCTTTCTCACTCATACCGCAATACTTGTAATCTTTTCACCAGGTAAAAGATGGTGAGTTTTCAGCAAAATACTCAAAACACTGATTACTCTGAAAGGAAAACCTATGCAGATGAAAATTACAGTGAATTTAAGGTACAATGCACTGAAAACAGCATACTTTGATTTGTATTAAAGGGACAGTAAACCTTAAAAATAATGTTATATAATTCTGCACATAGTGCAGAATTATATAACATTATATTAGCCAAATATTATTATGGCGCGGTCGGGCCAGGCTGTGACTATACAGCTGGCCCGATGCGCTGAGGAAATATAACAGACCCGCTCAGCAGAGAGCGGGTCTGTGAAACAGCGCTATCTTTTAAAAATTAATAGGGGAAATTACGTTTAAATAATATTTGGCTAATATAATGTTATATAATTCTGCACTATGTGCAGAATTATATAACATTATTTTTAAGGTTTACTGTCCCTTTAAGTGTAATATTCAAGTTTTAAAACATGCCAGTTTCCCCCTTCATTGCGAACTTCTACCTAGCAGAATGCTCTCATTATTTGTATGGGAGACATCTCACCACTTGTAGGGACAGCCCCTTTTTCTATAGAATTCCATGAGGGCTGCTCCTGCGAGTTTTGGCGTGGAAAACAACGTCTAGACCAGCAAATGTTATAGAATCGGCCCCTTAAAATGAAGTGTAAATTAATATAAAATACAAAGTACAAAGTGTAAATGCAGCAGAACTATCTTGTCATACAGTGCTATATTGCACTGGGCTTGTCTCTCCTTCACATACAGAAATGCAGGGAATGCCCCTTGCAGAAGTATAGAAAAATCTGCCTTTTTAGAATTTCACTAGGGATCCTGCAGTGCTGGAGGATCATGTTATATCATCAGGCCCTGAGGGTCTAAACAAGTTATCCCTAGTAAGTTTTGCTACTTTCTTTGTGAACCCTAGGTTATCTTCAATTACTGTTTTAATAATGTAGTTTATACAGTAAATACTAATTAACATGGATTTCCAAATACTTTAACCATAATCAAATTCCTCAAATCTTTCTGAGGTTTAGTGACTATAATTAAACATCTTGTACTACTCACTGTATCTTGTCTGCTTTCAAATGTCAATGGATCAAAAGTTGTGTGCATTCAGTCCAGAGGAATGTTTTGCAATAGGATATTGATTGGTGATATTGGAAGTGGGATGTCTGTGACACTAGTGGACTGAGAGGAATTGGTGGAATCTAATAATAAAATTCCTTAGCGCTGGAGGGGAGCAGTTACGTCACTTGTTTGGTCCAGGTTCCAGCTCAGCAGTGACGTAACTGCTCCCCTCCAGCGCTAAGGAATTTTATTATTAGATTCCACCAATTCCTCTCAGTCCACTAGTGTCACAGACATCCCACTTCCAATATCACCAATCATGGTATCCTATTGCAAAACATTCCTCTGGACTGAATGCACACAACTTGGTGGTATTCATAATGCAACATTCATTCTTTATTATAAATTAATTCCAACCTGCATCAATAGGAAGCATTTCTTGCTGTATACAGCAGTGTTTCTTCAGAGAATATAGTAAGACCAAATAGATTTCTTAATATTCTCTATAACATAGAACCCCTAATAAATATTTAAATAAGTCTGTAGGTGTGTGTTTTAGCACTATTTGTCTTACTATACAATATAAATCATTTCAGAAAAACTAGACAATTGCTTAGAATCAGTTTATTAAATATTGTGAATCTCTCCTAGACAAGACTGAAATATATAATACATTAGAAGAAGTTGAATCGAGACTCTAGTCAGACATCACATAAACACAAAGGAATAACAGTTTGTCAAACCGAATCTGGCAAGGTCTGTCCTCCAAATAGAGAAACTGACGGAAGGAATGTCAGCATCGTGTACGCAATTTCATAAAAGACATTTGGCTGATTAGGTCAAATCTATTTTTATGTCTTCATTGACATTCAGTAAACAATAGAAATACTGTTAAAAGTCACTTTAGCACAGACTGTCCTTGTACATTATATTAAGATTTTTCCAAACTATATTAATACAGTTTTCTTTTTTTCCCCTCTTTTTATTCAACTTTAATATATGAGTTTGATGCACTTACTGACTGAGTAACTGAGGGATGCTCTGACATGTGCAACCTCCCTTCTATTGCAACCTCTACTACAAAGACGTTCCTCTAAATCTAGAGCCTGTGTTTCATATTCTATCTGAGTTGAACAGTTTCTTTTAAGTTGTACAAACTGTCCTTTCATCACAGAAAAGAAAACCCTTCTTGGATGACTATTTTTCGCGTGTAGGAGTGATTTACCAGAGATGAGTTTTCTGTATACTTTCGTCTGTACCCTCTCTTGTACTCCCATCAGTGTCACATCCAAAAAGTTAATTTGTGTGTTACCAAATTCATTGGAAAGTTGTATACCTGCTGTGTTGTTATTTAAATCTTCCAGTTTGTACGACTTAAAAGAAACTGTTCAACTCAGATAGAATATGAAACACAGGCTCTAGATTTAGAGGAACGTCTTTGTAGAAGAGGTTACAATAGAAGGGAGGTTGCACGTGTCAGAGCATCCCTATCAACCAGAGAGAGAAAAGAATTTCTCACTCAAACCAGTGCACAGAACAAAGGAAAGGCTTTTGAAGGTGTAACTTTTGTTACTAAGTACAGTTCACAATATCATCAAGTCTGCAACATCATACGTGAGCATTATTGTATGTTAACAGCAGATGAGGATTTAACCAAAATAGTATCAAAAGGTTGCAGATATGCTTTCAGAAAAGGTTTGACGATAGGTAATATTGTTGCTCCCACACAGTTAAGTTCTAGCCAAGCATCTAATTCATCATGGCTAAGGTTTAATGGAGTATGCAGATGCAGTTATGCACCGTGCATCGCCTGTGGGTTCTTGCAACAAAGTGAGGGATTTTCAAGTACTGTTACAGGAGAAAATTTTAGACGTAATTCATGTTTAAACTGCAGGGTCACTTATGTCGTTTATCTTCGGACATGTGACCAATGTGGGGTGCAATACACTGGTCTCACCACGAGAGAAGCTTGTGACAGGATTCGAGAACACATTACCAATATTAAGGCAGGCAAAATCACGACCCCCCTAGTACAACACTTCAAAACCAAACATAATAAAAGTGTGGCCTCATTTAAATGGACCATTATTGATCAAGTGAAGTACAAGAAGAGAGGAGGGGACAGAGAAAGCTCGCTAGCTAAGAGAGAGGTTTTTTGGATACACAGACTAAAAACCAGGGTTCCCACAGGGTTAAACTCTGAATTTGACTTAATAAATTTTTGGGAATAATAAAACCCTGGGCATTTAGGAATACTCTTCTATGTATCCGAGAATCCTCCTCTTTTGCTTCTACTCATGTGAATCTGTTGTAATACCCATAATAACAATGAGAAGGGTTTTTCTATTTATTAAAGTAAGAGGCACATTTATTTACTTAGTCATATATTTTTATGCCAGTTAATTTATCCATTTGCCTTTCTCATTACGTTTTTATTATACTTTCTCAGCTTATCAACTTAGCTGAGGGAGCAAGGTAGTTGTTCTGTCTTGGTTTATAATTGTATTCTAATGTATCTGTGATCGTCAGATAAATGCAGGGTGAATTTTAGCAGGGTTGTTAAGAAATGCTTGTTGCCAAGGTGCTTGTAATAGGAATACGCCCAGGATAAAGATTTTATCCAATCACAATTGTGCACAGGTGTATATAAGGCTAAGTGGGATTATGAACTGTAGCTACGACTACGGCCAGAAGGGCTGAAACGCGTCAGCAATAGTTCTATGTGTGTATTTCTAAGGCACTGTTTGTCATTCAAGTGTACTGCTTCTTATTGAAGTTACTCTGAATAAAAGCTGTTTTTATTTGCAAAAATTCACTGGTGCAGCTTATTTCACCCTATTGTATAAAGCAATGCCCACTCTAAAGCTTAGGTCATTTGTAGAATGAAAAAACAAACGAGATGACTTTTATTGTTGTTCTGGGTGGGTGGCAAAAGTACATTGGAATAAGAAAAATAATAAATTATACCTTTCCAGAATTAAAGATCCAAACGTCTCAGTACTGAAAGACAAGATCCACAAATGGGATTGCAAACTAATAGTAAAATCTATACTTTACTTAAAGGACCATTAAATGCAGTAGGATTGCATAATGCACAAATGCACAATAAAAAAACAATGCAACAGCATTTACTCAGTAGATTACTTTTCTAAGACATTTCCCTGCCCAATATATTATGTTACAGACTCATATTCCTATACAATGTGAACTCTTGCACATGCTCAGTAGGAGCTGGTGCCTCAGAAAGTGTTCATATAAAAAGAATGAGCACAAATTGATAATGAAAGCAAATTGGACAGGTTTTTTTAATTTTATTTTTTTAATTGCATGTTCTCTCTGAATAATGAAAGTTTAATTTTGACATAAGTATCCCTTTAAAGGGATACTTAACTTTAAAATAATTTAAATGTCATGCAATGCAAGGACGTACCTTTAGTGATGTGAACTGGCTGCCAAGGTTTAGTTTATAACCTGGTCTGATGCTTCTGTCCCTGGCTTGCTGCCTTTTCTCCTGTTGGGAGCTTCCCCCCCCCCCCCAAACCTGACAGAGCAGGATTTACAGCCAATCAAAAACAGTATCGCCCACTCTATAGACTTCAGCAGGAGTGTGTTCACATTTCTCTGTATTTGAGGATCTAGATTTTCCACTATAGCCTCAAATGCAGAACAGTGTGAGCACACTCTTCAAATTTGGAAACAATTCTCCCTACAGTTGAAAGCCCAGAATATAAGCATCAGAACAGAGACCAAAACAGAACCTTGACTGCTAGTTTCAATCATTAAAAGGAGATAAACCCCCCCCCAAAAAAATATTTTATGATTCAGATAGAACATACAGTTTTAAACAACATTCCAATTTACTTCTATTATCACTTTTTCTTTGTTTGTTTTCTTGTTTTCCTTTGTTGAAAAGCAGAAAGATAAGTTTAGGGGCGTGTGCACGTGTCTGCAACATACCAACAGTTTTGCAACAATGTTATACATTAGCAAGAGCACTAGATGGCAGCACTATTTCCTTTCATGTGGTGCTGCAGATATGTGCACACTATCTTTCAGGATATCTCTTTAACAAAGAATAACATGAGAACGATGCAAATTTGATAAAATAAGTAATTTGAAAACCTTTTAAAAATTGTATTCTCTATTTGAATCAAGAAAGAAAAAAATTGGGTTTCATGTCCCTTTAAGTAAGCCCTAGCGTTGCTTCAATAAAATGCATTGCATTCATTTTTTAACATTTTTAAAGTTTAGTGTCCCTTTTATGCATTAAATATTGGCAGAGGATTTATAACACACTATAACACTAAACAATAAATAAGACTTTGATCTCTTCTCATCTGTATAAACATACAAATACAAATCACTGAATCAGCTACATTTTCAGTTTTTACTGGATATTGCAAAACCAAATAGTATATTTTGCTCTTCAGATTATGTTTTTCACATGTGATAATTAGACTGTGATATGCAAAAAATGTTTATATCTCACAATACAACATTTGCTCATATTTGGCATATGCCAGAACTATATAAAAATCTATGAGCTTTTAAATAATACTAGATATCGTCAATCCACAGTGCAATGTCACCATGGTGACTTTGGAATTTGACGTGATGCTAAGATTTGTAAACTCATATGCGCACCTTGTATAATGTAGTGGAAATGTTATTCATAATATAACTATTTTTTTCCCTTTCAAGAAATAATGTATAGTCACAGAAATATTATATATTTTTTTTAAATTTAACTTTTATTTACCTCACCAAAACCTCATGTTGCCTTAAGGAGATTTATTTTAGAGTGCAATGTATCAATTTGGAATTGGGCCAGTGGTAGGACATGAATGTCATTCAGTGTTACCTTAAAGAGACATGAAACATCATGTAATTATGAAGACTTTTCTATAGTCTTGTATCAAATTATCATGCCAGGGCCCCGATATTCAAAACATTGACAGACCATCTGGAAACTGCTTCAGTTGCCAATGCCTTGTCAGCATCGCAGCCCTATTATCAAAATGATGTAACCTGCTGTTATACCTTTTCTCCTTAACAGCTAAAAAAAACACAATCCCCCAACTGCTAACAACCCCTTATTACCTAGACCCCCACTGAAATTAATCCTGCACTTCCCAGATTTTTTATTCCTGTAGTGTAAGGGGCTAGAGTTACTTGTGTTTAAGAAGCCAATATGGTTAGGGTTGGTTGTGGTGTAGCACAGTTAGGGATACTGTTTTTATGTATTTATATGACCCAGAAAACCTGGAGTTTAGCTAAAGGTGCCTTTTAAGCTAAGTAACCAGAAGGAGCCAAGTTGTACATTGGTCCAAACTGTAGTTTTCAGGAGTTTAAAGAGAAGCTTGACTTGGAATACCAGTAAGTTGATAGTGTAAATATAAGGGTATGTTAGAATTATTTTTGTAACTTGCTGGATTGCTTGGGGCATGATCTCAAAGTGGTAGTCATTAACAGGCCAACTGAACAGCAGTTCCAGAGGAGTAAGCAGAAGAGTAATCTAAAACACAGATCCAGGGGTCAAAATAATCAGTGAGGAACAGGCAGCACAGAAAAGGGTTAGGCAAATAGCATAGTCCAGAAAACAGGCCAAGGACACACCAGAGAATAGAATAACAACTGACTAACCAAGCACTAAATGATGCTTTCCTGGGGACTTTTATAATTTTTGTGTCTCTTTTAGTGCCCTATTACAAACAGAGCTATCCTACTATTGTCATTACTATCTGAACTGTCTAGTATTGGGACCAGCTCCATCTCTAGTACATATCAGAACTTGAGTAATGGTACTGCATTGACTTAGCGCAGGCCAAGGCTAGAACTAACAGTAAGGAGACATTTTTGGGCATGATAGACAGCAGTATCCAGCAATAGCAAATTCTATAGGAAAAGGCCACCAGGAGAGACCATATTGGGTGTTTCTGGATAGAGATAGTGCTGGAGTGTTTAAAGGCAACATGTACAAATGACATCATTTGTAGAAGGGGTTTACTATTGGTCTTTTCATCAATCATTGCTTTATGGTGGTTTCATTCAGAGGAACAACTCACCAGCTGGTGAAATAATGTTCTGTATTGATAGATTTGTATGTGAACACGTTAATGGTGTAATTGGTATAAGTGGACTTAGAAGGCATGGGTTATCTGAGACTGTGAATAACCAGTGCTTACAAGTGAAAGAAATGTAAATTTAACCTTGATAACAGGGTAATGCAACTCATGTAAGATGTATACAATGATGCTTAATTTCATATATTTTACATGCTGGGCAGTTTTTTACTTTTCTTAAAATATCCATATTCAAATGGCCCTATATCATTTGCAAGCACCGAATTTGTAGGAAAACAAAATGTCTTTTATATATTCCAAAATAAAATGTCACAAAAAATGTATGGTTATATATAAATCTTGTGTTTATTTATGTTATTTGCAATCAGTGATTTTACTTGTAAAACATAGAAGCATAATGTTAAACTCAGTATTCAATTTAATAAAATGCACTTTTTTTTATTCATGTGTCTTTTTTGTGAGCAAAAGAAAAACAAACACACCAAAAAATGTATTGATAGTGTGTTTACCTCTCAGAAAAATATCAGTATTTATTATTATTATTATTATTATTATTATTATTATTATTATTATTATTATTATATGAGTCAACAGCATTTAGGGTCTAGACCAGGTTATTTTTATTTTATTTATTATTTTCTTTCTTTTTATTAAGGTTTAAATATAACAAATATAATGTCATAGACAATAACAAAAACCGAAACATATAATCTACATAGCATATATAATGTTAATGCTAGTTTTATATATATATATATATATATATATATATATATATATATATATATATATATATATATATATATAAAATAGGCGATAACAAATTATCGAAAATAAAAAATTAAACCTAATTTAATACCCCTATAAAAATAACCCCCATCCCAAAAATAAAAACACCCCCTAAGTTAAACAGCTCTTTTACCTAAAAAAATTACAAAGTACCCCCTAAAAGTAAACCCCCCACCCACACAACACCCCAAAATAAAAAAAACTAAGTTTAAAAAACTAAGCTACCCATTGCCCATAAAGGGGCATTTGTATGGGCATTCAGCTCTTTTGCTGCCCATTAAAAAATAAAAAAATCCCTAGTCTAAAAAATAAAAACCCACCCAAAAAAAAAAAACTAAGTCTAACCCCGAAATAGGTACTCACAGTTCCTGAAGTCCGGCGGTGAAGTTCTTCTTCCAGGCGGCGACATCTTTATCCAGCACGGGGACATCTTCTATCTTCATCCGGAGGGAAGGTGGCGCGGAGAGGATGCAACCCGCGGTCGTGGAGTAGGACCGGTGGTCGCGGAGCAGGACTGGCGTGGAGGATCCTCTTCATGCGGTCGCTACCGCATACTGAATATTGAATGCAAGGTACCCGATTTAGGTACCTTGCATTCCTATTGGCTGAAATTTTTAAATCAGCCAATAGGATGAGAGGTAGTGAAATCCTATTGGCTGTTCAAATTAGCCAATAGGATTTCATTAGCTCTAATCCTATTGGCTAATTTCAAAATTTCAGCCAGTAGGAATGCAAGGTACACCAATATAAATTTTTTTACTTTTTTCTTTTATTTTGGGGGGTTGTATGGATGGGGGGATTTAGCTTTAGGGGGTAATTTGGTACTTTATTTAGGTGAAAAGAGCTGATCCCTTTAGGGCAATGCCTTACAAAAGGCCCTTTTAAGGGATATTGGCAGTTTAGTGTTAGTGTTTGTTTTTTAGATTAGGGCTTTCTTATTTTAATGGGCAGCAAAAGAGCTGATTGCCCTTTTAAGGGGCGATGGTTAGCTTAGGTTTTTTTAGACTTATTTTTTTTTATTTTGGGGGGGTTGTATGGGTGGGGGGGGGGGTTTAGTTTTAGGAGGTCATTTGGTACTTTATTTAGGTAAAAAGAGCTGATCCCTTTAAGGCAATGCCTTATAAAAGGCCCTTTTAAGGGATATTGGCAGTTTAGTGTTAGTGTTTTGTTTTTTTAGATTAGTGCTTTTTTATTTTAATGGACAGCAAAAGAGCTGATTGCCCTTTTGAGGCCAATGTCCATACAAATGCCCCTTTAGGGGCAATGGGTAGCTTAGGTTTTTTTAGACTTAGGTTTTTTATTTTGGGGGGTTGGTTGGGTGGGGGGGTTTAACTGTTAGGGATTGTAATTTATTTAGGTAAAAGAGCTGTTTAACTATGGGCAATGTCCTACAAAAAGCCATTTTATGGGCTATTGCTAGTTTAGTGTTAGATTAGGGGGTGCTTTTATTTTGGGGAGCTTTTTTATAGGGGTATTAGTTTAGGTGTAAAACATTTTATTTTGTATAACTACGTTTATTTTTTCTGTAATTTTAGAATTTTATTTTTTTTGTAATTTTAGTGTTTTGTTTTTTGTAATTCTAGATTTTTTTAATTTTTGTAATATTATTTTTTTTTAATTTAATCTTAAATCTTGTAAAATAATTGGGGTTAATTTATGAGGTTTTAGGTTAGGGGGCTTAGTGATTAGATTGATTTTTTTGCGTTGTGGGGGGTTGGCAGTTTAGGGGTTAATATTGTAATTAGGTAGTTGGCGTTGTGGAGGTTTTTGCGGTTTAGAGGTTAATAGTGTAATTAGGTAGTTTGTGTTGTGAGGGTTTGGCAGTTTAAGGGTTAATATTTTAATTTGCGGTCTAGGTGTTAATTACTTTATTATTTTACGATATGGGGTTTGCGGTTTAGTAGTACATTTTGCGCAGGCGTTAGGTGTTTGTTAATATTTCTTGCGGGCAGTTCATTTTTTTTGTGTTAATTCTTCGTGCAGGGGTTTATGTTTTTTTGTTAATACTTTGTTCTTGGCGGTTAGGTTTTTTCTTCATAAATGGAAAGAGTCCACAGCTGCATTCATTACTTTTGGGAATTCAGAACCTGGCCACCAGGAGGAGGCAAAGACACCCCAGCCAAAGGCTTAAATACCCCTCCCACTTCCCTCATCCCCCAGTCATTATTTGCCTTTCGTTCCAGGAGGTTGGCAGAGAAGTGTTAGACGTTTTAGATTAGATTGGATGAAAGTTAGAGTCCGGAGATGCAGGGAGAGTCTTTCTGTGAAACCATCCCGACTCATATTAACAGTTCCACAAGCAATCGGCGTTGACGAGTTTCGCTGCCTGCTTTCTTCTCTCAAGTCCATGTCAGAAGTGATGCTACTATCTGTCACACTTGAAGGGCCCTCATCCTGTTCCACGGCGTAGATTCCGGTAAGATCGTTTTATTTTACTTTCTTCATAAAATGTACTGTATTACAGATGTTTCCCGAGGGGCTACCACCTTGCGGGACTAACTTATAACACAGGGTCTCAGTGAGGCTCCTTTTGTATCTTGGAATCTAGGGTTAATATCTCCTGAGGGGGGTTGTTGAACATGGTTTTTTTTAATCATGTTTGTTATATGATTAAACCTGCTTATGTTTAGTGTTATTTCAGCTCATGGCTTGTGGAACATAACGGCTTTTGGAAAGTGACGCAACCTTACGGTTGGGCAGGCTTTTTTGGACTATACGGTTCACCTAGTGACAGGGCGTGGTCACGTTTTAGGGCTCAATTTCCGCATTCTTGACTGTGTGGCGTCAGAGAAATTCTGATCTGCTGGTGTCTGGTTCATAAGAGGTGGTAAGTGCCCCAGCCATTGTGGGTGTCAGGTGCCGTTTAGATATTTTAGTCCGTCTCATTCTGTCCTTTTAATGGGCAGGAGATTGGGGTCTTTTTGTTCCCCTGCTTGTCAGATCGGCCTGACGCTGGGCTGGTCTGGTGTTGGGAGTAAAATCTGGGATCTGGGGTTAGTCCTCGAATCTTAAGGTACGGTGAGCCTCTTTGAAGTCTCGGTGTTTCTCCATGTTTAAGTTATGCGAGTAGCTTTGGTGGCTTGTGGATAGCCTGTGATGTGTCCATTGCTTAGTGGATGTTTTGCAGTTTAAAGTTGGGGTTGGTGCTCTGATCTGGTATAATGGTTATAGCAACACCGTAGGTCTCTTGACAACTCAGGTTTGATTCCCATTTCTGGGAAGTGTATTTTTATCAAATCTACTTCAGCTGCTCTTTACTTGCTCGGCAAGTATTTTTGTTTACAAGTCATCCTGGTATGACTTTTGTGTGTGCTTCATGTTTTCTATCTGGGTTTGCGGAACGTATTTTGGCTTTGAATATCTTGATATTCTGAGTTCCTTGCGACTTGTGGACTTCGTCTTCAGTTGTTATTTACGGTGCATTTGCACTGTACTAGGAGAAGTTTTCATCTCTGTTTTCGGATCCCAGTCTTAATCTTGTGGTTTCTGTACTCTTTGGGGTCTGCGGGTTCCTCCCCTTGTTTCTAAGGACTGGTTTTTGGTCTCTGTGAGCTTGATTTGGTTCTGGAGTTTTTTTCCTTATTTTATTTGGAACTTGTTATACCCTATTTAGGGTCTTCTGGGTATCCTTGTCTGGTTTCTCTGTGTTCTCTTCATTTTGAGAGTTTACGGTAAGGGGTGTGTTGTGGGGGACTGACTGCTGGGCAATGGTGTCTCCCGGAGGCGCGTTGGCTCAGTCGAATCTATTTTCTGCGTTCTCTAGCAAGGCTTGTGAACTTCTGTGGGTCAGTGTCCTTTTTCAAAGTTTTATCGGCTTTGGATGAAGCAGGTTTTTTTGCTGGGCAGGGATTTCAGGCCTGGTGTCCTCAGAATGGGCTGCCTTTTGTACCCTCCCATTTTAGCATTCAGTGTCCTCTATAGCTTGGGTATTGTTTTCCCAAAAGTAATGAATGCAGCTGTGGACTCTTTCCATTAATGAAGAAAAACATAAATTATGCTTACCTGATCATTTTCTTTTCTTCAGATGGAAAGAGTCCACAGCTGCCCACCCGTATTTTTTCTATGGGGCTTCTGTTTTTTTTGCTCTTCTGGCACCTTTTCACCCTGATATTTCTTCTACTGTTCCTTGTTCCTCGGCAGAATTACTGGGGGTGAGGGAAGTGGGAGGCTGGGGTGTCTTTGCCTCCTCCTGGTGGACAGATTCTGAATTCCCAAAAGTAATGAATGCACCTGTGGACTCTTTCCATCTGAAGAAAAGGAAATTATCAGGTACGCATAATTTATGTTTTTGTTATTATTTTGTGCAGACAGTTAGTGTTTTTTTGTTAATACTTTGTGCGAGCGTTTATGTTTTTTTGTTAATACTTTGTGCAAGCGGTTAGGTTTTTTGTTAATATTTCGAGTTGGAGTTTGGGTATTGTTTTTGTTAAATGCTTTGTTTGGCTGTGCGCACAGCCTTCATACTTTTGGTTGCATGCGCAACTGACGACAACGACGGACGCGTTACAAACGTGATTATAGTGTGTATAAAATATATATATACATATATATATATATTGTAATAGCATTAAAATGTACCTCAATTTTATATTTAAATATAAATCATCATTTTTCCCATAGATCACAGATGAAAAAATAAAAAGAGAGAGAGAGAAAGGGGTCTTAAAGATATAAAGGCCCCTTCGTCTCTCTCTTCCTCCGCATACTGGACTCCTGGCAACTCTAGTTATAAAGAACACGATCAACAATAGCTCATTCACAGGATCTTTAACTAGTTGCTGCCATTAGGACGTTACTAGCGTTAAAGGCACTTGCCATTGACCCAATCTCATAATTTTTACTTATTTGTTTACATCAGAACTTTGTTCCGACGTAGACAAATAAGTCCTGGTGAGAAAGGGTTAATACAAAAGACTCTTAACAATTATGTGGTTTGTATCCATTTTTGAAGGCTTTGACTCCTAAGTGTTTGATATGAGACCAAAAGTCAAATTAAAGAGAACTCTTCCATCTTTGATCAGTACCATTAGTTTCTATGTACTAAAGTGTGTGATTTCTTTGAAGCACGAGAAAAGGCTCCATAGAATATATTGTCATTATCTTACTGGGTAGAATCTGCACATCTAAGAGCCTTATTTCAAGAGAAATCTCACTGTGGACTAAGCACATCCCGCTGATATCCCTACAGCTTACATATTTTTACGTATTGTATTTTTTACAAAATACATTGAATGGTAGAGAACTTAACAGCTTTTACTGTCCCCTTTTTTTAAGATAATGAACCTTGACAACATCTTATGCCCCACTTTTTCTATTTTCTGTGCCTTGGGGGGGTTTCCCTTTGCTTGTAAACAACATCTGTGCCTACAAATTTGCAGCTTTGTTTTGCTACAGTTTTTAGAACTCTTAGTTCTATGAATATGACAGACATAAATAATACAAAGCCATAACGTTCTATGTGAAATGAAACATGCAGAGAGCTAAAAAATACACTAAGAAAATATGAGAACCAATGATTACGCACTTTACAGCAAAATTGTTGCACATTCCTCACTCAGAAAATCCTACACCAATTGAGTACAGTTAGCTGTCAAACATTGCTCACTATGGGCGAGATTACATATGTGGCGCAGGCTTCAGCATAACTGCTGAAACCTGCGCCGCCTGTAATTTCCCCTCGCACATCGGGGAATCACATAAACCCTGCCGGCAGTTCATAAAGTGCCGTAAGTCAGATAAACTAGCGATGTCCAGAAATGTGCGTAAATACAAATTTCTGGAGTTGCCAGGGATTTACAGCACGTTAGAAACTGCCGGCGTCTAAGAAAATAAAAAAATGTTATATCTCCCATAAAAGTCTAACCCGCCTCCCAAAAATAAACCCAACATGTAAAAACCCCTTTTACTGTTAAAGGGGGGACTTAGGGGCCCATTTATCAAGCTCCAAACGGAACTTGTGGGCCTGTGTTTCTGGCAAGTCTTCAGACTCGCCAGAAACACAAGACCGCTGCTCCATAACCCTGTCCGCCTGCTCGAGTACGATCGGGTTGATTGACACCTCCCTGCTGGCGGCCGATTGGCCGTGAGTCAGAAGGGGGCGGCATTGCACCAGCAGCTCTTGTGAGCTGCTGGTGCAATGTTAAATGCGGAGAGCGTATTGCTCTCCGCATTCAGCGAGGTCTTGCGGACCTGATCCGAACTGTTGGATCAGGACCGCAAGACCTTTAGTATTTTTTTATGTAAAAGAGCTGTTTAATTTAGGGCAATGCCCTACAAAAAGCCCTTTTAAGGGCTATTGGTAGTTTCGTATTAGATTAGGGGTGTTTTTATTTTGGGGGCTTTTTTTATTTTTATATTATTAAGTTTAATTTTTTTATTTTTGATAATTTGGTTTATTATTTAGGGGTTGCTCGTTTAGTGGGCTTAGTAATTAAATTAGGTTTATTGCAATGTGGGTGAATGGCGGATTAGGGGTTAATAGTTTAGGTTAATTGTGATGTGGGTGAATGGCGGATTAGGAGGTTAATAGTTTTTTAGGTAGATTGCAATGTGAGTGAATGGCGGATTAGGGGTTAATGCATTTATTAGGTTTAATGCGTTGTGGGTGAATGGCAGGTTAGGGGTTAATACATTTATTTGGTTTATTGTGATGTGGGTTAATGGCGGATTAGGGGTCAATACATTTATTAGGTTTATTGCGATGTGGGTTAATGGCGGATAAGGGGTTGGTTATTGTGGTAGGGGATTGCGGTTGACAAGTAGATATTGCACATAAGTTAGGTATTAGTTAATAATTTCAGGAAGTTACGGGAGTTACAGTGCTCACATTTTCAGCGCAAGGCTTGCTGCGCCTGCCTATGTGTGACTAGATCAAAATGGACTAAAATGTCTCCATTTTCGCTGCTTAAGTCTTTGGGCTGAATATGTGATACAGATTTGCGATGTGGTTCTATGTTATTTTATGGGAGTAACAATTGTGGGCAACAGGTGAAATATACGTATATGTAATAGCAAAACCGTGTAAAAAATGTCATTGCAGATTTTTGCAGGCAACGCCGCATATGTAATCTTGCCCTATTTCTTAGTTTAACAGGTTTTACACATTTATACTGTGATGAGAGTGGGAGTGTGATGTCACCAGAAGAGGTCTGAGAGTATTGTGGATGAAGTGCAGCAGTTCAGGAGAGCTGCAGGAGAAAGGCACAGTGTGAGCGGTAGACCAAGGGCAACAGATAGGCCCAGAAGCAAATGGGCGCAGCAGGCTCGCTGCATGTGGTGTAACCGTACCCATGATCAGAATGTTTTATAAAGATAAAAGATGTAGAAAGTGTAACTGAATTTTCCATTTTGAAGTAGCGTGTAAAACTGAATATATTGAGGAGCTGCAGGTGGATAGTGTCATGTTCTGTCACAGGATATTTTGTGAGAGCCTCATTATCTGGAACAGTTGCTTTAAATGAAGATTAGTAGAAGCCATATAGATTGAAAAGATATCAGATTTATTCAAATAACAAAATACTTTGATTAAGCAAATACTTGCAGGGTATTTTTAATATATACTATTCAGGTATGTTATGTCCACTTACGCCAGGAGTGGAAAGGAACAAACAAGTAAGCACAGATGCAGATTCAAAAAGGAAAGTCTTTGTCCTGGTAATAACTGAAGTGCAGGATTTGCACAAAGCAGGAAACAACCTTGTAAACAGGTAGCAGGTTTAAAGGTAAAGTCTTTGTCCTGGTAATAACTGAAATGCAGGATTTACACAAAGCAGGAAAAAAACTTGTAAACAGGTGCAAAGGTGAAGTCTTCTTCCAGATATGAAGCACAGGAAACAGGTTCTGGCTTGTGACAAAACAGAAACAATGTCAAGACAATATGCAGCCAAACAGCCAGCCTTAAATAGGGAGGTTTTGTACAGGATTGCTTCTGAGTAAATCCAAAATTGAGATCACCTGTGTTTTGCACAGGTGTAATTACAAGTAAGACAAGTACTCATTTCACAGATCTTTTAAGTTGCATGCTATTGCACTTGAAACTCCTAAACTGCTAGAACTGGCTGTGACTCAACATACAAGCAAACAGAGTAGTAAATACAGAGCCACAGGTTCAAATCCCCACACAGCCCTTGCCTCCCAGACCTTTTTTTTTTCTTTTTAGTATGGGGGCTTGGTTTGTGACAGACGCCCCCACCATAGAGTGCACTCCGGGCACTTAAAGCCTGTTCAAACATCTGAAAATCAGTTTTACGAACCAGTGTTCCATTTGAAGCCATAATACATTCAGATGGAGATGATTCTTCCCTTGGAACAGCTGCCTGATATTGGGGACCCATAGAAGATTCCACTGTAGGCATAACAAGAGTTGAAATACAAAGATTGGTTTGATTTGGAGGTTCCTGATTATGCCCACCTGCTTGCAATGGACTGGCTGATGGGTAGAGTACCTCCGGGTAGGATATGACCTCTCCTTCAGAGTCAAGGAATTCATTATCTGTGTCATATATATCCAAATCAACCATCTCATCCAATTCTTTCTCAGTCAATGAGTAGCTGGGTGAAGGAGGTGCAGGGAGGTGTGGATCTTTAGATTTGGCAGAGTCTGATTCAGCTGGAAGGTTTGTCACTTTTATGTTTGATGAGTGACTTTTGTTAGAAGGATCTCCAGCCAGGGCAGAGACAAGGTAATGTGCAGGATTTACAGGAGGTATTTTTGCAGAGTTCCCCAATGTGGTTGATGCAGAAACAGATGCAGTGGCATGGGTAGTGGATGTAGATGGAGTTGTACTCCCAATGACCATCTGTTTCAAATCAGGTATCATTTCTTGAAGCGTGTTAGAAATGTTTTTTTGTAGAATAGATGTATTCTCCGTAGCTGGGTCCTCTCCAGGGGTATCATTCAGTTTCCTAGTGGAAGTATCATTTGTTCCTTTAGCATCAGAGTCCATTTTAGACTTGGCTGTATCTCGACTTGATCCTCTAGGGACACCCTGTGATGCGGGGATCAGTTCCCCCACAATAGAAACAGAGGTTAAGTTGTCTTTGCCAAGTCTTTTACTCTTCTGTTAAGGGCTCTTTACAACCTTTTCTTGATCGGAAGGTAACTTCAGACAAGTTTTCTGTTGGGAGACATAATGTTTCCACCAGCTCCATAAAGTTAACCAGTATGTCCTTAATAAACTTTAATACTGATTCCAATACAGCAATAATCCCAGAGGGCTCTCTTTTATGATCTTGACATTCTGTCAGGTTCTGTCTCAGGATATTTTGTGAGAGCCTCATTGTCTGGAACAGTTGCTTTATGAAGATTAGTAGAAGCCATATAGATTGAAAAGATATCAGATTTATTCAAATAACAAAATACTTTGATTAAGCAAATACTTGCAGGGTATTTTTAATATATACTATTCAGGAATGTTATGTCCACATATGCCAGGAGTGGAAAGGAACAAACAAGTAAGCACAGATGCAGATTCAAAAAGGAAAGTCTTTCTCCTGGTAATAACTGAAGTGCAGGATTTGCACAAAGCAGGAATCAAACTTGTAAACAGGTAGCAGGTTTAAAGGTAATGTCTTTGTCCAAAAATGTACTGAAGTACAGGATTTGCACAAAGCAGGAAACAACCTTGTAAACAGGTAACAGGTTTAAAGGTAAAGTCTTTGTCCTGTAAATAACTGAAGTGCAGGATTTGCACAAAGCAGGAAACAAACTTGTTAACAGGTAACAGGTTTAAAGGTAAAGTCTTTGTCCTGGTAATAACTGAAGTGCAGGATTTGCACAAAGCAGGAAACAATCTTGCAAACAGGTAGCAGGTTTAAAGGTAAAGTCTTTGTCCTGGTAATAACTGAAATGCAGGATTTACACAAAGCAGGAAACAAACTAGTAAACAGGTGCAAAGGTGAAGTCTTCCTCCAGATATGAAGTACAGGAAACAGGTTCTGGCTTATGACAAAACAGAAACAATGTCAAGACAATATGCAGCCAAACAGCCAGCCTTAAATAGGGAGGTTTGTACAGGATTGCTGCTGAGTAAATCCATAATTGAGAGCACCTGTGTTTTGCACAGGTTTAATTACAAGTAAGACAAGTACTCATTTCACAGATCTTTTAAGTTGCATGCTATTGCACTTGAAACTCTGAAACTCCGAAACTGCTAGAACTGGCTGTGGCTCAACATAGAAGCAAACAGAGTAGTAAACACAGAGCCACATGTTCAAATCCCCACACAGCCCTTTCTGGCAGAATGCCTCCCAGACCTTTTCTTTTTCTTTTTAGTCTGGGGGCTTGATTCGTGACAGATAGTGACCAGCAGGGTCAAGAAGTGTCCTTTGTAGGGTCTGTTGTTGAACGGTCTGGTTCAGACGAAGATTGGTGGGTTACCCTTACTGTAATGGGAGCCAAGGTTGCCTTCAAGGTTAACCCTGGAGCAGACATCACTGTAATGTCCCTTGCAGCATTCATAAACCTGCCTCGATAGCCTCAGCTGGCGAAATTTACAACGAAAGTTCATATTCCTGGTGGCCACATAGATTGTGCAGGGAAATTTCTTGCCAGCTGTGAGTACAAGCAGAGGAAATTCACCATGTGGGTACATGTAATTAGAGGTCAGTATGTTAACAACCTATTGAGCAGGAAAGCAGCCTGTGGTTTTGGCCTTGTTGCCAGAGTGAATGAGATTTCGAAATACATGTTTGGTGAATTGGGCCTACTGAATTGTAACCCAGTCCGAATATCAACTAAAAGTGATGCAGTCCCATACAGCATTATCACTCCTCGTAGAATTCCATTCCTGTTCATGCCTCAAGTGGAGAAGGAACTTCTGCTTCTGTGTATGAAGAATATGGGAGTTATTGAAGAGGTTGTTGAAGCAACTGACTGGTGTGCCCCCATTGTGCCTTTTGCGAAGAAAAATGGGAAGGTACGCATCTGCGTAAATTTGAAAAAGCTGAATGAGGCGGTGAAGAGAGATATATGTGCTGCTGGAGATGTTAAGCAGGATTCATGATAGCTTAACATCTCCGGCAGGATTCATGATAGGGCATTACGAAGTGCCGGGAAAGGGCAGCTATGGCGGTATGGTGGCCTGGGATTAGTTCTGATATTGCAAGCCACGTGTCAAAATGTGCCTTTTGCCGGGAACTCCAGCCTACTAAGAGAAGGGAGCCCTTGATTTCTACACTGCTGCCTGCAGGCCTATGGTAGAAAATAGCTGCAAATTTGTGCGAACTACATGGGAAAAAGGCCAGGTATTTGGAGATTGCACCCTTGAATGAGATCACCAGTCAAGCTGTTATCACTCGTCTCAAAAGGAACTTGTTATTTGTTGTACACTAAACAAAACTATATTTGTATGCTCCTTGTATACCTTGTTATTTGTTGTACTCTAAAAAAAAATGTATGCTTTGTCCTTTGAAAAAGGGGAAGATGTGATGAGAGTGGGAGTGTGACGTCACCGGATGGGGCGTAACTTATAGCAGTTTTAGTCAAGGAGGCAAATTTAACAAATGTCTTGCGGACCTGATCCGACAGTGCGGATCAGGTCTGCAAGACATCACTGAATGTGGAGAGCAATACGCTCTCCGTATTCAGCATTGCACCAGCAGCTTACAAGAGCTGCTGGTGCTACGCCGTCCCCTGCAGATTCGCGGCCAATGGGTCGTCAGCAGGGGGTGTCAATCAACCCGATCGTACTCGATCGGGTTGAATTCCGGCGATTCCTGTCCGCCTGCTCAGAGCAGGTGGACAGGGTTATGGAGCAGCGGTCTATGTGACCGCAGCTTCATAACTTGTGTTTCTGGCGAGTCTGAAGACTCGCCAGAAACACGGGCCGTCAAGCTCCGTTCGGAGCTTGATAGATAGGCCCCTATGTCACAGTTACTATGTTAGATGTGTTGTACAAGCTGTTTACTTCTATGCTCTGCAATAAAATAGAGTTGTACCTTCTATGTGTCCTGCATCTCATGACGTATACTCTGAAAATGTATGTGAAACTTCTATTTCATATGGTTTGTTTAAAAGATTCACCAGGAGTTTTTGCACAAAGGCTGAAAATGTCTGGTTTCCACACCCTTTTGAAATATACTACAGAATAATAACACTTTAATTAGTAGTAACATACTGTGTATATATATATATATATATATGTGTGTGTGTGTGTGTGTTCAGCTAAATTCTACAAATGAACTCCCTGCTTTTCTTGTATCTCAATGTGTCAGTTAAAGGGGCATAATTAATAATAATAATTAAACTTTATTTTTTTTTTGTGATGCAGGTTATGCAGATGTATCTTCCGTTCTGTGGTATCGCAATATCAAATGCACAACTCTTTGCTGCTTCCAGAAAAGAATATGACAGGAGCCGGGTAAGAGTTTTTCAATATGCTTTTATTTAACATAAGAAATTCTCACTTTTACATCATACCCCTGATTTTTGCCAAGAGATGCTTTTTGACAGTCAAAGGGGATATTGGACTTAAAGTGATGTCAACTCTCCCCTTTTCAAAATGAGATCTGGAGAGTAAGTAATATATTAGATGGAGTTTAATTAATCAGATATAGCGAAGATGTGCTATAACTTACCTTTTAATATATATATGAAATTCAAATACCCCGCGCTCCTCCACCCACTTCAAAAGTAATTTTTTCTTCAGTGATTACCTTGTATCTAAGCTTCTGTAGACTGCCCCCTTATTTCAGTTAATTTGACAGACTTGCATTTTAGCCAATCAATGCTGACTAGATGAATAGATGAATGTCATCTATATGGCACACATGAACTAGCGCTGTCCTGCTTAAAAAAATGTCAAAATGCACTCGGATAAGAGGCTGCCTTCAAGGGTTTAGAAATTAGCAATTGAGCTTACCTAGGTTTAGCTTTCAGCAAAGAATACCAAGAGAACTAAGACAATTTGATGATAAAAGTAAATTAGAGAGTTGTTTAAAATTGCATGCTCTGTCTGAATCACAAAGCTCAATTTTGACTTTGCTGTTTCTTTAATGGACAGAGTGGGACTGGAGTAACCTAAAATAGTATATTCAAAATAAATCCCAAAGAACCTACATGAATCTGTGTTAATATGATTTATGCTTTGGTATTTATATTTGAATGATCTTTATTTTGATCAGGTTATTTTATACCTTCTGGTTGAACTTTTATAGACACAAATGTTTTTATTCCTGCAAACCTAGTCTTATCTGTCAACAATAATGCAGGGTGAATATGGTAATAAAATTATCATTTTTTTCTATGGTTTTTCATGATTATTAGCTCACATGATTTTGTTTAATCTATGCAGAGAATTTAACATAACAATCATTTCTGTTTCTCTTCAACAAGCAAATAAAACTAATTTAGTGAATACTTGTTTCTATTAATTTTAATCTGATGAATTTTGAATCATTGTAGTGATACATGCTGATTATTTCCAGTTGAAAATCATTTAATTAAACTGTTTTTGTATAAAACAGGCAAGTTAGAAAATATTACGTTACTTTAAACGTCTTTGATACTTCATTCATAACACAGAGAACTTTTAAAAAAAAAAACAGTTCTGTTCTACAGGAATAAGTCTCTAAAGGGAGCCATTACTTTCTAGACCAGTGTTTCTCATTTCCAGTCATCAGGGTACACTAACTGGCCAGACTTTCAAGATATCTGTACTAGAACACAGGTGAAATCATCAGCTGATCAGTAACCATGGTTATTAATCTGCTCACACCCAAGGAAATTCTGAAAATGTAGCCAAAACTGCCATAAGCACAAAACAACTAGTGATGTTGCAAACTTAAAATTTTCCGTTCGCGAACGGCGAACGTGAACTTCCGCAAATGTTCGCAAACGGGCGAATCGGGCGAACCGCCATTGACTTTAATAGGCAGGCAAATTTTAAAACCCACAGGGACTCTTTCTGGCCACAATAGTGATGGAAAAGTTGTTTCAAGGGTACTAACACCTGGACTGTGGCATGCCGGAGGGGGATCCATGGCAAAACTCCCACGTAAAATGACATAGTTGATGCACAGTCTGGTTTTAATCCATAAAGGGCATCACCTAACATTCCTAAATTGTTTGGAATAACATGCTTTAAAACATCAGGTATGATGTTGTATCAATCAGGTAGTGTAAGGGTTACGCCCGCTTCACAGTGACAGACCAAACTCCCCGTTTAACGCACCGCAAACAACCGCAAACAGTCCATTTGCACAACCACAAACTCCCCATTTGTACAAGGTTGGATACCAAGCTAGCCATGTCCCGTTCCTTGTCCTCACTGATGTCATTGAAGGTCTCTTCCTCCACCCAGCCATGTACAACACCAAGGGTCCCCAAAAGGTGACAACAAGCCCCCTGGGACGCCTGCTGTGTTTGGTCTTCCACCTCCTCAAAGCCACCTTCCTCCTCTGACTCCTCTTCTTCAGACTCCTCTCTCTGCATTGCCTCTCTCTGCGTTATTATAAGGTGTGTTAAGTAGTACTATTCCTATCAGTTTAATCCCTGTTACGTCCCCTATCAGGGGACGAGTATATGGCATGGATTTTAGGAACCGGGAGATGGAAAAAGATGCTTGGTCGGTCCTCCTACTTCAAATTTGGGGCACTGCGCGTGCAATCGTGGCCGGACTTTTAGCCGATGGACATTTGGCAGATGGACATTTGGCCGACAGACATTTGGCCGATGGACATTTGGCCGAAACACAAGTGGCTGTCAGGTAACAGTCCGGCCACGAGATAGATAGATTTGATAGATAGATACATAGATTAGATAGATAGATCAATAGATGCAATAGATACATTTGATAGATGCGATAGATAGATAGATTTGATAGATAAATAAATAGATTTGATAGATAGATAATTTCCCTGACAGAGAATTACAAGACGTGCGGGCTGGGACCCATGGTAAGGTTCCCAGAGGCAGTTGTGGTGCCAGGGGATGTGTATATGGCATGGATTTTAGGAACCGGGAGATGGAAAAAGATGCTTGGTCGGTCTTCCTACTTCAAATTTGGGGCACTGCGCGTGCAATCTAATGTGCCACCAGATAGGAGTGGTGTGTTAAGTAGTACTATTCCTATCAGTTTAATCCCTGTTACGTGCCTTTTTTTTTTGTTTGGTTTTTGAAGCCACAGTGCAGCACCAGAGGCTAAAAAAATTTGGCATGTACACATGCCTGAAAAATTAGGTATTATTGCAGCCGCTGCTGTAGCAGCGGCCAGAAAAATTTATGTTTGTTTCCCAGGTAGAAAGTGCCCTAAAACATTGCGGCTTGAACCCTAGTTGGTGGCGGATAAGTCACACAAGTCATCCGGCATTCGAAGATAAAATACAGCAGCGTGTGGACCATTTTTAGCCCAAGGCAGCTCATCTCATCAGGCCTTTTTTAGTCGAATGTATCGCCCAATGTCAGTCCATTCGGGATCCATCCCTCATTCATCTTAATAAAGGTGAGGTAATCTAGACTTTTTTGACCTAGGCGACTTCTCTTCTCAGTGACAATACCTCCTGCTGCACTGAAGGTCCTTTCTGACAGGACACTTGAAGTGGGGCAGGCCAGAAGTTCTATCGCAAATTGGGATAGCTTAGGCCACAGGTCAAGCCTGCACACCCTGTAGTCAAGGGGTTCATCGCTCCTCAGAGTGTCGAGATCTGCAGTTAAGGCGAGGTAGTCTGCTACCTGTCAGTTGAGTCGTTCTCTGAGGGTGGACCCCGAAGGGCTGTGGAGATGCATATGACTTAAAAAGCTCTGCATGTCCTCCATCAACAACATGTCTGTAAAGCGTCCTGTCCTTGCTGGTGTGGTCGTGGGAGTCGGAGGATTACTTTCACCTCTTCCCCTGTTAGATTCTCGTTGTGCTGTAACATCACCCTTATACGCTGTGTAAAGCATACTTTTTAATTTATTTTGGAACTGCTGCATCCTTTCCGACTTGCGGTAATTCGGTAACATTTCAGGCACTTTATGCTTATACCGGGGGTCTAGTAGTATGGACACCCAGTACAGGTCTTTCTCCTTCAGCTTTTTTATACGAGGGTCCCTCAACAGGCACGACAGCATGAAAGACCCCATTTGCACAAGGTTGGATGCCGAGCTACTCATGTCCCGTTCCTCGTCCTCAGTGATCTCACTGAAGGTATCTTCTTCCCCCAGCCACGTACAACACCACGGGTACCAGATAGGTGACAACGAGCACCCTGTGATGCATGTTGTGGTTGGTCTTCCTCCTCCTCAAAGCCACATTCCTCCTCTGACTCCTCTTCCTCACGATCCTATTCCAGCATTGCCACTGGTCCAGCAGGCAATGCTGATAAGGCTGTTTCTGGTGGTGATGGTGACCACAACTCTTCCTCTTCACGCTCATCTATGGCCTGATCCAGCACTCTTCACAGGGCACACTCCAGGAAGAAAACAAATGGTATGATGTCGCTGCTGGTGCCTTCGGTGCGACTGACTAGGTTTGTCACCTCTTCAAAAGGACGCATGAGCCTACAGGCATTGCGCATGAGCGTCCAGTAACGTGGCAAAAAAATTCCCAGCTCCGCAGAGGCTGTCCTAGCACCCCGGTCATACAAATACTCGTTAATGGCTTTTTCTTGTTGGAGCAGGCGGTCGAACATTAGGAGTGTTGAATTCCAACGTGTCGGGCTGTCGTAAATGAAGCGCATCACTGGCATGTTGTTTCGCCACTGGATATCTGAAAAGTGCGCCATGGCCATGTAGGAACACCTCAAATGGCCACACACCTTCCTGGCCTGCTTCAGGATGTCTTGTAAGCCTGGGTACTTATGCACAAAGCATTGAACGATCAGATTACACACATGTGCCATGCACGGCACATGTGTCAACTTGCCCAATTTCAATGCCGCCACCAAATTACTTCCATTGTCAGAAACCACTTTGCCAATCTCCAGTTGGTGCGGAGTCAGCCACTGATCCACCTGTGCGTTCAGGGCGGACAGGAGTGCTGGTCCGGTGTGATTGTCTGCTTTCAGGCAAGTCAACCCTAAGATGGCATGACACTGCCGTATCCGGGATGTGGAATAGTACCTGGGGAGCTGGGGGGGTGCCGTTGATGTGGAGCAAGACGCAGCAGCAGAAGAGGACTCAGCCGAGGAGGTTATGGAAGAGGATGGAGTAGGAGGAGTAGAGAAGGTGGCAGCAGGCCTGCCTGCAAGTCGTGGCGGTGTCACCAACTCCTCCTCTGCAGAGCCACGCATTCCATGCTTGGCAGCCGTCAGCAGGTTTACCCAATGCGCAGTGTAGGTGATATACCTGCCCTGACCATGCTTTGCAGACCAGCTATCAGTGGTCAGATGGACCCTTGCCCCAACACTGTGTGCCAGACATGCCATTACTTCCTTTCGCACAATCGAGTACAGGTTGGGGATTGCCTTTTGTGCAAAGAAATTTCGTCCGGGTACCTTCCACTGCGGTGTCCCAATAGCTACACATTTTTTGAACACCTTAGACTCCACCAGCTTGTATGGTAAAAGCTGGCGGGCTAAGAGTTCAGACAAGCCATCTGTCAGACGCCGGGCAAGGGGGTGACTTTGTGACATTGGCTTCTTATGCTCCAACATGTCCTTGACAGACACCTGACTGTGGGCAGATGAGCAGGAACTGCTCCAGAAGAGAGACGGAGTGGCAGATAGTTGAGACGGGGCAAGGAGGACAGCAGTGGTTGACATGGCTGAAGATGCTGGACCAGGAGGAGGATGGCGGCTTTGAGTTTGTGTGCTGCTTGTACTCATGTGTTGATCCCATATGCGTTTGTGATGTGCGATCATGTGCCTTCGCAAAGCAGTTGGACCTAGGTGGGTGTTGGACTTCCCATGACACAGTTTCTTTTGGCACAGGTTGCAAATGGCATTGCTGTTGTCAGAGGCAGACACACAAAAAAAAATGCCATACTGCTGAGCTCTGCGATGACGGCATTCCGGTGGTGGCAACAGCATGCGTTGATTGGCGTGCTGTCTGGCTGACCCCGGGTGCCGATGCATGCTGTCTGACTGTGCAACTAGCTCCTTGCGATGACCTCCCCCTGCTTCCAACTCATCTCCTCCTCCTCCTCTCTGTCTCCCCATCTGAACTTTCCCCCTGTTCTTCTTCTCTTCTAGCGGGCACCCACGTGACATCCATGGACGCATCGTCATCATCAACCGCTTCACTTGTATCTGACAAATCAACAAAGGAAGCAGCAGCGGGTACAACATCATCATCATCATCACACCGTACGTCCATGTCTGTAATGCTGCCTGACTGAGACATATCACTGTTATCTACATCCTCTGTCAATGATGGTTGCGCATCACTCATTTCTTCCAACTGATGTGTAAATACCTCCTCTGACAGATCAAGTGAAGCGGCTGTGGTGCTAGTGTTGGTGGTGGCAGCAGGCGGGCGAGTGGTAACTTGAGAGGTGCCCGAAGATAAGCTGGAGGAGGAGGGTGCGTCAAGGTTTGAAGCAGAAGCTATAGAAGATTGGGTGACCTGTGTTAAAAAGTCAACTATGTCCTCAGAACTTTTCAAATTCATGGTACGTGGCCTCTGAACACTGGGCATTATTCTAAGGCCAAAGGGAATCACAGCACCACGACCACGACGGCACCTGCGGGGTGACCTGCCTCTGCCTGTCATTTTTTTTTTAAATGTACACTTACACTACTATTAAACAAGATATGAGTGGTGCCACTGGGCAAGTGGGCATAGTATACGCTGTGAGCCTGACACAAAAAAGCAGACTGATGTTTCACAGTCCAAAAAGTTTTTTTTGTTTTAAATGTACACTTACACTACTATTAAACAAGATATGAGTGGTGCCACTGGGCAAGTGGGCACAGTATACGCTGTGAGCCTGACACAAAAAAGCAGACTGATGTTTCACAGTCCAAAAAGTTTTTTTTTTTTTAAAATGTACACTTACACTACTATTAAACAAGATATGAGTGGTGGCACTGGGCAAGTGGGCACAGTATACGCTGTGAGCCTGACACAAAAAAGCAGACTGATGTTTCGGCGTCCAAAAAGTTTTTTTTTTAAATGTACACTTACACTACTATTAAACAAGATATGAGTGGTGCCACTGGGCAAGTGGGCACAGTATACGCTGTGAGCCTGACACAAAAAAGCAGACTGATGTTTCACAGTCCAAAAAGTTTTTTTTTTTTAAATGTACACTTACACTATTATTAAACAAGATATGAGTGGTGGCACTGGTCAAGTGGGCACAGTATACGCTGTGAGCCTGACACAAAAAAGCAGACTGATGTTTCACAATCCAAAAAGTTTTTTGTTTTTTTAAATGTACACTTACACTACTATTAAACAAGATATGAGTGGTGGCACTGGGCAAGTGGGCACAGTATACGCTGTGAGCCTGACACAAAAAAGCAGACTGATGTTTCGGCGTCCAAAAAGTTTTTTTTTTAAATGTACACTTACACTACTATTAAACAAGATATGAGTGGTGGCACTGGGCAAGTGGGCACAGTATACGCTGTGAGCCTGGCACAAAAAAGCAGACTGATGTTTCACAGTCCAAAAGGTTATTTTTTTTTAAATGTACACTTACACTACTATTAAACAAGATATGAGTGGTGGCACTGGGCAAGTGGGCACAGTATACGCTGTGAGCTTGACACAAAAAAGCAGACTGATGTTTCACAGTCAAAAAAGTTTTTTTTTTAAATGTACACTTACACTACTATTAAACAAGATATGAGTGGTGGCACTGGGCAAGTGGGCACAGTATACGCTGTGAGCCTGGCACAAAAAAGCAGACTGATGTTTCACAGTCCAAAAGGTTATTTTTTTTTAAATGTACACTTACACTACTATTAAACAAGATATGAGTGGTGGCACTGGGCAAGTGGGCACAGTATACGCTGTGAGCCTGGCACAAAAAAGCAGACTGATGTTTCACAGTCCAAAAAGTTTTTTTTTTTTTTAAATGTACACTTACACTACTATTAAACAAGATATGAGTGGTGGCACTGGGCAAGTGGGCACAGTATACGCTGTGAGCCTGACACAAAAAAGCAGACTGATGTTTCGGCGTCCAAAAAGTTTTTTTTTTAAATGTACACTTACACTACTATTAAACAAGATATGAGTGGTGCCACTGGGCAAGTGGGCACAGTATACGCTGTGAGCCTGACACAAAAAAGCAGACTGATGTTTCACAGTCCAAAAAGTTTTTTTTTTTTTAAATGTACACTTACACTATTATTAAACAAGATATGAGTGGTGGCACTGGTCAAGTGGGCACAGTATACGCTGTGAGCCTGACACAAAAAAGCAGACTGATGTTTCACAATCCAAAAAGTTTTTTTTTTTTTTAAATGTACACTTACACTACTATTAAACAAGATATGAGTGGTGGCACTGGGCAAGTGGGCACAGTATACGCTGTGAGCCTGACACAAAAAAGCAGACTGATGTTTCGGCGTCCAAAAAGTTTTTTTTTTAAATGTACACTTACACTACTATTAAACAAGATATGAGTGGTGGCACTGGGCAAGTGGGCACAGTATACGCTGTGAGCCTGGCACAAAAAAGCAGACTGATGTTTCACAGTCCAAAAGGTTATTTTTTTTTAAATGTACACTTACACTACTATTAAACAAGATATGAGTGGTGGCACTGGGCAAGTGGGCACAGTATACGCTGTGAGCCTGACACAAAAAAGCAGACTGATGTTTCACAGTCAAAAAAGTTTTTTTTTTAAATGTACACTTACACTACTATTAAACAAGATATGAGTGGTGGCACTGGGCAAGTGGGCACAGTATACGCTGTGAGCCTGGCACAAAAAAGCAGACTGATGTTTCACAGTCCAAAAGGTTATTTTTTTTTAAATGTACACTTACACTACTATTAAACAAGATATGAGTGGTGGCACTGGGCAAGTGGGCACAGTATACGCTGTGAGCCTGGCACAAAAAAGCAGACTGATGTTTCACAGTCCAAAAGGTTTTTTTTTTTTTAAATGTACACTTACACTACTATTAAACAAGCTATGAGTGGTGGCACTGGGCAAGTGGGCACAGTATACGCTGTGAGCCTGCCACGTACAACACCACGGGTACCAGATAGGTGACAACGAGCACCCTGTGATGCATGTTGTGGTTGGTCTTCCTCCTCCTCCTCCTCCTCAAAGCCACATTCCTCCTCTGACTCCTCTTCCTCACAATCCTATTCCAGCATTGCCACTGGTCCAGCAAGCAATGCTGATAAGGCTGTTTCTGGTGGTGATGGTGACCACAACTCTTCCTCTTCATGCTCATCTATGGCCTGATCCAGCACTCTTCACAGGGCACACTCCAGGAAGAAAACAAATGGTATGATGTCGCTGCTGGTGCCTTCGGTGCGACTGACTAGGTTTGTCACCTCTTCAAAAGGACGCATGAGCCTACAGGCATTGCGCATGAGCGTCCAGTAACGTGGCAAAAAAATTCCCAGCTCCGCAGAGGCTGTCCTAGCACCCCGGTCATACAAATACTCATTAATGGCTTTTTCTTGTTGGAGCAGGCGGTCGAACATTAGGAGTGTTGAATTCCAACGTGTCGGGCTGTCGCAAATGAAGCGCATCACTGGCATGTTGTTTCGCCACTGGATATCTGAAAAGTGCGCCATGGCCATGTAGGAACACCTCAAATGGCCACACACCTTCCTGGCCTGCTTCAGGACGTCTTGTAAGCCTGGGTACTTATGCACAAAGCGTTGAACGATCAGATTACACACATAAGCCATGCACGGCACATGTGTCAACTTGCCCAATTTCAATGCCGCCACCAAATTACTTCCGTTGTCAGAAACCACTTTGCCAATCTCCAGTTGGTGCGGAGTCAGCCACTGATCCACCTGTGCGTTCAGGGCGGACAGGAGTGCTGGTCCGGTGTGATTGTCTGCTTTCAGGCAAGTCAACCCCAAGATGGCATGACACTGCCGTATCCGGGATGTGGAATAGTACCTGGGGAGCTGGGGGGGTGCCGTTGATGTGGAGCAAGACGCAGCAGCAGAAGAGGACTCAGCCGAGGAGGTTATGGAAGAGGATGGAGTAGGAGGAGTAGAGGAGGTGGCAGCAGGCCTGCCTGCAAGTCGTGGCGGTGTCACCAACTCCTCCTCTGCAGAGCCACGCATTCCATGCTTGGCAGCCGTCAGCAGGTTTACCCAATGCGCAGTGTAGGTGATATACCTGCCCTGACCATGCTTTGCAGACCAGCTATCAGTGGTCAGATGGACCCTTGCCCCAACACTGTGTGCCAGACATGCCATTACTTCCTTTCGCACAATCGAGTACAGGTTGGGGATTGCCTTTTGTGCAAAGAAATTTCGTCCGGGTACCTTCCACTGTGGTGTCCCAATAGCTACACATTTTTTGAACACCTTAGACTCCACCAGCTTGTATGGTAAAAGCTGGCGGGCTAAGAGTTCAGACAAGCCATCTGTCAGACGCCGGGCAAGGGGGTGACTTTGTGACATTGGCTTCTTATGCTCCAACATGTCCTTGACAGACACCTGACTGTGGGCAGATGAGCAGGAACTGCTCCAGAAGAGAGACGGAGTGGCAGATAGTTGAGACGGGGCAAGGAGGACAGCAGTGGTTGACATGGCTGAAGATGCTGGACCAGGAGGAGGATGGCGGCTTTGAGTTTGTGTGCTGCTTGTACTCATGTGTTGATCCCATATGCGTTTGTGATGTGCGATCATGTGCCTTCGCAAAGCAGTTGGACCTAGGTGGGTGTTGGACTTCCCATGACACAGTTTCTTTTGGCACAGGTTGCAAATGGCATTGCTGTTGTCAGAGGCAGACACACAAAAAAAATGCCACACTGCTGAGCTCTGCGATGACAGCATTCTGGTGGTGGCAACAGCATGCGTTGATTGGCGTGCTGTCTGGCTGACCCCGGGTGCCGATGCATGCTGTCTGACTGTGCAACTAGCTCCTCGCGATGACCTCCCCCTGCTTCCAACTCATCTCCTCCTCCTCTCTGTCTCCCCATCTGAACTTTCCCCCTGTTCTTCTTCTCTTCTAGCGGGCACCCACGTGACATCCATGGACGCATCGTCATCATCAACCGCTTCACTTGTATCTGACAAATCAACAAAGGAAGCAGCAGCGGGTACAACATCATCATCATCATCACACCGTACGTCCATGTCTGTAATGCTGCCTGACTGAGACATATCACTGTTATCTACATCCTCTGTCAATGATGGTTGCGCATCACTCATTTCTTCCAACTGATGTGTAAATACCTCCTCTGACAGATCAAGTGAAGCGGCTCTGGTGCTAGTGTTGGTGGTGGCAGCAGGCGGGCGAGTGGTAACTTGAGAGGTGCCCGAAGATAAGCTGGAGGAGGAGGGTGCGTCAAGGTTTGAAGCGGAAGCTATAGAAGATTGGGTGACCTGTGTTAAAAAGTCAACTATGTCCTCAGAACTTTTCAAATTCATGGTACGTGGCCTCTGAACACTGGGCATTATTCTAAGGCCAAAGGGAATCACAGCACCACGACCACGACGGCACCTGCGGGGTGACCTGCCTCTGCCTGTCATTTTTTTTTTAAATGTACACTTACACTACTATTAAACAAGATATGAGTGGTGCCACTGGGCAAGTGGGCATAGTATACGCTGTGAGCCTGACACAAAAAAGCAGACTGATGTTTCACAGTCCAAAAAGTTTTTTTTGTTTTAAATGTACACTTACACTACTATTAAACAAGATATGAGTGGTGCCACTGGGCAAGTGGGCACAGTATACGCTGTGAGCCTGACACAAAAAAGCAGACTGATGTTTCACAGTCCAAAAAGTTTTTTTTTTTTAAATGTACACTTACACTATTATTAAACAAGATATGAGTGGTGGCACAGGTCAAGTGGGCACAGTATACGCTGTGAGCCTGACACAAAAAAGCAGACTGATGTTTCACAATCCAAAAAGTTTTTTTTTTTTTTAAATGTACACTTACACTACTATTAAACAAGATATGAGTGGTGGCACTGGGCAAGTGGGCACAGTATACGCTGTGAGCCTGACACAAAAAAGCAGACTGATGTTTCGGCGTCCAAAAAGTTTTTTTTTTAAATGTACACTTACACTACTATTAAACAAGATATGAGTGGTGCCACTGGGCAAGTGGGCACAGTATACGCTGTGAGCCTGACACAAAAAAGCAGACTGATGTTTCACAGTCCAAAAAGTTTTTTTTTTTTAAATGTACACTTACACTATTATTAAACAAGATATGAGTGGTGGCACTGGTCAAGTGGGCACAGTATACGCTGTGAGCCTGACACAAAAAAGCAGACTGATGTTTCACAATCCAAAAAGTTTTTTTTTTTTTTAAATGTACACTTACACTACTATTAAACAAGATATGAGTGGTGGCACTGGGCAAGTGGGCACAGTATACGCTGTGAGCCTGACACAAAAAAGCAGACTGATGTTTCGGCGTCCAAAAAGTTTTTTTTTTAAATGTACACTTACACTACTATTAAACAAGATATGAGTGGTGGCACTGGGCAAGTGGGCACAGTATACGCTGTGAGCCTGGCACAAAAAAGCAGACTGATGTTTCACAGTCCAAAAGGTTATTTTTTTTTAAATGTACACTTACACTACTATTAAACAAGATATGAGTGGTGGCACTGGGCAAGTGGGCACAGTATACGCTGTGAGCCTGACACAAAAAAGCAGACTGATGTTTCACAGTCAAAAAAGTTTTTTTTTTTTAAATGTACACTTACACTACTATTAAACAAGCTATGAGTGGTGGCACTGGGCAAGTGGGCACAGAATACTCTGTGAGGCTGGCACACACACTGGCAGGCAGGCAACTGCAATTAGATTACACTAGCAGACTTATGTTTCACAGTCAAAAAAGTTGTTTTTTTTTAAATTTACACTACTGTTACACCAGATATGAGTGGTGGCACTGGGCAAGTGGGTCTGGCACAGACGCTGGCAGGCAGGCAGGCAACTGCAATTAGATTACACAAGCAGACTGATGTTTCACAGTCATAATTTTTTATTTTTTTTAAATTTAGATTACTGTTACACCAGATATGAGTGGTGGCACTGGGCAAGTGGGCCTGGCACACACGCTGGCAGGCAGGCAGGCAGGCAACTGCAATTAGATTACACAAGCAGACTGATGTTTCACAGTCAAAAAAGTTTTTTTTTTTTAAATTTACACTACTGTTACACCAGATATGAGTGTTGGCACTGGGCAAGTGTGAGACCAGGAAAAAAACGCTGGCAGGCAGGCAACTGCAATTAGATTACACTAGCAGACTGATGTTTCACAGTCAAAAAAGTTTTTTTTTTTTAAATTTACACTACTGTTACACCAGATATGAGTGGTGGCACTGGGCAAGTGTGAGCCTAGGAAAAAAACGCTGGCAGGCAGGCAACTGCAATTAGATTACACTAGCAGACTGATGTTTCACAGTCAAAAAAGTTTGTTTTTTTTAAATTTACACTACTGTTACACCAGATATGAGTGGTGGCACTGGGCAAGTGTGAGCCTAGGAAAAAAACGCTGGCAGGCAGGCAACTGCAGTTAGATTACACTAGCAGACTGATGTTTCACAGTCAAAAAAGTTTTTTTTTTTTAAATTTACACTACTGTTACACCAGATATGAGTGGTGGCACTGGGCAAGTGTGAGCCTAGGAAAAAAACGCTGGCAGGCAGGCAACTGCAGTTAGATTACACTAGCAGACTGATGTTTCACAGTCAAAAAAGTTTTTTTTTTTTTAATTTACACTACTGTTACACCAGATATGAGTGGTGGCACTGGGCAAGTGGGCCTGGCACACACTCTGGCAGGCAGGCAACTGCAATTAGATTACACAAGCAGACTTATGTTTCACAGTCAAAAAAGTTTTTTTTTTTTAAATTTAGATTACTGTTACACCAGATATGAGTGGTGGCACTGGGCAAGTGGGTCTGGCACACACGCTGGCAGGCAGGCAACTGCAATTAGATTACACAAGCAGACTGATGTTTCACAGTCATAATTTTTTTTTTTTTTAAATTTAGATTACTGTTACACCAGATATGAGTGGTGGCACTGGGCAAGTGGGTCTGGCACACACGCTGGCAGGCAGGCAACTGCAATTAGATTACACAAGCAGACTGATGTTTCACAGTCAAAAATTTTTTTTTTTTAAATTTACAATACTGTTACACCAGATATGAGTGTTGGCACTGGGCAAGTGTGAGCCTAGGAAAAAAACGCTGGCAGGCAGGCAGGCAACTGCAATTAGATTACACTAGCAGACTGATGTTTCACAGTCAAAATTTTTTTTTTTTTAAATTTACACTACTGTTACACCAGATATGAGTGGTGGCACTGGGCAAGTGGGCCTGGCACACATGCTGGCAGGCAGGCAACTGCAATTAGATTACACAAGCAGACTGATGTTTCACAGTCAAAAACGTTTTTTTTTTTTAAATTTACACTACTGTTACACCAGATATGAGTGGTGGCACTGGGCAAGTGGGCCTGGCACACACGCTGGCAGGCAGGTAACTGCAATTAGATTACACTAGCAGAGTGATGTTTCACAGTCAAAAATGTTTTGTTTTTTTAAATTTACACTACTGTTACACCAGATACTGGGCAAGTGGGCCTGGCACACACGCTGGCAGGCAGGCAAATGCAATTAGATTACACAAGCAGACTGATGTTTCACAGTCAAAAACATTTTTTTTTTAAATTTACACTACTGTTACACCAGATATGAGTGGTGGCACTGGGCAAGTGGGCACAGTATACTCTGTGAGGCTGGCACACACGCTGGCAGGCAGGCAACTGCAATTACATTACACTAGCAGACTGATGTTTCACAGTCAAAAAAGTTTGTTTTTTTAAAATTTACACTACTGTTACACCAGATATGAGTGGTGGCACTGGGCAAGTGGGCACAGAATACTCTGTGAGGCTGGCACACACACTGGCAGGCAGGCAACTGCAATTAGATTACACTAGCAGACTTATGTTTCACAGTCAAAAAAGTTTTTTTTTTTTAAATTTACACTACTGTTACACCAGATATGAGTGGTGGCACTGGGCAAGTGGGTCTGGCACACACGCTGGCAGGCAGGCAACTGCAATTAGATTACACAAGCAGACTGATGTTTCACAGTCATAATTTTTTATTTTTTTTAAATTTAGATTACTGTTACACCAGATATGAGTGGTGGCACTGGGCAAGTGGGCCTGGCACACACGCTGGCAGGCAGGCAGGCAACTGCAATTAGATTACACAAGCAGACTGATGTTTCACAGTCAAAAACATTTTTTTTTTAAATTTACACTACTGTTACACCAGATATGAGTGGTGGCACTGGGCAAGTGGGCACAGTATACTCTGTGAGGCTGGCACACACGCTGGCAGGCAGGCAACTGCAATTACATTACACTAGCAGACTGATGTTTCACAGTCAAAAAAGTTTGTTTTTTTAAAATTTACACTACTGTTACACCAGATATGAGTGGTGGCACTGGGCAAGTGGGCACAGAATACTCTGTGAGGCTGGCACACACACTGGCAGGCAGGCAACTGCAATTAGATTACACTAGCAGACTTATGTTTCACAGTCAAAAAAGTTTTTTTTTTTTGAATTTACACTACTGTTACACCAGATATGAGTGGTGGCACTGGGCAAGTGGGTCTGGCACACACGCTGGCAGGCAGGCAACTGCAATTAGATTACACAAGCAGACTGATGTTTCACAGTCATAATTTTTTATTTTTTTTAAATTTAGATTACTGTTACACCAGATATGAGTGGTGGCACTGGGCAAGTGGGCCTGGCACACACGCTGGCAGGCAGGCAGGCAACTGCAATTAGATTACACAAGCAGACTGATGTTTCACAGTCAAAAAAGTTTTTTTTTTAAATTTACACTACTGTTACACCAGATATGAGTAGTGGCACTGGGCAAGTGGGCACAGTATACGCTGTGAGCCTGGCACACACGCTGGCAGGCAGGCAACTGCAATTAGATTACACAAGCAGACTGATGTTTCACAGTCAAAAAAGTTTTTTTTTTTAAAATTTACACTACTGTTACACCAGATATGAGTGTTGGCACTGGGCAAGTGTGAGACCAGGAAAAAAACGCTGGCAGGCAGGCAACTGCAATTAGATTACACTAGCAGACTGATGTTTCACAGTCAAAAAAGTTTTTTTTTTTTAAATTTACACTACTGTTACACCAGATATGAGTGGTGGCACTGGGCAAGTGTGAGCCTAGGAAAAAAACGCTGGCAGGCAGGCAACTGCAATTAGATTACACTAGCAGACTGATGTTTCACAGTCAAAAAAGTTTTTTTTTTTTAAATTTACACTACTGTTACACCAGATATGAGTGGTGGCACTGGGCAAGTGTGAGCCTAGGAAAAAAACGCTGGCAGGCAGGCAACTGCAGTTAGATTACACTAGCAGACTGATGTTTCACAGTCAAAAAAGTTAGTTTTTTTTAAATTTACACTACTGTTACACCAGATATGAGTGGTGGCACTGGGCAAGTGTGAGCCTAGGAAAAAAACGCTGGCAGGCAGGCAACTGCAGTTAGATTACACTAGCAGACTGATGTTTCACAGTCAAAAAAGTTTTTTTTTTTTTAATTTACACTACTGTTACACCAGATATGAGTGGTGGCACTGGGCAAGTGGGCCTGGCACACACTCTGGCAGGCAGGCAACTGCAATTAGATTACACAAGCAGACTTATGTTTCACAGTCAAAAAAGTTTTTTTTTTTAAATTTAGATTACTGTTACACCAGATATGAGTGGTGGCACTGGGCAAGTGGGTCTGGCACACACGCTGGCAGGCAGGCAACTGCAATTAGATTACACAAGCAGACTGATGTTTCACAGTCATCATTTTTTTTTTTTTTTAAATTTAGATTACTGTTACACCAGATATGAGTGGTGGCACTGGGCAAGTGGGTCTGGCACACACGCTGGCAGGCAGGCAACTGCAATTAGATTACACAAGCAGACTGATGTTTCACAGTCAAAATTTTTTTTTTTTTAAATTTACACTACTGTTACACCAGATATGAGTGTTGGCACTGGGCAAGTGTGAGCCTAGGAAAAAAACGCTGGCAGGCAGGCAACTGCAATTAGATTACACTAGCAGACTGATGTTTCACCGTCAAAAATTTTTTTTTTTTAAATTTACACTACTGTTACACCAGATATGAGTGGTGGCACTGGGCAAGTGGGCCTGGCACACATGCTGGCAGGCAGGCAACTGCAATTAGATTACACAAGCAGACTGATGTTTCACAGTCAAAAAAGTTTTTTTTTTTTAAATTTACACTACTGTTACACCAGATATGAGTGGTGGCACTGGGCAAGTGGGCCTGGCACACACGCTGGCAGGCAGGTAACTGCAATTAGATTACACTAGCAGAGTGATGTTTCACAGTCAAAAATGTTTTGTTTTTTTAAATTTACACTACTGTTACACCAGATATGAGTGGTGGCACTGGGCAAGTGGGCCTGGCACACACGCTGGCAGGCAGGCAAATGCAATTAGATTACACAAGCAGACTGATGTTTCACAGTCAAAAACATTTTTTTTTTAAATTTACACTACTGTTACACCAGATATGAGTGGTGGCACTGGGCAAGTGGGCACAGTATACTCTGTGAGGCTGGCACACACGCTGGCAGGCAGGCAACTGCAATTACATTACACTAGCAGACTGATGTTTCACAGTCAAAAAAGTTTTTGTTTTTTTAAAATTTACACTACTGTTACACCAGATATGAGTGGTGGCACTGGGCAAGTGGGCACAGAATACTCTGTGAGGCTGGCACACACACTGGCAGGCAGGCAACTGCAATTAGATTACACTAGCAGACTTATGTTTCACAGTCAAAAAAGTTGTTTTTTTTTAAATTTACACTACTGTTACACCAGATATGAGTGGTGGCACTGGGCAAGTGGGTCTGGCACACACGCTGGCAGGCAGGCAACTGCAATTAGATTACACAAGCAGACTGATGTTTCACAGTCATAATTTTTTATTTTTTTTAAATTTAGATTACTGTTACACCAGATATGAGTGGTGGCACTGGGCAAGTGGGCCTGGCACACACGCTGGCAGGCAGGCAGGCAACTGCAATTAGATTACACAAGCAGACTGATGTTTCACAGTCAAAAAGTTTTTTTTTAAAATTTACACTACTGTTACACCAGATATGAGTAGTGGCACTGGGCAAGTGGGCACAGTATACGCTGTGAGCCTGGCACACACGCTGGCAGGCAGGCAACTGCAATTAGATTACACAAGCAGACTGATGTTTCACAGTCAAAAAGTTTTTTTTTTTAAATTTACACCACTGTTACACCAGATATGAGTGTTGGCACTGGGCAAGTGTGAGCCTAGGAAAAAAACGCTGGCAGGCAGGCAACTGCAATTAGATTACACTAGCAGACTGATGTTTCACAGTCAAAAAAGTTTTTTTTTTTAAATTTACACTACTGTTACACCAGATATGAGTGGTGGCACTGGGCAAGTGTGAGCCTAGGAAAAAAACGCTGGCAGGCAGGCAGGCAACTGCAGTTAGATTACACTAGCAGACTGATGTTTCACAGTCAAAAAAGTTTTTTTTTTTTTAATTTACACTACTGTTACACCAGATATGAGTGGTGGCACTGGGCAAGTGTGAGCCTAGGAAAAAAACGCTGGCAGGCAGGCAACTGCAGTTAGATTACACTAGCAGACTGATGTTTCACAGTCAAAAAAGTTTTTTTTTTTTTAATTTCCACTACTGTTACACCAGATATGAGTGGTGGCACTGGGCAAGTGGGCCTGGCACACACTCTGGCAGGCAGGCAACTGCAATTAGATTACACAAGCAGACTTATGTTTCACAGTCAAAAAAGTTTTTTTTTTTAAATTTACACTACTGTTACACCAGATATGAGTGGTGGCACTGGGCAAGTGGGTCTGGCACAGACGCTGGCAGGCAGGCAGGCAACTGCAATTAGATTACACAAGCAGACTGATGTTTCACAGTCAAAAATTTTTTTTTTTTTTAAATTTAGACTACTGTTACACCAGATATGAGTGGTGGCACTGGGCAAGTGGGCCTGGCACACACGCTGGCAGGCAGGCAGGCAACTGCAATTAGATTACACAAGCAGACTGATGTTTCACAGTCAAAAAAGTTTTTTTTTTTTAAATTTACACTACTGTTACACCAGATATGAGTGTTGGCACTGGGCAAGTGTGAGACCAGGAAAAAAACGCTGGCAGGCAGGCAACTGCAATTAGATTACACTAGCAGACTGATGTTTCACAGTCAAAAAAGTTTTTTTTTTTTAAATTTACACTACTGTTACACCAGATATGAGTGGTGGCACTGGGCAAGTGTGAGCCTAGGAAAAAAACGCTGGCAGGCAGGCAACTGCAATTAGATTACACTAGCAGACTGATGTTTCACAGTCAAAAAAGTTTTTTTTTTTTAAATTTACACTACTGTTACACCAGATATGAGTGGTGGCACTGGGCAAGTGTGAGCCTAGGAAAAAAACGCTGGCAGGCAGGCAACTGCAGTTAGATTACACTAGCAGACTGATGTTTCACAGTCAAAAAAGTTTGTTTTTTTTAAATTTACACTACTGTTACACCAGATATGAGTGGTGGCACTGGGCAAGTGTGAGCCTAGGAAAAAAACGCTGGCAGGCAGGCAACTGCAGTTAGATTACACTAGCAGACTGATGTTTCACAGTCAAAAAAGTTTTTTTTTTTTTAATTTACACTACTGTTACACCAGATATGAGTGGTGGCACTGGGCAAGTGGGCCTGGCACACACTCTGGCAGGCAGGCAACTGCAATTAGATTACACAAGCAGACTTATGTTTCACAGTCAAAAAAGTTTTTTTTTTTTAAATTTAGATTACTGTTACACCAGATATGAGTGGTGGCACTGGGCAAGTGGGTCTGGCACACACGCTGGCAGGCAGGCAACTGCAATTAGATTACACAAGCAGACTGATGTTTCACAGTCATAATTTTTTTTTTTTTTTAAATTTAGATTACTGTTACACCAGATATGAGTGGTGGCACTGGGCAAGTGGGTCTGGCACACACGCTGGCAGGCAGGCAACTGCAATTAGATTACACAAGCAGACTGATGTTTCACAGTCAAAAATTTTTTTTTTTTTAAATTTACACTACTGTTACACCAGATATGAGTGTTGGCACTGGGCAAGTGTGAGCCTAGGAAAAAAACGCTGGCAGGCAGGCAACTGCAATTAGATTACACTAGCAGACTGATGTTTCACAGTCAAAATTTTTTTTTTTTTAAATTTACACTACTGTTACACCAGATATGAGTGGTGGCACTGGGCAAGTGGGCCTGGCACACATGCTGGCAGGCAGGCAACTGCAATTAGATTACACAAGCAGACTGATGTTTCACAGTCAAAAAAGTTTTTTTTTTTTAAATTTACACTACTGTTACACCAGATATGAGTGGTGGCACTGGGCAAGTGGGCCTGGCACACACGCTGGCAGGCAGGTAACTGCAATTAGATTACACTAGCAGAGTGATGTTTCACAGTCAAAAATGTTTTGTTTTTTTAAATTTACACTACTGTTACACCAGATATGAGTGGTGGCACTGGCAAGTGGGCCTGGCACACACGCTGGCAGGCAGGCAAATGCAATTAGATTACACAAGCAGACTGATGTTTCACAGTCAAAAACATTTTTTTTTTAAATTTACACTACTGTTACACCAGATATGAGTGGTGGCACTGGGCAAGTGGGCACAGTATACTCTGTGAGGCTGGCACACACGCTGGCAGGCAGGCAACTGCAATTAGATTACACTAGCAGACTGATGTTTCACAGTCAAAAAAGTTGTTTTTTTTTAAATTTACACTACTGTTACACCAGATATGAGTGGTGGCACTGGGCAAGTGGGCACAGAATACTCTGTGAGGCTGGCACACACACTGGCAGGCAGGCAACTGCAATTAGATTACACTAGCAGACTTATGTTTCACAGTCAAAAAATTTTTTTTTTTTTTAAATTTACACTACTGTTACACCAGATATGAGTGGTGGCACTGGGCAAGTGGGTCTGGCACACACGCTGGCAGGCAGGCAACTGCAATTAGATTACACAAGCAGACTGATGTTTCACAGTCATAATGTTTTATTTTTTTTAAATTTAGATTACTGTTACACCAGATATGAGTGGTGGCACTGGGCAAGTGGGCCTGGCACACACGCTGGCAGGCAGGCAGGCAACTGCAATTAGATTACACAAGCAGACTGATGTTTCACAGTCAAAAACATTTTTTTTTTAAATTTACACTACTGTTACACCAGATATGAGTGGTGGCACTGGGCAAGTGGGCACAGTATACTCTGTGTGGCTGGCACACACGCTGGCAGGCAGGCAACTGCAATTACATTACACTAGCAGACTGATGTTTCACAGTCAAAAAAGTTTGTTTTTTTAAAATTTACACTACTGTTACACCAGATATGAGTGGTGGCACTGGGCAAGTGGGCACAGAATACTCTGTGAGGCTGGCACACACACTGGCAGGCAGGCAACTGCAATTAGATTACACTAGCAGACTTATGTTTCACAGTCAAAAAAGTTTTTTTTTTTTAAATTTACACTACTGTTACACCAGATATGAGTGGTGGCACTGGGCAAGTGGGTCTGGCACACACGCTGGCAGGCAGGCAACTGCAATTAGATTACACAAGCAGACTGATGTTTCACAGTCATAATTTTTTATTTTTTTAAATTTAGATTACTGTTACACCAGATATGAGTGGTGGCACTGGGCAAGTGGGCCTGGCACACACGCTGGCAGGCAGGCAGGCAACTGCAATTAGATTACACAAGCAGACTGATGTTTCACAGTCAAAAAAGTTTTTTTTTTAAATTTACACTACTGTTACACCAGATATGAGTAGTGGCACTGGGCAAGTGGGCACAGTATACGCTGTGAGCCTGGCACACACGCTGGCAGGCAGGCAACTGCAATTAGATTACACAAGCAGACTGATGTTTCACAGTCAAAAAAGTTTTTTTTTTTTAAAATTTACACTACTGTTACACCAGATATGAGTGTTGGCACTGGGCAAGTGTGAGACCTAGGAAAAAAACGCTGGCAGGCAGGCAACTGCAATTAGATTACACTAGCAGACTGATGTTTCACAGTCAAAAAAGTTTTTTTTTTTTAAATTTACACTACTGTTACACCAGATATGAGTGGTGGCACTGGGCAAGTGTGAGCCTAGGAAAAAAACGCTGGCAGGCAGGCAACTGCAATTAGATTACACTAGCAGACTGATGTTTCACAGTCAAAAAAGTTTTTTTTTTTTAAATTTACACTACTGTTACACCAGATATGAGTGGTGGCACTGGGCAAGTGTGAGCCTAGGAAAAAAACGCTGGCAGGCAGGCAACTGCAGTTAGATTACACTAGCAGACTGATGTTTCACAGTCAAAAAAGTTAGTTTTTTTTTAATTTACACTACTGTTACACCAGATATGAGTGGTGGCACTGGGCAAGTGTGAGCCTAGGAAAAAAACGCTGGCAGGCAGGCAACTGCAGTTAGATTACACTAGCAGACTGATGTTTCACAGTCAAAAAAGTTTTTTTTTTTTAATTTACACTACTGTTACACCAGATATGAGTGGTGGCACTGGGCAAGTGGGCCTGGCACACACTCTGGCAGGCAGGCAACTGCAATTAGATTACACAAGCAGACTTATGTTTCACAGTCAAAAAAGTTTTTTTTTTTTAAATTTAGATTACTGTTACACCAGATATGAGTGGTGGCACTGGGCAAGTGGGTCTGGCACACACGCTGGCAGGCAGGCAACTGCAATTAGATTACACAAGCAGACTGATGTTTCACAGTCATCATTTTTTTTTTTTTTTAAATTTAGATTACTGTTACACCAGATATGAGTGGTGGCACTGGGCAAGTGGGTCTGGCACACACGCTGGCAGGCAGGCAACTGCAATTAGATTACACAAGCAGACTGATGTTTCACAGTCAAAATTTTTTTTTTTTTAAATTTACACTACTGTTACACCAGATATGAGTGTTGGCACTGGGCAAGTGTGAGCCTAGGAAAAAAACGCTGGCAGGCAGGCAACTGCAATTAGATTACACTAGCAGACTGATGTTTCACAGTCAAAAATTTTTTTTTTTTAAATTTACACTACTGTTACACCAGATATGAGTGGTGGCACTGGGCAAGTGGGCCTGGCACACATGCTGGCAGGCAGGCAACTGCAATTAGATTACACAAGCAGACTGATGTTTCACAGTCAAAAAAGTTTTTTTTTTTTAAATTTACACTACTGTTACACCAGATATGAGTGGTGGCACTGGGCAAGTGGGCCTGGCACACACGCTGGCAGGCAGGTAACTGCAATTAGATTACACTAGCAGAGTGATGTTTCACAGTCAAAAATGTTTTGTTTTTTTAAATTTACACTACTGTTACACCAGATATGAGTGGTGGCACTGGGCAAGTGGGCCTGGCACACACGCTGGCAGGCAGGCAAATGCAATTAGATTACACAAGCAGACTGATGTTTCACAGTCAAAAACATTTTTTTTTTAAATTTACACTACTGTTACACCAGATATGAGTGGTGGCACTGGGCAAGTGGGCACAGTATACTCTGTGAGGCTGGCACACACGCTGGCAGGCAGGCAACTGCAATTACATTACACTAGCAGACTGATGTTTCACAGTCAAAAAAGTTTTTGTTTTTTTAAAATTTACACTACTGTTACACCAGATATGAGTGGTGGCACTGGGCAAGTGGGCACAGAATACTCTGTGAGGCTGGCACACACACTGGCAGGCAGGCAACTGCAATTAGATTACACTAGCAGACTGATGTTTCACAGTCAAAAAAGTTGTTTTTTTTTAAATTTACACTACTGTTACACCAGATATGAGTGGTGGCACTGGGCAAGTGGGTCTGGCACACACGCTGGCAGGCAGGCAACTGCAATTAGATTACACAAGCAGACTGATGTTTCACAGTCATAATTTTTTATTTTTTTTAAATTTAGATTACTGTTACACCAGATATGAGTGGTGGCACTGGGCAAGTGGGCCTGGCACACACGCTGGCAGGCAGGCAGGCAACTGCAATTAGATTACACAAGCAGACTGATGTTTCACAGTCAAAAAAGTTTTTTTTTAAAATTTACACTACTGTTACACCAGATATGAGTAGTGGCACTGGGCAAGTGGGCACAGTATACGCTGTGAGCCTGGCACACACGCTGGCAGGCAGGCAACTGCAATTAGATTACACAAGCAGACTGATGTTTCACAGTCAAAAAAGTTTTTTTTTTTTAAATTTACACCACTGTTACACCAGATATGAGTGTTGGCACTGGGCAAGTGTGAGCCTAGGAAAAAAACGCTGGCAGGCAGGCAACTGCAATTAGATTACACTAGCAGACTGATGTTTCACAGTCAAAAAAGTTTTTTTTTTTAAATTTACACTACTGTTACACCAGATATGAGTGGTGGCACTGGGCAAGTGTGAGCCTAGGAAAAAAACGCTGGCAGGCAGGCAGGCAACTGCAGTTAGATTACACTAGCAGACTGATGTTTCACAGTCAAAAAAGTTTTTTTTTTTTTAATTTACACTACTGTTACACCAGATATGAGTGGTGGCACTGGGCAAGTGTGAGCCTAGGAAAAAAACGCTGGCAGGCAGGCAACTGCAGTTAGATTACACTAGCAGACTGATGTTTCACAGTCAAAAAAGTTTTTTTTTTTTTAATTTACACTACTGTTACACCAGATATGAGTGGTGGCACTGGGCAAGTGGGCCTGGCACACACTCTGGCAGGCAGGCAACTGCAATTAGATTACACAAGCAGACTTATGTTTCACAGTCAAAAAAGTTTTTTTTTTTTAAATTTACACTACTGTTACACCAGATATGAGTGGTGGCACTGGGCAAGTGGGTCTGGCACACACGCTGGCAGGCAGGCAACTGCAATTAGATTACACAAGCAGATTGATGTTTCACAGTCATAATTTTTTATTTTTTTTAAATTTAGATTACTGTTACACCAGATATGAGTGGTGGCACTGGGCAAGTGGGCCTGGCACACACGCTGGCAGGCAGGCAGGCAACTGCAATTAGATTACACAAGCAGACTGATGTTTCACAGTCAAAAAAGTTTTTTTTAAAAATTTACACTACTGTTACACCAGATATGAGTAGTGGCACTGGGCAAGTGGGCACAGTATACGCTGTGAGCCTGGCACACACGCTGGCAGGCAGGCAACTGCAATTAGATTACACAAGCAGACTGATGTTTCACAGTCAAAAAAGTTTTTTTTTTTTAAATTTACACTACTGTTACACCAGATATGAGTGTTGGCACTGGGCAAGTGTGAGACCAGGAAAAAAACGCTGGCAGGCAGGCAACTGCAATTAGATTACACTAGCAGACTGATGTTTCACAGTCAAAAAAGTTTTTTTTTTTTAAATTTACACTACTGTTACACCAGATATGAGTGGTGGCACTGGGCAAGTGTGAGCCTAGGAAAAAAACGCTGGCAGGCAGGCAACTGCAATTAGATTACACTAGCAGACTGATGTTTCACAGTCAAAAAAGTTTTTTTTTTTTAAATTTACACTACTGTTACACCAGATATGAGTGGTGGCACTGGGCAAGTGTGAGCCTAGGAAAAAAACGCTGGCAGGCAGGCAACTGCAGTTAGATTACACTAGCAGACTGATGTTTCACAGTCAAAAAAGTTTGTTTTTTTTAAATTTACACTACTGTTACACCAGATATGAGTGGTGGCACTGGGCAAGTGTGAGCCTAGGAAAAAAACGCTGGCAGGCAGGCAACTGCAGTTAGATTACACTAGCAGACTGATGTTTCACAGTCAAAAAAGTTTTTTTTTTTTTAATTTACACTACTGTTACACCAGATATGAGTGGTGGCACTGGGCAAGTGGGCCTGGCACACACTCTGGCAGGCAGGCAACTGCAATTAGATTACACAAGCAGACTTATGTTTCACAGTCAAAAAAGTTTTTTTTTTTTAAATTTAGATTACTGTTACACCAGATATGAGTGGTGGCACTGGGCAAGTGGGTCTGGCACACACGCTGGCAGGCAGGCAACTGCAATTAGATTACACAAGCAGACTGATGTTTCACAGTCATCATTTTTTTTTTTTTTTAAATTTAGATTACTGTTACACCAGATATGAGTGGTGGCACTGGGCAAGTGGGTCTGGCACACACGCTGGCAGGCAGGCAACTGCAATTAGATTACACAAGCAGACTGATGTTTCACAGTCAAAATTTTTTTTTTTTTAAATTTACACTACTGTTACACCAGATATGAGTGTTGGCACTGGGCAAGTGTGAGCCTAGGAAAAAAACGCTGGCAGGCAGGCAACTGCAATTAGATTACACTAGCAGACTGATGTTTCACAGTCAAAATTTTTTTTTTTTTAAATTTACACTACTGTTACACCAGATATGAGTGGTGGCACTGGGCAAGTGGGCCTGGCACACATGCTGGCAGGCAGGCAACTGCAATTAGATTACACAAGCAGACTGATGTTTCACAGTCAAAAAAGTTTTTTTTTTTTAAATTTACACTACTGTTACACCAGATATGAGTGGTGGCACTGGGCAAGTGGGCCTGGCACACACGCTGGCAGGCAGGTAACTGCAATTAGATTACACTAGCAGAGTGATGTTTCACAGTCAAAAATGTTTTGTTTTTTTAAATTTACACTACTGTTACACCAGATATGAGTGGTGGCACTGGGCAAGTGGGCCTGGCACACACGCTGGCAGGCAGGCAAATGCAATTAGATTACACAAGCAGACTGATGTTTCACAGTCAAAAACATTTTTTTTTTAAATTTACACTACTGTTACACCAGATATGAGTGGTGGCACTGGGCAAGTGGGCACAGTATACTCTGTGAGGCTGGCACACACGCTGGCAGGCAGGCAACTGCAATTACATTACACTAGCAGACTGATGTTTCACAGTCAAAAAAGTTTGTTTTTTTAAAATTTACACTACTGTTACACCAGATATGAGTGGTGGCACTGGGCAAGTGGGCACAGAATACTCTGTGAGGCTGGCACACACACTGGCAGGCAGGCAACTGCAATTAGATTACACTAGCAGACTTATGTTTCACAGTCAAAAAAGTTGTTTTTTTTTAAATTTACACTACTGTTACACCAGATATGAGTGGTGGCACTGGGCAAGTGGGTCTGGCACACACGCTGGCAGGCAGGCAACTGCAATTAGATTACACAAGCAGACTGATGTTTCACAGTCATAATTTTTTATTTTTTTTAAATTTAGATTACTGTTACACCAGATATGAGTGGTGGCACTGGGCAAGTGGGCCTGGCACACACGCTGGCAGGCAGGCAGGCAACTGCAATTAGATTACACAAGCAGACTGATGTTTCACAGTCAAAAAAGTTTTTTTTTAAAATTTACACTACTGTTACACCAGATATGAGTAGTGGCACTGGGCAAGTGGGCACAGTATACGCTGTGAGCCTGGCACACACGCTGGCAGGCAGGCAACTGCAATTAGATTACACAAGCAGACTGATGTTTCACAGTCAAAAAAGTTTTTTTTTTTTAAATTTACACTACTGTTACACCAGATATGAGTGTTGGCACTGGGCAAGTGTGAGCCTAGGAAAAAAACGCTGGCAGGCAGGCAACTGCAATTAGATTACACTAGCAGACTGATGTTTCACAGTCAAAAAAGTTTTTTTTTTTTAAATTTACACTACTGTTACACCAGATATGAGTGGTGGCACTGGGCAAGTGTGAGCCTAGGAAAAAAACGCTGGCAGGCAGGCAACTGCAATTAGATTACACTAGCAGACTGATGTTTCACAGTCAAAAAAGTTTGTTTTTTTTAAATTTACACTACTGTTACACCAGATATGAGTGGTGGCACTGGGCAAGTGTGAGCCTAGGAAAAAAACGCTGGCAGGCAGGCAACTGCAGTTAGATTACACTAGCAGACTGATGTTTCACAGTCAAAAAAGTTTTTTTTTTTTTTTAATTTACACTACTGTTACACCAGATATGAGTGGTGGTACTGGGCAAGTGGGCCTGGCACACACTCTGGCAGGCAGGCAACTGCAATTAGATTACACAAGCAGACTTATGTTTCACAGTCAAAAAAGTTTTTTTTTTTTAAATTTACACTACTGTTACACCAGATATGAGTGGTGGCACTGGGCAAGTGGGCCTGGCACACACTCTGGCAGGCAGGCAACTGCAATTAGATTACACAAGCAGACTTATGTTTCACAGTCAAAAAAGTTTTTTTTTTTAAATTTAGATTACTGTTACACCAGATATGAGTGGTGGCACTGGGCAAGTGGGTCTGGCACACACGCTGGCAGGCAGGCAACTGCAATTAGATTACACAAGCAGACTGATGTTTCACAGTCATCATTTTTTTTTTTTTTTAAATTTAGATTACTGTTACACCAGATATGAGTGGTGGCACTGGGCAAGTGGGTCTGGCACACACGCTGGCAGGCAGGCAACTGCAATTAGATTACACAAGCAGACTGATGTTTCACAGTCAAATTTTTTTTTTTTTTAAATTTACACTACTGTTACACCAGATATGAGTGTTGGCACTGGGCAAGTGTGAGCCTAGGAAAAAAACGCTGGCAGGCAGGCAACTGCAATTAGATTACACTAGCAGACTGATGTTTCACAGTCAAAATTTTTTTTTTTTTAAATTTACACTACTGTTACACCAGATATGAGTGGTGGCACTGGGCAAGTGGGCCTGGCACACATGCTGGCAGGCAGGCAACTGCAATTAGATTACACAAGCAGACTGATGTTTCACAGTCAAAAAAGTTTTTTTTTTTTAAATTTACACTACTGTTACACCAGATATGAGTGGTGGCACTGGGCAAGTGGGCCTGGCACACACGCTGGCAGGCAGGTAACTGCAATTAGATTACACTAGCAGAGTGATGTTTCACAGTCAAAAATGTTTTGTTTTTTTAAATTTACACTACTGTTACACCAGATATGAGTGGTGGCACTGGGCAAGTGGGCCTGGCACACACGCTGGCAGGCAGGCAAATGCAATTAGATTACACAAGCAGACTGATGTTTCACAGTCAAAAACATTTTTTTTTTAAATTTACACTACTGTTACACCAGATATGAGTGGTGGCACTGGGCAAGTGGGCACAGTATACTCTGTGAGGCTGGCACACACGCTGGCAGGCAGGCAACTGCAATTACATTACACTAGCAGACTGATGTTTCACAGTCAAAAAAGTTTGTTTTTTTAAAATTTACACTACTGTTACACCAGATATGAGTGGTGGCACTGGGCAAGTGGGCACAGAATACTCTGTGAGGCTGGCACACACACTGGCAGGCAGGCAACTGCAATTAGATTACACTAGCAGACTTATGTTTCACAGTCAAAAAAGTTGTTTTTTTTTAAATTTACACTACTGTTACACCAGATATGAGTGGTGGCACTGGGCAAGTGGGTCTGGCACACACGCTGGCAGGCAGGCAACTGCAATTAGATTACACAAGCAGACTGATGTTTCACAGTCATAATTTTTTATTTTTTTTAAATTTAGATTACTGTTACACCAGATATGAGTGGTGGCACTGGGCAAGTGGGCCTGGCACACACGCTGGCAGGCAGGCAGGCAACTGCAATTAGATTACACAAGCAGACTGATGTTTCACAGTCAAAAAAGTTTTTTTTTTAAATTTACACTACTGTTACACCAGATATGAGTAGTGGCACTGGGCAAGTGGGCACAGTATACGCTGTGAGCCTGGCACACACGCTGGCAGGCAGGCAACTGCAATTAGATTACACAAGCAGACTGATGTTTCACAGTCAAAAAAGTTTTTTTTTTTTAAATTTACACTACTGTTACACCAGATATGAGTGTTGGCACTGGGCAAGTGTGAGCCTAGGAAAAAAAACGCTGGCAGGCAGGCAACTGCAATTAGATTACACTAGCAGACTGATGTTTCACAGTCAAAAAAGTTTTTTTTTTTTAAATTTACACTACTGTTACACCAGATATGAGTGGTGGCACTGGGCAAGTGTGAGCCTAGGAAAAAAACGCTGGCAGGCAGGCAACTGCAATTAGATTACACTAGCAGACTGATGTTTCACAGTCAAAAAAGTTTGTTTTTTTTAAATTTACACTACTGTTACACCAGATATGAGTGGTGGCACTGGGCAAGTGTGAGCCTAGGAAAAAAACGCTGGCAGGCAGGCAACTGCAGTTAGATTACACTAGCAGACTGATGTTTCACAGTCAAAAAAGTTTTTTTTTTTTTTAATTTACACTACTGTTACACCAGATATGAGTGGTGGCACTGGGCAAGTGGGCCTGGCACACACTCTGGCAGGCAGGCAGGCAACTGCAATTAGATTACACAAGCAGACTTATGTTTCACAGTCAAAAAAGTTTTTTTTTTTTAAATTTACACTACTGTTACACCAGATATGAGTGGTGGCACTGGGCAAGTGGGTCTGGCACACACGCTGGCAGGCAGGCAACTGCAATTAGATTACACAAGCAGACTGATGTTTCACAGTCATAATTTTTTATTTTTTTTAAATTTAGATTACTGTTACACCAGATATGAGTGGTGGCACTGGGCAAGTGGGCCTGGCACACACGCTGGCAGGCAGGCAGGCAACTGCAATTAGATTACACAAGCAGACTGATGTTTCACAGTCAAAAAAGTTTTTTTTTTAAATTTACACTACTGTTACACCAGATATGAGTAGTGGCACTGGGCAAGTGGGCACAGTATACGCTGTGAGCCTGGCACACACGCTGGCAGGCAGGCAACTGCAATTAGATTACACAAGCAGACTGATGTTTCACAGTCAAAAAAGTTTTTTTTTTTTGAATTTACACTACTGTTACACCAGATATGAGTGTTGGCACTGGGCAAGTGTGAGCCTAGGAAAAAAAACGCTGGCAGGCAGGCAACTGCAATTAGATTACACTAGCAGACTGATGTTTCACAGTCAAAAAAGTTTGTTTTTTTTAAATTTACACTACTGTTACACCAGATATGAGTGGTGGCACTGGGCAAGTGTGAGCCTAGGAAAAAAAAACGCTGGCAGGCAGGCAACTGCAATTAGATTACACTAGCAGACTGATGTTTCACAGTCAAAAAAGTTTGTTTTTTTTAAATTTACACTACTGTTACACCAGATATGAGTGGTGGCACTGGGCAAGTGGGCCTGGCACACACGCTGGCAGGCAGGCAACTGCAATTAGATTACACAAGCAGACTGATGTTTCACAGTCAAAAAAGTTTTTTTTTAAAATTTACACTACTGTTACACCAGATATGAGTAGTGGCACTGGGCAAGTGGGCACAGTATACACTGTGAGCCTGGCACACACGCTGGCAGGCAGGCAACTGCAATTAGATTACACAAGCAGACTGATGTTTCACAGTCAAAAAAGTTTTTTTTTTTTAAATTTACACTACTGTTACACCAGATATGAGTGTTGGCACTGGGCAAGTGTGAGCCTAGGAAAAAAAACGCTGGCAGGCAGGCAACTGCAATTAGATTACACTAGCAGACTGATGTTTCACAGTCAAAAAAGTTTTTTTTTTTAAATTTACACTACTGTTACACCAGATATGAGTGGTGGCACTGGGCAAGTGTGAGCCTAGGAAAAAAACGCTGGCAGGCAGGCAGGCAACTGCAGTTAGATTACACTAGCAGACTGATGTTTCACAGTCAAAAAAGTTTTTTTTTTTTTAATTTACACTACTGTTACACCAGATATGAGGGGTGGCACTGGGCAAGTGGGCACAGTATACGCTGTGAGCCTGGCACACATGCTGGCAGGCAGGCAACTGCAATTAGATTACACAAGCAGACTGATGTTTCACAGTCAAAAAAGTTTTTTTTTTTTAAATTTACACTACTGTTACACCAGATATGAGTGGTGGCACTGGGCAAGTGTGAGCCTAGGAAAAAAACGCTGGCAGGCAGGCAACTGCAATTAGATTACACTAGCAGACTGATGTTTCACAGTCAAAAAAGTTTGTTTTTTTTAAATTTACACTACTGTTACACCAGATATGAGTGGTGGCACTGGGCAAGTGTGAGCCTAGGAAAAAAACGCTGGCAGGCAGGCAACTGCAGTTAGATTACACTAGCAGACTGATGTTTCACAGTCAAAAAAGTTTTTTTTTTTTTTAATTTACACTACTGTTACACCAGATATGAGTGGTGGCACTGGGCAAGTGGGCCTGGCACACACTCTGGCAGGCAGGCAGGCAACTGCAATTAGATTACACAAGCAGACTTATGTTTCACAGTCAAAAAAGTTTTTTTTTTTTAAATTTACACTACTGTTACACCAGATATGAGTGGTGGCACTGGGCAAGTGGGTCTGGCACACACGCTGGCAGGCAGGCAACTGCAATTAGATTACACAAGCAGACTGATGTTTCACAGTCATAATTTTTTATTTTTTTTAAATTTAGATTACTGTTACACCAGATATGAGTGGTGGCACTGGGCAAGTGGGCCTGGCACACACGCTGGCAGGCAGGCAGGCAACTGCAATTAGATTACACAAGCAGACTGATGTTTCACAGTCAAAAAAGTTTTTTTTTTAAATTTACACTACTGTTACACCAGATATGAGTAGTGGCACTGGGCAAGTGGGCACAGTATACGCTGTGAGCCTGGCACACACGCTGGCAGGCAGGCAACTGCAATTAGATTACACAAGCAGACTGATGTTTCACAGTCAAAAAAGTTTTTTTTTTTTAAATTTACACTACTGTTACACCAGATATGAGTGTTGGCACTGGGCAAGTGTGAGCCTAGGAAAAAAACGCTGGCAGGCAGGCAACTGCAATTAGATTACACTAGCAGACTGATGTTTCACAGTCAAAAAAGTTTGTTTTTTTTAAATTTACACTACTGTTACACCAGATATGAGTGGTGGCACTGGGCAAGTGTGAGCCTAGGAAAAAAAACGCTGGCAGGCAGGCAACTGCAATTAGATTACACTAGCAGACTGATGTTTCACAGTCAAAAAAGTTTGTTTTTTTTAAATTTACACTACTGTTACACCAGATATGAGTGGTGGCACTGGGCAAGTGGGCCTGGCACACACGCTGGCAGGCAGGCAACTGCAATTAGATTACACAAGCAGACTGATGTTTCACAGTCAAAAAAGTTTTTTTTTTAAATTTACACTACTGTTACACCAGATATGAGTAGTGGCACTGGGCAAGTGGGCACAGTATACACTGTGAGCCTGGCACACACGCTGGCAGGCAGGCAACTGCAATTAGATTACACAAGCAGACTGATGTTTCACAGTCAAAAAATTTTTTTTTTTTTAAATTTACACTACTGTTACACCAGATATGAGTGTTGGCACTGGGCAAGTGTGAGCCTAGGAAAAAAAACGCTGGCAGGCAGGCAACTGCAATTAGATTACACTAGCAGACTGATGTTTCACAGTCAAAAAAGTTTTTTTTTTTAAATTTACACTACTGTTACACCAGATATGAGTGGTGGCACTGGGCAAGTGTGAGCCTAGGAAAAAAACGCTGGCAGGCAGGCAGGCAACTGCAGTTAGATTACACTAGCAGACTGATGTTTCACAGTCAAAAAAGTTTTTTTTTTTTTAATTTACACTACTGTTACACCAGATATGAGGGGTGGCACTGGGCAAGTGGGCACAGTATACGCTGTGAGCCTGGCACACATGCTGGCAGGCAGGCAACTGCAATTAGATTACACTAGCAGACTGATGTTTCACAGTCAAAAAAGTTTTTTTTTTTTAAATTTACACTACTGTTACACCAGATATGAGTGGTGGCACTGGGCAAGTGTGAGCCTAGGAAAAAAACGCTGGCAGGCAGGCAACTGCAATTAGATTACACTAGCAGACTGATGTTTCACAGTCAAAAAAGTTTGTTTTTTTTAAATTTACACTACTGTTACACCAGATATGAGTGGTGGCACTGGGCAAGTGTGAGCCTAGGAAAAAAACGCTGGCAGGCAGGCAACTGCAGTTAGATTACACTAGCAGACTGATGTTTCACAGTCAAAAAAGTTTTTTTTTTTTTTAATTTACACTACTGTTACACCAGATATGAGTGGTGGCACTGGGCAAGTGGGCCTGGCACACACTCTGGCAGGCAGGCAACTGCAATTAGATTACACAAGCAGACTTATGTTTCACAGTCAAAAAAGTTTTTTTTTTTTAAATTTACACTACTGTTACACCAGATATGAGTGGTGGCACTGGGCAAGTGGGTCTGGCACACACGCTGGCAGGCAGGCAACTGCAATTAGATTACACAAGCAGACTGATGTTTCACAGTCATAATTTTTTATTTTTTTTAAATTTAGATTACTGTTACACCAGATATGAGTGGTGGCACTGGGCAAGTGGGTCTGGCACACACGCTGGCAGGCAGGCAACTGCAATTAGATTACACAAGCAGACTGATGTTTCACAGTCATAATTTTTTATTTTTTTTAAATTTACACTACTGTTACACCAGATATGAGTGGTGGCACTGGGCAAGTGTGAGCCTAGGAAAAAAACGCTGGCAGGCAGGCAGGCAACTGCAGTTAGATTACACTAGCAGACTGATGTTTCACAGTCAAAAAAGTTTTTTTTTTTTTAATTTACACTACTGTTACACCAGATATGAGTGGTGGCACTGGGCAAGTGTGAGCCTAGGAAAAAAACGCTGGCAGGCAGGCAACTGCAGTTAGATTACACTAGCAGACTGATGTTTCACAGTCAAAAAAGTTTTGTTTTTTTTTAATTTACACTACTGTTACACCAGATATGAGTGGTGGCACTGGGCAAGTGGGCCTGGCACACACTCTGGCAGGCAGGCAACTGCAATTAGATTACACAAGCAGACTTATGTTTCACAGTCAAAAAAGTTTTTTTTTTTTAAATTTACACTACTGTTACACCAGATATGAGTGGTGGCACTGGGCAAGTGGGTCTGGCACACACGCTGGCAGGCAGGCAACTGCAATTAGATTACACAAGCAGACTGATGTTTCACAGTCATAATTTTTTATTTTTTTTAAATTTAGATTACTGTTACACCAGATATGAGTGGTGGCACTGGGCAAGTGGGCCTGGCACACACGCTGGCAGGCAGGCAGGCAACTGCAATTAGATTACACAAGCAGACTGATGTTTCACAGTCAAAAAAGTTTTTTTTTTTAAATTTACACTACTGTTACACCAGATATGAGTGTTGGCACTGGGCAAGTGTGAGCCTAGGAAAAAAACGCTGGCAGGCAGGCAACTGCAATTAGATTACACTAGCAGACTGATGTTTCACAGTCAAAAAAGTTTGTTTTTTTTAAATTTACACTACTGTTACACCAGATATGAGTGGTGGCACTGGGCAAGTGTGAGCCTAGGAAAAAAAACGCTGGCAGGCAGGCAACTGCAATTAGATTACACTAGCAGACTGATGTTTCACAGTCAAAAAAGTTTGTTTTTTTTAAATTTACACTACTGTTACACCAGATATGAGTGGTGGCACTGGGCAAGTGGGCCTGGCACACACGCTGGCAGGCAGGCAACTGCAATTAGATTACACAAGCAGACTGATGTTTCACAGTCAAAAAAGTTTTTTTTTTTTAAATTTACACTACTGTTACACCAGATATGAGTGTTGGCACTGGGCAAGTGTGAGCCTAGGAAAAAAACGCTGGCAGGCAGGCAACTGCAATTAGATTACACTAGCAGACTGATGTTTCACAGTCAAAAAAGTTTGTTTTTTTTAAATTTACACTACTGTTACACCAGATATGAGTGGTGGCACTGGGCAAGTGTGAGCCTAGGAAAAAAAACGCTGGCAGGCAGGCAACTGCAATTAGATTACACTAGCAGACTGATGTTTCACAGTCAAAAAAGTTTGTTTTTTTTAAATTTACACTACTGTTACACCAGATATGAGTGGTGGCACTGGGCAAGTGGGCCTGGCACACACGCTGGCAGGCAGGCAACTGCAATTAGATTACACAAGCAGACTGATGTTTCACAGTCAAAAAAGTTTTTTTTTTAAATTTACACTACTGTTACACCAGATATGAGTAGTGGCACTGGGCAAGTGGGCACAGTATACACTGTGAGCCTGGCACACACGCTGGCAGGCAGGCAACTGCAATTAGATTACACAAGCAGACTGATGTTTCACAGTCAAAAAAGTTTTTTTTTTTTAAATTTACACTACTGTTACACCAGATATGAGTGTTGGCACTGGGCAAGTGTGAGCCTAGGAAAAAAACGCTGGCAGGCAGGCAACTGCAATTAGATTACACTAGCAGACTGATGTTTCACAGTCAAAAAAGTTTTTTTTTTAAATTTACACTACTGTTACACCAGATATGAGTGGTGGCACTGGGCAAGTGTGAGCCTAGGAAAAAAACGCTGGCAGGCAGGCAGGCAACTGCAGTTAGATTACACTAGCAGACTGATGTTTCACAGTCAAAAAAGTTTTTTTTTTTTTTATTTACACTACTGTTACACCAGATATGAGGGGTGGCACTGGGCAAGTGGGCACAGTATACGCTGTGAGCCTGGCACACATGCTGGCAGGCAGGCAACTGCAATTAGATTACACTAGCAGACTGATGTTTCACAGTCAAAAAAGTTTTTTTTTTTTAATTTACACTACTGTTACACCAGATATGAGTGGTGGCACTGGGCAAGTGGGTCTGGCACACACGCTGGCAGGCAGGCAACTGCAATTAGATTACACAAGCAGACTGATGTTTCACAGTCATAATTTTATTTATTTTTTAAATTTAGATTACTGTTACACCAGATATGAGTGGTGGCACTGGGCAAGAGGGCCTGGCGCACACGCTGGCAGGAAGGCAACTGCAATTAGATTACACAAGCAGACTGATGTTTCACAGTCAAAAAAGTTTTTATTTTAAATTTACACTACTGTTACACCAGATATGAGTGTTGGCACTGGGCAAGTGGGCACAGTAAACGCTGTGAGCCTGGCACACATGCTGGCAGGCAGGCAACTGCAATTAGATTACACTAGCAGACTGATGTTTCATAGTCAAAAAAGTTTTTTTTTAAAATGTACACTACTGTTACACCAGATATGAGTGGTGGCACTGGGCAAGTGGGCCTGGCACACACGCTGGGAGGCAGGCAACTGCAATTAGATTACACAAGCAGACTGATGTTTCACAGTCAAAAAAGTTTTTTTTTAAAATGTACACTACTGTTACACCAGATATGAGTGGTGGCACTGGGCAAGTGGGCCTGGCACGCACGCTGGCAGGCAGGCAACTGCAATTAGATTACACTAGCAGACTGATGTTTCACAGTCAAAAAAGTTTAGTTTTTTTAAATTTACACTACTGTTACACCAGATATGAGTGGTGGCACTGGGCAAGTGGGCCTGGCACACACGCTGGCAGGCAGGCAACTGCAATTAGATTACACAAGCAAACTGATGTTTCACAGTCAAAAAAGTTTTTTTTTTTAATTTACACTACTGTTACACCAGATATGAGTGGTGGCACTGGGCAAGTGGCTTGGCAGGCAGGCAACTGCAATTAGATTACACAGGGGAAAAAAACCAGACTGATGTTCTAGCCCTAAAAAGGGCTTTTTGGGGTGCTGTCCTTACAGCAGAGATCAGATGAGTCCTTCAGGACTGTAGTGAACACTGAATACACTAGCCTAGCCATCAATTTCCCTATTAAATCAGCAGCAGCTACACTGTCCCTCCTTTCACTAAGAATGCAGCTTCCAAATGAATCTAAAATGGCTGCTGTCCAGGAGCTGGGAGGGTCTGGGAGGGAGGGTCTGCTGCTGATTGGCTGGAATGTGCCTGCAGACTGTGAGATACAGGGTCAAAGTTTACTCAATGATGACGAATAGGGGGTGGATCGAACATCGCATATGTTCGCCCGCCGTTGCGAACGCGAACAAGCTATGTTCGCTGGGAACTATTCGCCGGCGAACAGTTTGCGACATCACTAAAAACAACAAGAGATGAATTGTGAATGAAGCCTTCTGACAAAAAGAGACACAAAGCTGCATAACTTATGAATTAGGGTTTGGTTACAGAAGGCTATAAATGATAAAAACTACACTTTTCATCGATCCCTACAATACTTTAACAATAAAACATACAAACAAATGGGAGGCGCCATGTTTACACTCTACTGATCGTTTTTACAATCAGCAATGTGTCCAATTTACAGAAACAGAATAAACTCTTTTTAACTAAGATTGATGACCTGGAAAACAGGTCCTGCAGAAACAATCTTAGAATAGTGGGACTTCCAGAATCAGTACCAAACACAGCCCAATTTTGCAGAAATTTTTTTCCACAATTGCTCCATAAAACAGCCACTGCTATTCCCTGTGTTGTGAAATGAGCACATATAATGGGAGTTCCCAGCTGACAACTTACATCTAATGGTCCTCCAAAACAAATGATCGTGAAATACCTCAATTATAAAGATTAAATTCAAACTTTAAGATCCTATCGGCAAACCTCATCCTTAGAATATAAGGGAAAATGAATACATATATTTCAAGATTACTTTGCTAAAATAGCCAGAAAGCGGGGAGAATTGAGGTAGCTACTAGAAAAGGGGCGCTCCATGCCTCTCCTATACCCAGCCAAACTACGCCTGCAGACACCTCAGGGACCCAAATTCTTTGATACACCTAAACATCTGCAAAGCTGCCTGGCTATAAAGGGAGATAAAGGTCCAACATTACAACAGACTAATAGCACTTACAAGAAGAACTTAAGATGTTCACCAGATAAAGGAAGAAGGGAAATGAGAATTGATATGCCTGTGTTCTTGGAATCTGTTTGGTTGTGGAGGACCAGGCAATCTTTTAATATCCTTTTTCAAAGTGTGTGTGTGTGGGGGGGGTTATAAATGAGATGTATGTTTACCATACTGTGCTTTTTATTGTTGTTGCTTGTGCTGTTCATGTTCTGTTTATACTATATTCTGTTTTCTTCCTATATATTTAAAGAAAATAATATAATCGCCTTGTTATAGGCTCATTGGTTTTGCAAGAGACCAAAAACATGGACTTTAAACATAGGATTCGTTTGATGTACCTTTCTGTTTGATATTATATTCTACTAGAAAAGTCAACCAGGGTGTGGACACTTTGAACTCTAATTAATGTATCACCCAAGAACTTATTAAGCCTCATACATCAGTAGGTTTTAAACATTTTTATTATTAAAATATTCACTACACTATTACAAATTCTGGTTTCTATATGTACAGATCATACTCTGCATGTATTTTACATTGTATAACTAGAAAACTTAAATAAAAGATTTGAAAAAAAAAACATAAAAAAAATGTTGTCATTCACCCATTGGGTCTTAATCTCTGGTCTACCATTTTGTATTTCAGATTCTTTAGTTGTAGGTGTTTTCCTGTTAGTTTTTTCTCAGACTCTCTAGCTACACCTCCAGCCATTTGTGTAAATGTGTAATTACCAACAAACTATTTGAACTTGGTTGGCTAATCCATCTTTTGTCCTGACATTGAGTCTACTCAGTCTTTGTCTCTGTTCTAGAATAATCCTTGTAGTTGTATGGTTTCCATTATTGATATTGGCTTATTCCTGATTCTGTTTGTGTGTGATCCCTCGCTTTGACACCTGATTGCAGAAATACCTACTGGATTTTCTAACTTGCACATTTTACTACCAAGCCTCTGGATTACACTTTGTACTGTATTTGCCAGACTGATGCTGTATTTGCCAGATACGATTGGGATGATTGACATCCCCTGCTAGCGCATATTGTCGGCATTTAGCGAATAGCGAATCATGTCCGCCCGGGGTATGATAAATCTGCCCCAAAGAATCAGTATGATCCACATAAAAATGCCTTGACAGTTTTTCCTGGCTGCGGCTACGAAACATCCAGGAGGTTTTTCAGGCATCCTATTGTTTCATTAGTTGTTCCTTTCATCTTATATCTTTTGTGTTTCCTGAATAGCTAAGTAGTAAACTTAAGTTCAAGTACTCCTTAAACTTATATTCCATTAATACTGGTTTACTCTGCTGTCACTATAGAAACATCATAATCTTTATTTCAATAATCCTTAAACAAACATTTTGTTTTTATCTTAAACATAGTTTGTATTATTAATTATAACTTATTTAGCGCTTTTTATGCACACAATTGTTATACTTTTTTTTTACCCAAAACAATATCATTGACAATAATTTGCTAGTGCAGTGAGATTGTAGCAAAAGACAATAAAACAATGTGCCATGTTTTTCAGGCTTTGCTTGAGGTGGTAAATGACCTGTTTGAGGAACAAACAGACCTGGAGAAAGTTGTCAAAAAGATTATGCATCGAGCCCAGACATTGCTGAAGTGTGAACGCTGTTCAGTGCTGCTTTTGGAGGATATTGAGTCACCAGTAAGTTAAATCCCAAGCTTGATTTTATGCACAATGTCTGCTTTTGAAAAATATTTATATTTTTTACATGATCTTTACCTAAAAATCATATTTAAAATAACATTACACAAATTATGTCCACTTGCAGTTGTATAGTACAATCATTTTAGCCGCTTAGGCCTTATTTGTACCAATATATTTTATGGTATTTGCTCAAATATATAGTTACACATTTATTTTTGTTGGGGATAAAGAGACACTGACAGACAGGGCCAGAGATGGCATCAGAACTAAAGTGCAGCGAAAGGGGAAGTCGCGCAGTGATTGCAGCATTTATAAATATATATGTATATGCTGATATAATTTACAACAAAGGGTTTTTTTGGTTAAGCACACCACAAAAAGACTGTTTAATCTTAACACACATATTGTGAGAGTGCTACCAAAGTGACCAAAACAATTACAAAACAACAAAAAATATTGGTGCACATCCAACCACTTAAGTCCACTCTTTCATGGCATATTTGTATATGCTTCTGTCTGCCAAATATACTTAAATAGCTTCTAATAATATTGGGATAAACATCTCGCAATAATATTGGCTTATATTTGAGCTGCAAAAACAAATATACTTCTATCTGCTAAATATACTTACATAGTTCAAATAAAATTGGGATTAACATCTCGCAATAATATTGACTTATATTTATGATGCATAAAATTTTTTGCCTGTAAAAAAATGCCTTTAAATGAAATGGGATCTTAGTCACACAATGTGATCATATTCTGCTAAGCCAGTCACCACTTACAAGGTGTCCCATAGTAGACTGGTCCTAACTAACCAGTTCCCACACTGCAGCAAGTCATGTCTACACAGTGTGAAGCTTTCTAGCTTATTAAGTATATCACAATTACATTATCTGGAACACACCTGGGCTGGGTGGCGTGCATTAACCAAAGGGGAGGGATTTGGTCAGCTCCCTATTCAAAAGATACAACAAAGGTTTTTTTTGGTTAAGCACACCACAAAAGGACTGTTTAATCTTAACACATATTGTGGGAGATCTACCAAAGTGACCAAAACAATTACAAAACAACAAAAAATATTGGTGCACATCCAACCACTTAAGTCCACTCTTTCATGGCATATTTGTATATGCTTCTATCTGCTAAATATACTTACATAGTTCAAATAAAATTGGGATTAACATCTCGCAATAATATTGACTTATATTTATGCTGCAAATTTTTTTATTTGAACTATGTAAATATATTTAGCAGATAGAAGTATATTTGTTTTTGCAGCTCAAATATAAGCCAATATTATTGTGAGATGTTTATCCCAATCTTATTAGAAGCTATGAAAGTATATTTGGCAGACAGAAGCATATACAAATATGCCATGAAAGAGTGGACTTAAGTGGTTGGATGTGCACCAATATTTGTTGTTGTTTTGTAATTGCTTTGGTCACTTTGGTAGCACTCCTACAATATGTGTGTTAAGATTAAACAGTCCTTTTGTGGTGTGCTTAACCAAAAAAACCCTTTGTTGTATCTTTTGAATAGGGAGCTGACCAAATCCCTCCCCTTTGGTTAATGCATGCCACCCAGCCCAGGTGTGTTCCAGATAATGTAATTGTGATATACTTAATAAGCTAGAAAGCTTCACACTGTGTAGACATGACTTGCTGCAGTGTGGAAACTGGTTAGTGTTAGGACCAGTCTACTATGGGACACCTTGTAAGTGGTGACTGGCTTAGCAGAATATGATCATATTGTGTGACTAAGATCCCATTTCATTTAAAGGCATTTTTTACAGGCAACAAATGTTTTGCAGCATAAATATGAGTCAATATTATTGTGAGATGTTAATCCCAATTTTATTTGAACTATGTAAGTATATTTAGCAGATAGAAGTATATTTGTTTTTGCAGCTCAAATATAAGCCAATATTATTGCGAGATGTTTATCTCAATCTTATTAGAAGCTATGTAAGTATATTTGGCAGACAGAAGCATATACAAATATGCCATGAAAGAGTGGACTTAAGTGGTTGGATGTGCACCAATATTTTTTGTTGTTTTTTTATATGCTGATATAGATAGATATTTATGTGTTAACATGTGTATATAAACATATTAACACATAAATAGTGCAGTTGTTTTATTTAAAAAAACTAAAATGCTCTCTATTTTGAGATCATTTGGGGCCCTTTTAAAAAATTATCCAGAGATCAGATCTCTGGTTAATTTTCTGAGCGCAAATTGCTTCCCGCAAGCTCGCAGAAGCAATAACCAGCCACTAGTAATTTGCCTGTTTACGTGTGTGCGGTAATTTAGCACTCCACTTGTAATCTAGCCCTTAATTGGCTTGGATGGATAATGATATACATTCTTGCTACAGTACACAGTAAAAGCCTGATAGAGAAACTGCAGATAAGGCAGCAGCCGCTTCAAAAAGATCACAAACCAAACTATATCTAGAACCAAGTCCAGAAATGCTGGGTGCCACAGAGTCCAGCTCTCAACTGAGCAAATCAATGGTCGAATTATGTGAGACTAATCCCAGATATATTCTTGGAGATATGTTCACAGGTTTAAGGATCAGCCTCTCTCTCCAGTCACACAAAAACCGTGATGAAAAATACCCAACTTCAGTCTGAAAGACAGAAAAACAAAGAGAAGCTTCCTTGTGCAAATCAGCTTCAAACAGACAGGCAGGTTACGTATCACTCACTCACAGTTTACTCACAAAAGTGACAGCACTCGTCGTGCTATTGGAAACAGACTGGAGTCTCACAGCGCTCCAGCTCGCTGACACCACAGTCTACTGGAGCAGAATCCAAGGTGCTCCGCTTGGCTCGAAACTCTGGATATAGGTGTGAAATAACTTGATTTCAAGTAAGCCCCAACTGATCAGATCTGGCTGATCAGCAACAAAGGCGAATGATCGTAAAGATCAGACGATACAAAGTGATGAGTTAAAAAACACACTTTAATGCAGTTAAAACACTAAAAACATTTTCATCACTCACAAGTGCAATAGTATTGGCAAAGATTTTCAACGTCATAATTAACACAAACATTGTCAATTAGCAATTACTGTTGAAATACCTACTAAGTTCCTATGTGAAATACAATGTATTGCTCTAGTTACTAGCCTAAAATTGCATTGGCTTTTTAAACTGTCAATTTGTAATTACCGTAGATATACCTAGCAAGTTCCTATGTGAGAATACAATGTATCGCTCTAGTTATTGGCCTAAACTTGCATTGGCTTTCTACACAAGAATAACATTCAATTACCATTGTGAGGCTAAAAAATATAAATACATATCTAAACATCTAAAGCAAATCGTAACCAATTGAACAAGTAGCTAATCTGGTTTTAAAGAATAAACCAGAAATATATAATACCCAACTAATATAAACATGCCCACTTGTATCGATACATAATTTCTATTAGATAATATAAACACACCCACTTGTGTCAATACATAATATAGTGACATTGTGACAACTATGTCTAATACATAATTAAAGAAAAAGAAACATTTATAAGTATGAACATTTCATCTCACTGTGTCAATCTACTGAGCCTATATTGTAGGGCTACTATGTAAGATGTGTATATATCATACTAGTAATGTGTATATTGCTAAGGGCTCAAAATGGCTTTAAGAGCTAGGAGTGTATAAAGTGACTACTAGTGCTGAATAAAAACAACAATTAGTGTTACTATCCCTATATGAAGAACTTCTACATACAGTTTATGTGTCCCTTCTGGGGTGCAAAAAATTAATAGAAAAAAACATTATGTCTATACAAATAATTCCAATAAGTAGCAATATGTGATGTTCTGATATATTACCAAAAACAGAAATATATATTGTCTCAAATGATAAAAAATTATTCTATTGTTATGAAGATTACATAAATATATATATTAATAAATATACCTAACACAAGGGATAATCCCAGTGGCGTCACTAGGGGGTGCGGAGAGACAGCTGCCAGTATCTAAGATGGAGGCCAATAGGTCGAGGGGGGAGGTTTAGAGAACTGTTTGGGGGGGATCAGGGATGTTGGGGGGAAAGGGGGGATCTTACAAGGCAGAATAATTTATTTTTAAATTTAAAAATAAAAATACCCTTTCATTTTAGTACTGGCAGACTTTCTGTTAGTACTTAAGATGACGGGAACAATTGTGGGGTGGGGGGAGGGAAGAGAGCTGTTTGGGAGGGATCAGGGGGTGGGATGTGTCAGGTGGGAGGCTGATTTCTACACTAAAGCTAAAATTAACCCTAAAAGCTCCCTAATTAACCCCTAACTGCTGGGCATAATACGTATGGTGCACAGCGGCATTTAGCGGCCTTCTAATTACCAAAATGCAATACCAAAGCCATATATGTCTGCTATTTCTGAACAAAGGGGATCCCAGAGAAGCATATACAACCATTTGTGCCTTAATTACACAAACTGTAAATAATTTCAGTAAGAAGCCTAAAGTTTGTAAAAAATATTGTGAACAAATGAACGATTTTTTTTTTTTATTTGATCGCATTTGACAGTGAAATGGTGACATGAAATATACCAAAATGGGCCTAGATCAATACTTTGGGTTGTCTACTAAAAAAATATAAACATGTGAAGGATTATTTAGGGTTTCCTGACAGATATCAGTGTTCCAATGTAACTATAGCTAATTTTGAAAAAAAAATTGTTTGCAAATAGCAAAGTGCTACTTGTACTTATTGCCCTATAACTTGCAAAAAAAAGCAAAGAACATGTAAACATTAAGTATTTATAAACTCAGGACAAAATTAAGGAAATTATTTAGCATGGGTGTTTTTTGGTGGTTGTAGATGTGTAACAGATTTTGCTGGTCAAAGTTAGAAAAAGTGTTTTATTAAATGTTTTCATCATATTTTATATATTTTTTTATAGTAAATTATAAGATATGATGAAAATAATGGTATCTTTAGAAAGTCCATTTAATGGCGAGAAAAACGGTATATAATGTGTGGGTACAGTAAATGAGTAAGAGGAAAATTACAACTAAACACAAACACCACAGAAATGTAAAAATAGCCCTGGTCCTTAAGGGAAGGAAATTGAAAAATGGTCTGGTCCTTAAGGGGTTAATGCGAGTATGATTAAGCAAGTTTTAATGTACTATTTTCAGTCAATACAAAATGTTAGAGGTCTGTTTTTCCCCCTCTTTATAACACTAGTGAACCACTATTATAAATCGTATTGACTGAAGAAAAAAAAATCCCGCCTACCGCCCTATTTTTATATATACTGTATATATATATATATATATATATATATATATATATATGTGTTATTTTTAATATATAAAATATATACATATACAGTAGATATATATATATATATATATATAAATATATATGTACTGTATATATGTATATATATATCTTCACATCTCCATCTGAAATACTCTCACTCCTTTCAGTGGTCTGTCTCCCCCTCTCCCCTATATATATATATATATATATATATATATATATATATATATATATATATATATATATAAACATAAACAATGTCAACAGGCTGCTACTCCACACGCAACCCCACATCTAATGTACAAAACATATATCAGCATGCTCAGCGCAACCGGGCAATGCCCGGTATAGAGGCTTGACATAGATATCCAATCAGGGGGTGTGGTGCACCATCGGGATAAATAGAACAAAAGTATTCAAACAGGGGTAGAATATACGTTAGCAATAAAACGCTAGACTAGATGATACTGGCATACTGGGAAAACATGAGCAAAATGAAAAACTATGCAAGTTAAACCAGGGAGGGGGGAGAGAGAGAAGGGAAGGGGAAAGGTTCATAGTGCTACTGTATTGGAAACCCCATATATGGTAAAGCATTGCAAAATGTGCCAAAACAGCCTATGTTGCTAAAGCAACTAAGTATGTGACTTAGTAATTAGAAATAACACGAGATTATAAAATAAAATAAATAAAAAGAAAGAAAAGTGAAAAAAGAGTAAATAAAAAAGGATAAGCAGAGAACAAAGAAAAGTACAAATACTAAGTGTAAATACATGTATAAAAAGGGGCATTGTTTTCTATAAAGTTACACGGCAACTATTCGTTTATTGATTTATATATGTTTTAAATCTCTTTCTACATGTATTTACATGTAGTATTTGTACTTTTCTTTGTTCTTTGCTTATCCTTTTTTATTTACTCTTTTTTCACTTTTTTCTTTCTTTTTATTTATTTTTCTCCTGGTCCTCGTGTTATTTCTAATGACTAAGTCGCATACTTAGTTGGTTTACGAATGACTACAGGGACAAAGGGTGTACCTATGGCTGAACCCAAGACCGGAACGACGCTGGGACCAGGGTGGAAGGCAGAAAAGATTCTACTACAGAAAACCCAAGAACCTACAAACAGTGAACAGTTTGGGATCTGCTTCAGAGGGAGAAAATGCCCCACAGCCTAGAAACAACACGGTAACTGGGGCTCAAGGGGTAGTTACACGGTCAAAAAACAGGGGGGGGGGGGCGATACCCCACCCCAGACGTGGGGGGTACAAAGCAAAAGCCGCCCAGACCCCCACGGTAATGAAGAATAACATTGTGATCAACCTCAGCTCTTACACGCTCTCAGACACGGAAAATGACATTTTGAGCAAAAGACTATCTTTTATCCCAACACAGAAAACAGAAGACTTTGAATTATATGTTGACCTACAAAAATTTCAGCGCAACATGAGACTGAGGGAATTCTTTCCCAGTAAACAAGTAATGGAACAACCACTGAGGGCACCATCTAAATTTAACCCTGTCATCAACAATGCCAGCATTAAAACCTTTGCAAGGCTCATGCAGTCCGAATTGGATGCTACCATCAGCAAAGGGAATACTACAACATATAACAACCTCAGTGGCGTTAAAAGACTCGCATTGAAGAAATTGGCCCAGCAAACCAACATTGTGATCCGCCAGGCGGGCAAGGGGGGTGCGATTATCCTACAAAACTATGAGGACTACAATGAAGAAATTATGAAACAGTTAAACGATACTGAAACTTATACATGACTCAAAGCGGATCCTGTCAAAAGCTTCAAGGCAAGGATTGATACTTACCTGACTGCTGTCTTCAATGAAGGCTACTTGGACAAAATTACATTGGATTACTTGATTACGCAGTTTCCTAGAACCTCGGTACTGTATACCTTACCAAAGGTTCAGAAAAGCCTGAACTCTCCCCCCGGCAGACCTATTGTATCGGCAATAGGTTCAATACTACAGCCTATTGCTACATATCTTGACGGACTACTGCAGCCAGTGGGGAGGAATATGGAATCATTCCTACTTGATTCACAGGCCCTATTGAAAACAAGCAAAGAACTACCACCCCTTGAAGAAGATGACTTGCTTGTCAAACTTGATGTGACAAGCCTCTACACTGTAATTCCCCACCAGGAGGGACTACAAGCAGTACACAGACAGCTGGCAAGTATCCATATATAGGACCCCATATGGAGATTCTAATTAACCTTCTGGAATTCTGCCTCACTATGAACTACTTTTTGAACACTACTTTTACCTACAGAGAACGGGGACAGCGATGGGGTCCAATGTGACTCCATCTTATGCCAACTTGTATATGGCAGAATTTGAAACCAAGGACACAGAGTTATTCAAAGATGAACGTATACTATTCTACAGACGTTACATCAATGATTTGGTGTTGATCTGGAGAGGCAACAGAGCAACATTGGACATATGGTCTCAGAATCTGAATAATGCCAACCCGGCACTCAAGTTCAAAATGGAGGCAGATGATAGAATGATTCACTTTTTGGACCTTCAGCTGTATAAGGATGGAAGCCTTCTGAAAAGTACACTCTATAGAAAGGAGACAGATAGAAACTCCCTGCTCTCATTAATCAGCAGCCACCCACCATTGCTCAAGAGATCCCTGCCTAAGTCCCAATTTAAAAGGGTCCAAAGAAACAACTCGGATGAGGAGAGAGCTCAACAGCAGATGGAAGAAATGTACAAAAGATTCTAGGACAGAGGGTACCCCTCGAGGATCCTTGATCAACAGTTGATGGAGTTGGACACCCCCAAAACTTGTGGACTACAGGAACAACTCACTTTTGTGACAACGTACACAAGCGACAAATCATGCTTTAGAGATTCTTTCAACAAGCACTGGGACATCGTGAAGAGTGATCCAGCTTTGCAAAAATATGGTACCACCACACATGGGCTTTCAAAGAGCCACATCACTAAGGGACATGCTGGTAAAGACGGACCCCCGTTCTTGTTATCAGAAGAAGTCCTGGTTGGAGAAAACGAAACCAGGTTGTTTCAGATGTCTTAGTTGCACAACCTGCAGTGCCTTACAGACAGGACCTTACTTCACTCATCCCACCAAGAAGATGAAGTACAAACATATGTATCGCCTGACGTACACAACCACATACATTGTGTACCTACTCCACTGTACCTGTGGCCTGATTTACATTGGGAAAACAACTGATGATTTGAGGACAGGAATGGCCAACCACAGATCGTCTATATGTATGGCCATTCTGAAGGGAACATCAGACCAACCAGTGGCAAGACACTTCGTCCAAAAAGGAAATACAGTGATTGATTTAAAATACACTATCATCGACCATGTACTACCTTAATCTAGAAGTGGGGACAGAGGGAAAATTCTTCTGCAAAGAGAAGCTAGGTGGACCCACAGATTGGATACCCTGGCCCCGAATGGCCTAAATGTTCATCTAGACTGGCATTGTTTTCTGTAAAGTTACACGGCAACTATGCGTTTATTGATTTGTACATGTTTTAGATCTATTCTTTAGTTCTATGACCCTCTTTATACATGTATTCACACGTAGTATTTGTACTTTTATTTGTTCCCTGCTTATCTTTTTTTATTTACTATTTTTTTCACTTTTCTTTCTTTTTATTTATTTTTCTCCTGGTCCTCGTGTTATTTCTAATTACTAAGTCGCATACTTAGTTGCTTTAGCAACATAGGCTGTATTGGCACATTTTGCAATGCTTTACCATATATGGGGTTTCCAATACGATAGGACTATGAACTTTTCCCCTTCCCTTCTCTCTCTCTCCCCTCCCTGGTTTAACTTGCATAGATTTTCATTTTGCACGTTTTCCCAGTATGCCAGTATCATCTAGTCTAGCATTTTATTGCTAACGTATGTTCAATCCCTGTTTGAATACTTTTGTACTATTTATCCTGATGGTGCACCACACCCCCTGATTGGATATCTATGTGAAGCTTCTATACCGGGCATTGCCCGGTTGCGCTGAGCATGCTGATATATGTTTTGTACATTAGATGTGGGGTTGCGAGTGGAGTAGCAGCCTGTTGACGTTGTTTTTGTTTATTGGTATCTTGACTTTGATGCCTTACGCATACTTTCAGCCCTGCCGTTTGTATTTAACATGCCCCTGGGGCTATACCATGTAGTCTAGCCCCTTGATTGGCTCACAAGGTCACACCTCCAGACTGGACAGTATTAGACATCCTGATAGCCCTGCACTTGAAGGGTGCATTGTGTACCAGCTATACGGCTTGTTTAGTAATTACTGGCCAATTTTGTAATTATATTATGTATAGCGCTACAAGGTATTGTGCAATTTAACTGATTGTGTTCAATTTACATATTATGCTGTATGATATTTCTGGGTGATTGGCTTGTCTGTCTGGGGGTTGGGCGCTCCTTCATGTTGCAGTACCGTTGATTGGCCATATCATGCCTTACCCAGTATTGGGGGCCGTTGTTGCTTGTTTTGGTTGCTATGGCAACCACCCACAGGCCGTAATCAGATTAAAGCACATATGGCTTATTAGGGACTGATACCACAGTTTCCCAAAAGGTTTTTCACTGCTCCTTTAACCTATTGTTTGCATTGCTATGTACACATTTTTTCTATGTGGTTCTTTTATTAAGATAGGGCACTTGGTGTTCACTTTTAGTTAATATGTTTATATCATTAGGTAATCACATACACTGGGAGGGCAGTGGGAGTCTACACCTGTTGATTGCTGATTGTGGAAGTGGCATCACAGGTGATGACCGTGAACTGTATCACTTAGGTTAGTTTAAAAGGCACGGTGGTAAGTAGGTTGTGTATTGTTATTTTGTATTGTCTGACGAAGGGGGTAACACCCCGAAACGTTACATTAAAGGTAACTTTGGAAATCCTGGTGAGTGCATCCCCATTCTTTACTACTATCAATACCATGGAAGCACCCTGGGTGGATGCAATGTTAACCCTGAGTGCTGGCCTGCCTGATATATATATATATATATATATATATTATATAGGGCCAAAGGGGGAGTTAGACAATATATATATTTATACCATTACATCAAGTGTTATATGGGAGATGGGAGTTACAATTTATGAGTAATGTTGACACGAAGCCTAGTGACACCACTGGATGGTACAGTATAATATCTGCACTTATCGAATGGGAATATTGGGAGACCAATAAAATAACTGACATGGACCAAATATAGGTATCTAATTAAATGCTGTCATATCAATATTTTCATTAAGACCAGAGGGAAACAGGGATCTAAATTTATAAATACAGTATGTTTCCCTCTGTCTTAAACGAGATCCACCTTAGAAAGGAACAATAGGAGGAATTCTCATAATACAGATGGTAATATTGCTGATGAGAGTCCAAGGGGCCCATTTATCAAAGGGCTTGCGGACCTGATCCGACACTGCGGATCAGGTCCGCAAGACCTCGCTAAATGCGGAGAGCAATACGCTCTCCACATTTAACATTGCACCAGCAGCTCACAAGAGCTGCTGGTGCAACGCCGCCCCCTGCTGACTCGCGGCCAATCGGCCGCCAGCAGGGAGCTGTCAATCAACCCGATCTTATTCGATCGGGTTGATTTCCGGTGATTCCTGTCCGCCTGCTCAGAGCAGGCGGACAGGGTTATGGAGCAGCGGTCTTTAGACCGCTGCTTCATAACTTGTGTTTCTGGCGAGTCTTCAGAGCTTGATAAATGGGCCTGTTAGGCTTATGAATCTTGAAAAAATTGTTCTTTTAAGGAAGATCAAGATCTCATAGAAAAATGGCAAAATATTCTAAACGAATGTTGCTTTGGACTAATAGACATTCTAATTGCACACAGACAAAAACTCCTAGGTGAAGTTGGTATTAATATTGAGCGAACACAAAAGGAGTTAGAAATCTGGAAAGATAATACAGATTTGATTAGCCTAAATGAACATACTATTAAAGTAACAGATGAATATCAGGTTGAGATTATTTCTAGAAAGAACAAAAAAAATATTATTTTCACTTATAATAGGAACAATAACAGTGAGTGGACCATTGTACAGAAAAATAAAAATGAAATATAATATAATCAAAGAAATCAATACACTAAGAATAGTGATATAGAAGTTGATCAGAGACATAATGGGTATTATAATTATCACAATAGTGGACAGGTGGAATATAAACAAAAAGAGAGGGAATCTTATGCATACAGTGGTGAAAACTTTCAGAGTATAAACACCAAAAACATATATGCACCACTTTTTAAAGAGGCAGAATTTTTTTTAGGGAGACCTGTAAACTTAGCTCTATTGTGGAGAAGGGAGAATCATCATCACCCTCCGAAAGAACAGATGTTCCCACAATACTCCAATTCCCACCCACAAGGTCCCTACCAGAATCCACCCACACTATTAAAAAACACAGGTAGAAAAAGACTGTACACAGACAGGGGAGAAGAGGGAAAACCCTCAAAAGAACAACTACAAAAAATAAAAGAAGGAATTTATAACATCTCATACTATTTCCTAGATGAGGTGAGAATTTTGGGGAAGGGTCTGTCCTATTGTCCTTTGAACTCCCAAAATATATTGTATTTGTTGCTTTAAACAAATTTACAAAAAAAGTTGTCTCTACAGAGATACTTTGCAAACAAAAACTTAAAATCACATAATATAACTATGGTTCCTATACTTACAGACACAATGGGACACAAGTTTAAAAATAATGGGGATGACTTAATATTTTTAGATCCCACTGATCTCACAGAGGATTTATTTGAGACATTTACTCATACAGATCTAGCCCTACCATCTTCGCTTCCTTCAATGCTCCTAGACATGATATCACATATATTGATTTATTTCAATCTTTAGTTTTAGAAGATTTTGAAACTATCCCTAAACATGTTATGGGGAAACAAAGCCTATGGCCGAATGAAAGGAAAGCATTAACAAATCTAAGTAAAAATGCAAATACTGTGATCCGCCAAGCAGATAAGGGAGGTGGGATTGTGATTCAGGATTATTGTGATTGTAAATGAAGCAAATTGTATCCTTTTGGATGAGACCTATTATGTCAAACTTAAAGGGGATCCCACTGAACAGTACACTAAGCACTTAGAACAACTAATAGATTGTGGCTTTAAAGAGGGTATTATAAATATAAAGGAAAAAATATTTTTGACACCTAAACAACCTGATATTCCTTTTTATTATCACCTGCCAAAAGTATATAAAAGTACAAGCAATCCCCCTGGTAGGCCCATCACAGCAGGTATTAACAGTATAACTGACCATCTATCTAAATACATTGACAGGTTCCTACAAAAACATGTTGTCCACTTGGATTCATATATTAAAGACACAACAGATGTCTACAGGTTAGAGGTACCGCCATGGGCACCAGGTTTGCTCCCAGCTTTGCAAACCTCTATATGGGGTCATTTGAGGAACTATACATTTATGATGCAAGGTGGGAGCAAAACCTTGTGTTCTATGGCAGGTATATAGACAATCTGCTATTTAAATGGCAGGGTAGCAAATCCTCTGCACAAACATTTAAATAACAACACCCTTGGCCTATCTTTTTCATCTAATATTTAGCAGGAGAGTATCGATTTTTTTAGATGTGAGTCTGACATGGGATGGAGAGGGCAATTTTGTCTCATCCACTTAATTTAAACAAGTGGATAGTTATAACTTCCTTGATTATTACAGTAATCACTTGCTAAGTTAGAAAACTAACATTCCATTTAGCCAATTTCGCAGAATTCCAATTATAAAGCCATAGAACAAATTATAGGCAAACATTGGCCTGTTCTTTTAAGAGATCCTATACTCAAAAAGATTATAAATCAGGCTCCAAATTTTACATTTATAAAAGCACCCACCATTAAACAGAAAATAGCACCTAGCAAGGTCCTTCTATTTTAGCGATTACCTAAGAAAATCATTTCCAAAGATAACAAGCCTAACATATTGGTAAATGGAGCGTTTAGATGTAATCATCCAAGATGCTTCATGTGCAAATTTATAACTCATAAAGCACATTCTATAAAATCAACAGTGACAGGAAATGTTTTTGAAATTTCAGGACATATTACTTGCAATAGCAATTATGTTATATATGTATTAACTTGCGAATGTGGGGTCCAATACTTGGGACGTACCACAAGAAAAATAAGGAAAAGATGGAGTGAACATTTGAGGAACATAAAAAATGGTTCTCTCAAAAATAGTGTTTCAAGACACCTTGTTCACTTTCATGGTAACACAGAGTGTAAAATGAAAATTACTCCTTTGGAAACCATTCCCCTTAAAACTGGCACCAATAGAATATCTTGTTTAAGACATAGGGAAACATACTGGATTTATAAATTCAGATCCCTGTTTCCCTCTGGTCTTTACAAAAATATGGATATGGCAGCATTTAATTAGATACCCATATTTGGTAATGTCAGTTATTTTATTGGTCTCCCAATATTCCCATTCGATAAGTGCAGATATTATACTGTACCATCCCTTGTGTTAGGTTTATTTATATATATATATATATATATATATATATATATATATATATATATATATATTTTTTATTATTTAATCCTCATAACAATAGAACATTTTTTCATCATTTGAGAGAATATTTATTTCAGTTTTTGGTAATATATCAGAACATCACATATTGCTACTTATTGGCATTATTTCTATAGACATAATGTTTTTTTTCTATTAATTTTTTGCACCCCAGAAGGGACACATAAACTGTATGTAGAAGTTCTTCATATAGGGATAGTAACACTAATTGTTGTTTTTAATCAGCACTAGTAGTCACTTTATACACTCCTAGCTCTTAGAGCCATTTTGAGCCCTTAGCAATATACACGTTACTAGTATGATATATACACATCTTACATAGTAGCCCTACAATATAGGCTCAGTAGATTGACACAGTGAAATATTCATACTTATAATTTTTTTCTTTTTCTTTAATCATGTATTAGGCATAGTTGTCACAATAACACTATATCAATTATTTTATGTATTGACAAGAGCTGCAGATTAAAGGTATGTGCACTGCTCAATTTGCTTGGTAATGGTACACCACTGCTGACTTCAGAACCTCCATTTCATCCCCTGTGTCTCCCCCACCCCTCCTCCCCTGTGTCTCCCCCCCACCCCCCCTCCCCTGGGTCTCCCCTCCACCCCCCCTCCCCTGGGTCTCCCTCCCACCCCCCTCCCCTGTGTCTCTCCCCCCCTCCCCTGTGTCTCTCCCCCCTCCCCTATGTCTCTCCCCCCCTCCCCTATGTCTCCCCCTGTATGTTTCTCTCCCCTCTGTCTCTCTCTCTCCCCTCTGTCTCTCTCTCTCTCCCCTCTGTCTGTCTCTCTCTCTCTCCCCTCTCTCTCTCTCTCCCCCCTCTCTCTCTCTCTCCCCTCTGTCTCTCTCTCTCTCTCTCCCCTCTGTCTCTCTCTCTCTCCCCCCTCTGTCTCTCTCTCTCTCCCCCCTCTCTCTCCCCTCTGTCTCTCTCTCTCTCTCCCCCTCTGTCTCTCTCCCCTCTGTCTCTTTCTCTCCCCTATGTCTCTCTCTCTCCCCCATGTCTCTCTCTCTCCCCCATGTCTCTCTCTCTCCCCCATGTCTCTCTCTCTCCCCTCTGTCTCTCTCTCCCCTCTCTCTCTCTCTCCCCCCTCTCTCTCTCTCCCCTCTGTCTCTCTCTCTCTCTCTCCCCTCTGTCTCTCTCTCTCTCCCCCCTCTGTCTCTCTCTCTCTCCCCCCTCTCTCTCCCCTCTGTCTCTCTCTCTCTCTCCCCCTCTGTCTCTCTCCCCTCTGTCTCTTTCTCTCCCCTCTGTCTCTCTCTCTCCCCCATGTCTCTCTCTCTCCCCCATGTCTCTCTCTCTCCCCTCTGTCTCTCTCTCTCCCCTCTGTCTCTCTCTCTCCCCTCTGTCTCTCTCTCTCCCCTCTGTCTCTCTCCCCTCTGTCTCTCTCCCCTCTGTCTCTCTCTCTCCCCTCTGTCTCTCTCTCTCCCCTCTGTCTCTCTCTCTCCCCTCTGTCTCTCTCTCTCCCCTCTGTCTCTCCCTTTCTCCCTCCTCCTCTGTCTCTCCCTTTCTCCCTCCCCCTCTGTCTCTCCCTTTCTCCCTCCCCCTCTGTCTCTCCCTTTCTCCCTCCCCCTCTGTCTCTCTCCCCTCTGTCTGTCTCTCTCTCCCCTCTGTGTCTCTCTTTCTCTCTCTCCCCCTCTGTCTCTCTCCCCTCTGTCTCTCTCTCCCCACTGTCTCTCTCTTCTCTCTCTCCCCTCTGTCTCTCTCTTTCTCTCTCTCCCCCTCTGTCTCTCTCTCCCCACTGTCTCTCTCTCCCCCTCTGTCTCTCTCTCCCCCTCTGTCTCTCTCTCCCCTCTCTCTTCTCTCTCTCCCCTCTGTCTCTCTCTCCCCTCTGTCTCTCTCTCTCTCCCCCTCTGTCTGTCTGTCTCTCTCTCCCCTCTGTGTCTCTCTTTCTCCCTCTACCTCTCTCTTCTCTCTCTCTCCCCTCTGTCTCTCTATCCCTTCCCCTCTGTCTCTCTATCCCTCCCCCTCTGTCTCTCTATCCCTCCCCCTCTGTCTCTCTCTCTCACCGCATCTCTCTCTCCCCCTCTGTCTCTCTATCCCTCCTCCTCTGTCTCTCTCTCCTCTCTCTCTCTCTCTCTCTCTCTCTCTCTCTCTCTCTCTCTCTCTCTCTCCCTTCTGTCTCTCCCTTTCTCCATCCCCCTCTGTCTCTCTCTCCCCCCTCTCTCTCTCCCTTCTGTCTCTCCCTTTCTCCATCCCCCTCTGTCCCTCTGTCTCTCTCTCTCTCTCTCTCTCTCTCTCCCATCTGTCTCTCTCTCTCCCCTCTCTCTCTCCTCTGTCTCTCTCTCCCCCTCTGTCTCTCTATCCCTCCCCCTCTGTCTCTTTATCCCTCCCCCTCTGTCTCTCTCTCTCTCCTCTCTCTCTCTCTCTCTCTCCCCCCTCTCTCTCTCTCTCTCCCCTCTCTCTCTCTATCTCTCCCCTCTCTCTCTCTCCCTTCTGTCTCTCCCTTTCTCCATCCCCCTCTGTCTCTCTCCCCCATCTGTCTCTCTCTCTCCCCTCTCTCTCTCCCTTCTGTCTCTCCCTTTCTCCATCCCCCTCTGTCTCTTTCTCCCATCTGTCTCTCTCTCTTTCTCTCCCTCTGTCTCTCTCTTTCTCCCTCCCTCTGTCTCTCTCTTTCTCCCTCCCCCTGTCTCTCCCTTTCTCCCTCCCCCTGTCTCTCCCTTTCTCCCTCCCCCTCCTTCTCTCCCTTTCTCCCTCCCCCTCTTTCTCTCTCTCTCCCCTCTGTCTGTCTCTCTCTCTCCCCTCTGTGTCTCTTTTTCTCTCTCTCCCCCTCTGTCTCTCTCTCCCCTCTGTCTCTCTCTTCTCTCTCTCTCTTTCTCCCCTCTGTCTCTCTCTCTCCCCTCTGTCCCTCTCTTTCTCCCTCTCCCCCTCTCTCCCCTCTGTCCCTCTCTCTCTCCCCCTGTCTCTCTCTCTCTCTCTCTCTCTCTCTCTCTCTCTCTCTCTCTCTCTCTCTCTCTCTCTCTCTCTCTCTCTCCCTGTCTCTCTCTCTCTCCCCTCTGTCTCTCTATCCATATCCCTCTCTATCCCTATCCCTCTCTCTCTCTCCCCCTCTCTCTCCTCTCTGTCTCTCTCTCCCCCCTCTGTCTCTCTCTCTCTCCCCTCTGTCTCTCTCCTCTGTCTCTCTCTCTCCTCTGTCTCTCTCTCCCTCCCCCTCTGTATCTCCCTTTCTCCCTCCCCCTCTGTCTCTCCCTTTCTCCCTCCCCCTCTGTCTCTCTCTCCTCTGTGTATCTTTCTCTCTCCCCCTCTGTGTCTCTCTCTCTTCTCTCTCTCTTTTTCTGTCTCTCTCTCTCTCTCTCTCTCTCTCTCTATCCATCTCTCTCTCCCTGTCTCTCCAACCCCCTCTGTCTCTATCCTTATGTGTCTCATTCTCCCCCATGGTCTCTTTGTCTTTCTCTCTACCCTCTGTCTCTCTTTGTCTCTCTCTCTCTCCTCTGTCTCTTTGTCTCTCTCTCCCCCTCTGTCTCTCTGTCTATCTCTCTCTCCCTGTCTCTCCCACCCGTTATTACTACTTTCCTTCATTCTCTTGATATCCTTTGATGAAAATCATATCTAAATATGCTCAGTAGCTGCTGATAGGTGGCTGCACAATAGATACCTCATGTGATTGGCTCACCCATGTACATTGCTATTTCTTCAACAAAGGATATCTAAAGAATGAAGGCATATCCTAGCCAGTGCCTCACCTGCCTCTGACCTCACTGCACGTCAGTGATTGACACAAGTGAGTGTGTTTATACTATCTAATAGAAATTATGCATTGATACAAGTGGGCATGTTTATATTATACTAATTCATTCCCTGGTCCTAATTTGGTGTTATATATTTCTGGTTTATTCTTTAAAACCAGGTTAGCTACTTGATCATTTGGTTACAATTTGCTTTAGATGTTTAGATATGTATTTATATTTTTTAGCCTCACAATGGTAATTGAATATTAATCTTGTGTAGAAAGCAGATGCAAGTTTAGACTAATAACAAGAGCGATACATTGTATTCTCACATAGGAACTTGATAGGTATATCTTCGGTAATTACAAATTGACAGTGTAGAAAACCGATGCAATTTTAGGCTAGTAACTAGAGCGATGCATTGTCTTTCACATAGGAACTTAGTAGGTATTTCTACGGTAATTGCTAATTGACAATGTTTATGTTAATTATGACGTAGAAAATCTTTAGCAATACTATTGGGTAAGGTAGATTCAAATAGGATACTGCCGCTTTTGTGAGTATACTGTGAGCGAGTGATACGTAACCTCACCTGCCAGTCTGTTTGAAGCTAATTTGCACAAGGAAGCGCCTCTTCTTTTTTCTGTCTTTCAGACTGAAGTTGGGTATTTTTCAAAAAGAATCAGCACTCACTTATTTCCATCAGTCTCTAACTGCAGTAGGACTGTGCAGATTCAGAGACAGCCGCATGAGTGTGCAGATGTGTAGCCTGCCTCCAAAGAAGAGGTCATCTATATGGCAGACTAAAAAGAAAGATCAAGGGTGGTGGTGTCTTAAAATCGTGTCAAGGTTTAAAGCAACATTGACACATAAAGTCTTTGTTGGCAAAAATAAAAATAGCAAAAGTAGTAGTGACAGATTCCCTCCAACTGGCAGTCCTGTCCCTAATGCCAGTACCAAGCACCTTTTTTGCCACTCCTACAATATAGATCTTCAAACAGTTTATATTTGTGGGCAGCTTAAGTTGTATATCCCATGCCAATTACAGGGCCTAAGTAAGGGTGAAGGTTTAGTAGATGTTCTGTTCAATGTTCAGGTCTTTAACCCCTTAACGACACGAGTCGTACAGGGTATGTCGCACACAACCTGGTCTTTAAAGACCAGCGACGTACCCTGTACGACTTTGGGGATTAAAGCAGCTGGAAGCGATCCTGATCGCTTCCAGCCGCTTTACGGTTATTGCAGTGATGCCTCGATATCGAGGCATCCTGCAATAACATTTTTCCCCCATCCGATGCAGAGAGAGCCACTCTGTGGCCCTCTCTGCACCGGCATCGATGGCCGCAATCGTTGGTGGGTAGGAGCTGACCGTGGGAGGCGGGTGGGCGGCCATCGGTGACAAATTGAAGAGAGAAGGGGGTGGGATCAGGGGCGGGGTTGTTGGGCGCGCGCACGGGGGCCGGCGGGTGGGCGCGTGCACGGGGAGGGAGCGGGTGGGAACCGCTACACTACAGCAAAATAATTATATAAGACTGGCAGTAAGGGGGGATACAATCCCCAACAAAAATAAATCTAAGGGATCTGGGAGTGGGTGGGGGATTTGTCTGTGGGGGGGGAAGCTACACTACAGAAAAAATGGGAAAAAAAAATAAAAAAAACTAAAAAAAAACCATTTGTATTTGCAAACAGGGTACTGGCAGACAGCTGCCAGTACCCAAGATGGCTCCCAGTAAGGTAGAGGTGGAGGCTTAGAGAGCTGTTTGGGGGGGGGGATCAGGGAGGTTGGGGGCTAAGGGGGGATCCTACACAGCTGCATATGTAAATATGCTTTACAATTTTTTTTAAAATTTTAAATATACCTTTTATTTTAGTACTGGCAGACTTTCTGCCAGTACTTAAGATGGCGGGGACAATTGTGGGATGGGGGAGGGAAGAGAGCTATTTGGGAGGGATCCTGGGGTGTGATGTGTCAGGTGGGAGGCTGATCTCTACGCTAAAGCTAAAATTAACCCTGCAAGCTCCCTACAAATTACCTAATTAACCCCTGCACTGCTGGGCATAATACACGTGTGGTGCGCAGCGGCATTTAGCGGCCTTATAATTACCAAAAAGCAACGCCAAAGCCATATATGTCTGCTATTTCTGAACAAAGGGGATCCCAGAGAAGCATTTACAATCATTTATGCCATACTTGCAAAAGTTGTTTGTAAATAATTTCAGTGAGAAACCTAAAATTGTGAAAAATTTTACGTTTTTTTTTATTTGATCGCATTTAGCGGTGAAATGGTAGCATGGAATATACCAAGATGGGCCTAGATCAATACTTGGGGTTGTCTACTACACTACACTAAAGCTAAAATTAACCCTAGATGCTCCCTACATGCTCCCTAATTAACCCCTTCACTGCTGGGCATAATACACGTGTGATGCGCAGTGGCATTTAGCGGCCTTCTAATTAACAAAAAGCAACGCCAAAGTCATATATTTCTGCTATTTTTGAACAAAGGGGATCCCAGAGAAGCATTTACAACCATTTATGCCATAATTGCACAAGTTGTTTGTAAATAATTTCAGTGAGAAACCTAAAGTTTGTGAAAATATTTGGGAAAAAGTGAACAATTTTTTTTATGTGATTGCATTTGGTGGTGAAATGGTGGCATGAAATATACCAAAATGGACCTAGATCAATACTTTGGGATGTCTTCTAAAAAAAAATATATACATGTCAAGGGTTAATCAGGGATTCCTGACAGATATCAGTGTCCCAATGTAACTAGCGCTAATTTTGAAAAAAAAATGGTTTGGAAATAGCAAAGTGCTACTTGTATTTATGGCCCTATAACTTGCAAAAAAAAAAACAAAGAACATGTAAACATTGGGTATTTCTAAACTCAGGACAAAATTTAGAAACTATTTAGCATGGGTGTTTTTTGGTGGTTGTAGATGTGTAACAGATTGTGGGGGTCAAAGTTAGAAAAAGTGTGTTTTTTTCCATTTTTTCCTAATATTTTATAATTTTTTTAAAGTAAATGATAAGATATGATGAAAATAATGGTATCTTTAGAAAGTCCGTTTAAAGGCAAGAAAACGGTATATAATATATGTGGGTACAGTAAATGAGTAAGAGGAAAATTAAAGCTAAACACAAACACCGCAGAAATTTAAAAATAGCCCTGGTCCTTCAGGGAAAGAAATTGAAAAATGGCCGTGTCCTTAAGGGGTTAAATTGCTTCTCATTTTCTTGTATTATCTTTAGCTGTGTACTTGATGTCCAATTTCAGGGTGTAGGAAGGGGTAAAGATATTGTTAAAATGTTCGCCTCATAAACTTCATAATATTTTAATGACATCTTCAACTCTTCAAAAAGTGCTTCCTAATTATGTAAGAAAAATGTCAAGGCAGGATCAACCAGGTTGCACCTGTAGTATTACTAATAAACCACTGTGTGCAATGACTACTGTGCTTTATAGAGTGTCTGGCCTGCTTTCCTGTCCCATGTGTGGGTCCTTCTTAAAATGTCTTCAATCATATTTTTTGCTATAGATGTGGAGGTCCTTCTTAAAATGTCTTCTGTCCTATTCTTTATAGATATGCCATTGAGTCCTTACCTTCGGTTGTTCAGCCAATTATACTTAATATTAGCTTGGCTCATTTTGTAATATATTTATCTTATATTATTTACATCCATTGTTTACCAGAGTTTAAGATTTGTCAATTAAAACAGTTTGACTTATTGGCTGCTTCAAATTGCCAGTTAGAAATTGATATGTTACAGAATCAACAGGTAGCACCACTGTGAGATGTCCAAACAAGATCAAACAGATAGCTCTTGGTGCAATGTTGTTATTCTACATCCATCACATTTTACATTTATTTATTTTTGCCCATAAAGTAAGTACTCTGTGTGTTACAGCCATTAGTACAACATAACATACACTACATAGTTGTCATACTGGAAGAAGTAGGACAGAGGCGAGTGGGCACATTGTGGTTGAACTTGTAACCACAACTAGTTGGTCTACGTGCCTGTCCTACTGCCTACTTATGTTAATGCCCAGAGTTATTAAAATATATGTTTGTACTCTATGTACTACCAATGAACCACTGTTCTTGTACTTGTGTACTGTGGGGCTGCCCTCTTGCTCACTTTAGCTGCTGCTCTTAAATGTCAAAATATATATTCTTACTCTATGGGGTCGATTTACCAAATGGCGGGTGGACATGATTTGCAGTAGCAAATCATGTCCGCCCAACATCGCTGAATTTAATATTGCACAAGCAGTTCTGGTGAACTTCTTGTGCAATGCCGCCCCCTGCAGATTTGCGGTTAATCGGCCACTTGCAGGGGGTGTCAGTTAACCCGATCGTATCTGATCGGGTTGATTTCTGTCCGCCGCCTCTTCTTAACTGCTGTCCACCGCCTGCTTCTTAACTGCTGTTTCCGGCGAGCTTCAAGGCCCAAGCGGAAACAGGGGCACCAGGGGCCATTTGGCCCTTGATAAATCGGCGCCTATGTATGACCATTATACTATGGCTGCTTTGCAGCCTAAAGGAACAAATTTGTGCATTTATCCAAAGCATCATGAAAAACAAAATCTTGACTAATGATTTCATCAATAATACCATCTATGGCAAGGTTATTCAGATCTTAGCAGTAAGCAGTAAAAGGCAGGCAAAGGGCTTTAACATAGACATAGATACATATACATGTCTAAATATGTATATGTATGTATACATACTGTATATGTATGTTTATATATATATATATATATATATGTGTGTTTATATGTGTGTGCATAAGTATTTATGTTTTATATATGTATTAACTGACATATATACACATATAAACTTATAAACACATATGTATACAGATATAGAAAAATATAGAAGTGCATTGGAATTCTTTGCAGTCAAGTAGATGAAAACATGAAAAAGATTTATGCAATATTCATATTTAATAAAGTGTTATACTGAGTATTTACTGTGAATATTTAACATTGCAATGTTCTGCACAAAGCAGAATATGTTCTAAGTATTTATAAATTGATATTCCTATATATATATCTATGCCTAAATATAATCATCTTCATATGTAGGTAAAGATATATATTGTACCAAACAAACATCAGATATATGTAGGAATATCTATTTATGAATAAATAGAACATAATCTGCTATGTGAAGAATATTGAAATGTGAAATATTCATATTTTTATGTTGGGTTAGCACACATGAGAATATGCAATCAGGGATACACCATTGACTTCTATGGGGGAATAGGTTAACGCGGTCGCGATATTCTAACTTCAGCTTTTGTGCGCAACGCAATGCATGCAAAAAGCTCACTTCTAGCAGAGTTAGCGTTTGAGTGGGAGCGTTAAATACCGCTTCACTTGTAATCTGGCCTATAATGGGCCAATATATTATGTTGCAAGTCTTTTTAGCATTGAGTGAATGCTATTTTATTATTGGAGGGCATGGAATAAGGAACGAAACTGACCTGATGAAAAAGAATAAGGTGGAGAATCTTTTTGCTTAAATTTTGGAGTATATGTTGGTGTCCCAATTCAAAAATGCAATAAGTCACAATAATATGTGTGTATTCCAACTATTGATATGAGTAGGACGGCTGCACTAATTCTATCCATATGGAAGCTGCCACTAATCAACAGATGGTTGTATATGCCTTGTAAACAGGGCACAGTTGGTTGAAGAATAGAGAGAACTGAATCTTTAGAATATAATATCTCATAAGTAGTAATGTGCTTCAAAATTAAATACTAAAATATAGTACAAACAACACGTTACCAAGGGGAGGACCTGTCTAATGACGTTGTCCTATCACTGCGTATCACACACAGTGTAGGCTCCTCCCCCTTCCCACAGCATCATCTGTTCATTTGGTTAGTTTTACACATGCTTACGTAAATATTGTCAATTAGGGGAGTACCTTTTTAGTGACGTTTATCCCGGCCCTTCCTACCAACGCACAATGCACACTTCACATAGACTTGGCCCTTCCCTCTCCCTCCGTAACAGCGTTATTAGATTTGTTGTCTCATGTTCATATACAAGTAAGCTTCTAAATTACCATCCTTTTATTTTGTTTTATCTGATTATCTTCTTTATAAGTTTCTTTTAATTTTCTTGATATCCTCCTGCTTTCTATTATTTAGATTGAGTGAACGGACTAACACTGTGTAGGAGGTTTGACACAGTTGTAACAAATAGCTGTCTGTCAGTTTGTATAATACTATTATTATGAGCTTCCTTTTTTATGTGATTTTGTGCACACACTAGGATTAGTAGTGGCGTACTCCAGTAACAAGGTTCGGTATTTTATCTTATATGAGACATTTGATCACTGAATTTGGTGCTATCTCTGACACACTTTCAACAAACAAAAGATTATAATAAGGTTATACAGTATGTACAATGTTTTATGTATGATTGTTTGGTATACAATATATACATAGACTGTTTATGTTGGTTGTCTTGACACTTGTAATTGGTTGACACCCCTTACAGGTGTTGTTCATTGTATTGATTAGTTGTATGGTATATATAGCAAGCGATTTTTATCTATTATATTAACCCTGATGAAACAGCCACTGGGTGGCTGAGAAACACATTGCTGTTTTTATTGTATTTTAATAAAGTAAGTTTTGAACTTGATATCTGCTGTTATACCATCTTCAGTCATTTACACCTATCCATATGGTGTATAATCCCTTGGGACACATTATCCTGATCCATTTTGTTTGGAGTTAGGCCGGAGGTCAGTCTGCTGGGTGACTGTTTGATTCCAGCTCGTTCTACTTGCACCAAGAGGGGTGCTCTACCCAATGTGAGTGAAACATTTAATGCACTGTCTCACACCAATATATACAGTGCTAGGCCATGTGGCACTTCTGTTTACTTCTACCTCAAAATTAGATAGCTTATTTAAAACAAGGTCTCCTGGTTGAAGAAATGCCCATTGAAGTAGAAAAAATAAGCACTTATTTACTTTAAATTAGATAAATATAAAAAAAAATTGTGCTTTTTAACATGGTTGTGCACTGCATTAGTCTATCCTTTTGGGCAGGGGGATAAGTTTAATAGTTGTGATATATACTTTATAAACTGTAAAACACACACAAGAACTCCATTAACCCTATTAACCCATTTTCTGTGCTTGACTGACATTATTTTTTATTGTTTCTTTATATATATATATATATATATATATATATATATATATATATATATATATATATATATATATATATATATATATATATATATATATATATATATTTATATATATATATATATATATATATACTGTATATATATAAGTCCCAGTTGAGCCCAGCACACTTCAGCGTTCACCAACTACCAGGATGCAATGATAGAGTCCAAGTTGGAAAGCACTCAACAGATTTGCAAATTGATTACTTTATTTGTATGAACATTTTCGGGGTCTCCCCCGGTGTGTCTGAGGGCAGGGGAGACCCAAAAAATGTTCATACAAATAAAGTAATTAATTTGCAAATCTGGTGAGTGCTTTCCAACTTGGACTCTATCATTGCATCCTGGTAGTTGGTGAACGCTGAGGTGTGCTGGGCTCAACTGGGACTTATATATATACAGTATATATATATACATATATATATACTTGGACTCTCTCTCTCTCTCTCTCTCTCTCTCTCTCTCTCTCTCTCTATATATATATATATATATATATATATATATATATATATATATATATATATATACTGTATATATATATATATATATATATATATATTATTATTATTATTTTTTTATTATTAATGCAGTCTCTGTTAATTGCATGTGTATATTCCTTTGCAAATTCTACTGAATCTATATTAAATGTAATTACATATAATAACTTACTTTAATTTTAATCAATCAAAAGATTACGATATATATACATACGTATATATATTTTGCATTTTCTCAAGTGCGCTAACCCTCTAATTCCTGTGTTCTTCACATAGCAGAATATGTTCTATTTATTCTTAAATACATATTTCTAAATATATATCTGATGGTTTTGGTAAAATACATATCTATACTTTTATATATATATATATATATATATATATATATATATATATATATATATATATATATATATATATATATATGTGTGTGTGAAAGAAGTATACTGTTAGGGATTTTGCGCCAGTTGGTGTGCCCCTTAAAACACTTTGTATGTGACAATGAACACAATAAGTGGCAATATAATAATACAAACACCAATAATTGCAATATTTCACAGAAAAAAAGTGACAATTTTCAGGGATCTTTGAATCACAAAATACAAAATATGTTAAATTGAAAAAATGAATTCAATAAAATAAATTAAATAAAAGAAACCCTAGTCTCGTCTTTTTTTGTGTCCCAATGATATAATACTGCTAATTAGTTTGATTGCGTTCCAACATGTATATGAGACCGTTCTGAGTGAAAATATTTTTGTAACAAAAAGTCTCTATAACACTATTCAGAGGTGGTTGAGTAAGTAATATCCATCCCAAAGTGGTCTGTATATACTACTTACAAGAAGTACCCTCAATCATATGAGGTGAGTGTGAAGCACGATTGGGATGGTACTGTAAGGATGACTCGTTTTCTCGGTCTTGGTCACACAGTCTTGCTCTGTCTCCAGAGATTCAGGTACTCGTCACCCAAAAAGAAGGCAAAGAATCAGTTTGTTGATATTTGCCTCAGTCAATGATACCAGATGGGAAGAATGCCCTGAGGTTTCAAGCTATAGATGTTGTCCCATATCAGCTACAAGGCGGAGATCGTTTCAAAAGGCAACTTGACAAGGAGGTCCAATGGATCTTTAGGCTTAATATAAGGGAACCATTAGGAAATAACCTTATAGAAGATGGTGTGCTGTACGTACAAGTTGCTTTCTTCCACAAGATATTTATTTCCAGGACTTTTATGTTTGATTGTAGACCAAAGTCTCGTAAAACCTGAAAGGTTGTGCCACTAAAAGTTTTTGTAAAAGTGGTAAGATACTTAGGATGTTGGAAGGATCAGAGGTGAAGATTTCTTGTACTGAAGGAACCAGAAACAGCGCCCTGTTTCTTTCATGCACACTCAGGGCTAGATTACAGGTGCAGTGCAAATGATTTTGCAAGGTTTTTCGCAGTCGTTTGCATTCCTTTTTTTTGTGAAGTTTCAGAGATCAAACCGTCCCCTTCATCAGACCGTTTGGTCGGATGAAGGGGACGGTTTGATCTCTGAAACTTCACAATAAATTGGCACCTGTTTTTGAAAAGTCCAAAAACGATTAACCATAGTTCTAGTGCAATCATGATTTCAATCAACTTGTAATATCAGCTCAAAAAAAAGGAATGCAAACGACTGCGAAAAACCTTGCAAAATCATTTGCACTGCACCTGTAATCTAGCCCTGAGTGTGCATGAAAGAAACAGGGCGCTGTTTCTGGTTCCTTCAGTACAAGAAATCTTCACCTCTGATCCTTCCAACATCCTAAGTATCTTACCACTTTCACAAAAACTTTTAGTGGCACAACCTTTCAGGTTTTACAAGACTTTGGTCTACAATCAAACATAAAAGTCCTGGAAATAAATATCTTGTGGAAGAAAGCAACTTGTACGTACAGCACACCATCTTCTATAAGGTTATTTCCTAATGGTTCCCCTGTATTAAGCCTAAAGATCCATTGGACCTCCTTGTCAAGTTGCCTTTTGAAACGATCTCTGCCTTGTAGCTGATATGGGACAACATCTATAGCTTGAAACCTCAGGGCATTCTTCCCATCTGGTATCATCAACTGAGGCAAATATCAACAAACTGATTCTTTGCCTTCTTTTTGGGGACTAGTACCTGAATCTCTGGAGACAGAGCAAGACTGTGTGACCAAGACCGAGAAAACGAGTCATCCTTACAGTACCATCCCAATCGTGCTTCACACTCACCTCATATGATTGAGGGTACTTCTTGTAAGTAGTATATACAGACCACTTTGGGATAGATATTACTTACTCAACCACCTCTGAATAGTGTTATAGAGACTTTTTGTTACAAAAATATTTTCACTCAGAACGGTCTCATATACATGTTGGAACGCAATCAAACTAATTAGCAGTATTATATCATTGGGACACAAAAAAAGACGAGACTAGGGTTTCTTTTATTGAATTTATTTTATTGAATTCATTTTTTCAATTTAACATATTTTTTGATTCAAAGATCCCTGAAAATTTTCGCTTTTTTCTGTGAAATATTGCAATTATTGGTGTTTGTATTATTATATTGCCACTTATTGTGTTCATTGTCACATACAAAGTGTTTTAAGGGGCACACCAACTGGCGCAAAATCCCTAACAGTATACTTCTTTCACATTTTTTCTTTTAAGGGATTTCCTAGAAAGGGCTATCCCGTTCACTGTTAGGTTTTTTTAAGCAGCCAGTTGATTGTTCTCTTCGTCCACATTTATGCATTTCTAATATTATTAATCGACCAATTAACCATTGCATATATTTTTTGTAAACACACTATTGTACACATACATATATATATATATAGATATATGTAGACATATATGTACATACTCCTATCTATAGAAGACAAATACATTTATTCAGAATAATATATTAAATCAGATTTATTCAGATCACATAATATACTGAAGTTGCCGCGCACTCCCAACCAGGGGGCTTTTGTACTTGTGACATTCGCATTCTACTTTCTTCTCCATATATATATATATGAATATCTATTTAATAAATACTTTGAAATATTCTGCTATGTGAAATATATACAGTAAATACATAGTTAAAACCATTATTAAATATGAATATTGCATTGACATGTTTTGCATGTTTTTATCTACTTAACTGCAAAGGGCTCCAATGAACTTTTTTATATATATATATGTTTACATATGTATTTATGTGTTTATATGTTTATATATTTCTGTAAATAAATATATAGACATAAATAAATACATATGTATAATATACACATATATAGACATTTATATGTATGGATCTCTATGTTAAAGCCCTTTGGCTGCCTTTTTTTCCCTAACACATGCGAAAAACCCGATGTGCACAAACAGCTGCAATAAACCCCTTCTCGCTCGCGCATAACTGTTAATGCGCCTCTCTTAATCTGGCCCTTAATATTTTATTGAAACACACACACTCAACTTAGATATGTTATTGCAAACTGTTTAGGGAGAGATTGCTCCTGAAAAAATGTTAATGCATGTAAAATAGGATCATATACACGTTGCAAAAATATTGTTTGCCTGACAAAAAGGTAAAGCTGTTTAAATTTAAATTGCATTGATCCAACTAGTCCTCAATGGCTAGTAAGTAAGTAAGTAATTGTATGATCTGTCTAAATCATAAATATCTAATTATGACTTTAATGTCCCTTTAATGTAAATTCAAAATTTAAATGATAGGTCCCCATAACATGCTTCATACAAGTACAACTGTAAAATGACTGCCTAGGAGTGTGTAAATTAAGAACAAATGGTTCAATGCTTTTTTAAGGTGTTCTTTCAGCAGTGTTTTTTAAGTTCCCGTATAATCCACACATTGGCCTCTAGTTATCAACGTGTCTACTTACCTGCCATCCCCGGCCCCAATACGCCCGCCTAAGCTCGCCTACCATTGCCGCCGCGGACCTGAATATGCTCTCCAAAGTTATCAATAAATCTGTCAAAAAGCCGCGCACCAAGTACGGGACGATGAGCAGCGGACTGTGATAGTTATCACTCATCCGATCTCGCTGCTCTTCGGCTTTTTTACAGCTTTATTGACAAGCTGTCACTAAGCACCCACACTAAACTACACTGTTCTACCCCCTATACCGGCGCCCCCGGAGCCCCCCGCAACTAAATAAAGTTATTAACCCCTAAACTGCCACTCCTGGACACCGCCGCAACTATAATAAATGTATTAACCCCTAAACCACGGCTCCCGGAGCCCACCGCCACTCTAATAAACTGATTAACCCCTAAACCGCCGCTCCCGGACCCCGCCGCCACCTACATAATACCTATTAACCCCTATCCTGCACCCCCTATACCGCCGCCACCTATAATAAATTTATTAACCTCTATCCTGCCGATCCCGTACCCCGCCGCAACTAAATAAATTGTTTAACCCCTAAACCGCCACTCCCGGACCCCACGCCACCTATATTAAACATATTAACCACTAATCTGCCCCCCTACACCGTCGCCACTTATATTAAATTTATTAACCCCTATCCTGCCACCCTACACCGCCGCAACTATAATAAAATTATTAACCCCTAAACCTAAGTCTATCCCTAACCCTAACACTCCCCTAACTTAAATATTAATTAAATACATCTAAATATTATAACTCTTATTAACTAAATTAATCCTATTTAAAAATAAATACTTACCTGTAAAATAAACCCTAAGATAGCTACAATATAAATAATAATTATATTGTATATATTTTAGGATTTATTTTTATTTTACAGGCAAATTTCAATTTATTTTAACTAGGTACAATAGCTATTAAATAGTTAATAACTATTTAATAGCTACCTAGTTAAAATAAAGAGAAATTTACCTGTAAAATAAAAACTAACCTAAGTTACAATTACACCTAACACTACACTATCATTAAATAAATTATTCCTATTTAAAACTAAATACTTACCTGTAAAATAAATCCTAAGATAGCTACAATATAATTAATAATTACATTGTAGCTATTTTAGGATTTATATTTATTTTACAGGTAACTTTGTATTTATTTTAGCTAGTTAGAATAGTTATTAAATAGTTATTAACTATTTAATAACTACCTAGCTAAAAGAAATACAAAATTACCTGTAAAATAAATCCTAACCTAAGTTACAATTAAAACTAACACTATACTATCAATAAATGAATTAAATTACCTACAAATAACTACAATTAAATACAATTAAATAAACTAAATAAAGTACAAAAAATAAAAAAAACGAAGTTACATAAAAATAAAAAAAATAAGTTACAAACATTTAAAAAATATTACAACAATTTTAAGCTACTTACACCTAATCTAAGCCCCCTAATAAAATAACAAAGCCCCCCAAAATAAAAAAATGCCCTACCCTACTCTACATTAAAAAGTTAACAGCTCTATTACCTTACCAGCCCTTAAAAGGGCCTTTTGCGGGGCATGCCACAAAGAATTCAGCTCTTTTGCCTGTTAAAAAAAATTTAACCCCCAACATTAAAACCCACCACCCACATACCCCTAATCTAACCCAACCCCCCCTTAAATAAACCTAACACTACCCCCCTGAAGATCATCCTACCTTTAGCCGTCTTCAGCCAGCCGACCACCGGTGGAACAGAAGAAGACATCCGGAGCGGCAGAAGTCATCATCCAAGGGGCGCTGAAGAAGTCTTCCATCCGTTTGAAGTCATCATCCAAGGGGCACTGAAGAAGTCTTACATCCGATTGAAGTCAACATCCAGGCGGCGTCTTCAATCTTCATCCATCCGGAGCAGAGCCGAGCCATCTTCAGACGAGCCGACGCAGAGCCATCTTCTTCCACCGACGACTGAACGACGAATGACGGTTCATTTAAGTGACGTCATCCAAGATGGCGTCCCTCGAATTCCGATTGGCTGATAGGATTCTATCAGCCTATCGGAATTAAGGTAGGAAAAATCTGATTGGCTGATTAAATTAGCCAATCAGATTGAAGTTCAATCGGATTGGCGGATCCAATCAGCCAATCAGATTGAGCTTGCATTCTATTGGCTGTTGACGTCACTTAAAGGAACCGTCATTCGTTGTTCAGTCGTCGGTGCAAGAAGATAGCTCCGCGTCGGCTCGTCTGAAGATGGCTCCGCTCCGCTCCGGATGGATGAAGATTGAAGACGCCGCCTGGATGTTGACTTCAATCGGATGGAAGACTTCTTCAGTGCCCCTTGGATGATGACTTTAATCGGATGGAAGACTTCTTCAGCGCCCCTTAGATGATGACTTCTGCCGCTCCGGAAGTCTTCTTCTGTTCCATTGGTGGTCGGCTGGCTGAAGACGGCTAAAGGTAGGATGATCTTCAGGGGGTAGTGTTAGGTTTATTTAAGGGGGGTTTGGGTTAGATTAGGGGTATGTGGGTGGTGGGTTTTAATGTTGGGGGGGTTGTATTTTTTTTTTACAGGCAAAAGAGCTGAATTCTTTGGGGCATGCCTCGCAAAAGGCCCTTTTAAGGGCTGGTAAGGTTGTTAACTTTTTAATGTAGAATAGGGTAGGGCATTTTTTTATTTTGGGGGCTTTGTTATTTTATTAGGGGGCTTAGATTAGGTGTAAGTAGCTTTTTTATTTTTTGTAACTTTTTTTGTACTTTAGTTAGTTTATTTAATTGTATTTAATTGTAGTTATTTGTAGGTAATTAATTTAATTAATTTAATGATAGTGTAGTGTTAGGTTTAATTGTAACTTAGGTTAGGATTTATTTTACAGGTAATTTTGTATTTCTTTTAGCTAGCTAGTTATTAAATAGTTAATAACTATTTAATAACTATTCTAACTAGCTAAAATAAATACAAAGTTACCTGTAAAATAAATATAAATCCTAAAATAGCTACAATGTAATTATTAATTACATTGTAGCTATCTTAGGGTTTATTTACAGGTAAGTATTTAGTTTTAAATAGGAATAATTTATTTAATGATAGTGTAGTATTAGGTGTAATTGTAACTTAGGTTAGTTTTTATTTTACAGGTAAATTTCTCTTTATTTTAACTAGGTAGCTATTAAATAGTTATTAACTATTTAATAGCTATTGTACCTAGTTAAAATAAGTTGAAATTTCCCCGTAAAATAAAAATAAATCCTAAAATAGATACAATATAATTATTATTTATATTGTAGCTATCTTAGGGTTTATTTTACAGGTAAGTATTTATTTTTAAATAGGATTAATTTAGTTAATAAGAGTTATAACATTTAGATGTATTTAATTAATATTTAAGTTAAGGGGGTGTTAGGGTTAGGGTTAGACTTAGGTTTAGGGGTTAATAAATTTATTATAGTGGCGGCGGTGTAGGGGGGGCAGGATAGGGGTTAATAAATTTATTATAGTGGCGGTGGTGTAGGGGGGGCAGGATAGGGGTTAATAAATTTATTATAGTGGCGGCGGTGTAGGGGGGGCAGGATAGGGGTTAATAGGTATTATGTAGGTGGCGGCGGGGTCTGGGAGCGGCGGTTTAGGGGTTAACATATATATTAGGGTGGCGGCGGGGTCCGGGAGCGGCAGTTTAGGGGTTAACATATTTATTATAGTGGTGGCGGGGTCTGTGAGCGGCGGTTTAGGGGTTAATCAGTTTATTAGAGTGGTGGTGGGCTCCAGGAGTGGCGGTTTAGGGGGTAATACATTTATTTAATTGCGGCGGTGTAGGGGGGGACAGATTGGGGGTGTTTAGACTCGGGGTACATGTTAGGGTGTTAGGTGTAGACAGCTCCCATATGAATCAATGGGATGTCGGGCATCAGCGAACATGAACTTTCGCTATGGTCAGACTCTCATTGATTCCTATGGGATCCACCACCTCCAGGGCAGCGGATTGAAAACCAGGTACGCTGGGCCGGAAAAGTGCCGAGCGTACCTGCTAGTTTTTTGATAACTAGCAAAAGTAGTCAGATTGTGCCGAACTTGTGTGCGGCACATCTGGAGTGACGTAAGAATCGATCTGTGCCGGACTGAGTCCGGCGGATCGCAGCTTACGTCACTAAATTCTACTTTTGCCGGTGTGTAGGGCTTGATAACTTAGGCGAATCAGCCTCGCCACAAAGTGCGAGTGGGCATGGTCTGCTGTAGTGGATCATGTCCGCTGCACAACGATAAATGCCGACAGCATTTGTTGTCTGCATTTTTCATTGCACAAGTATTTCTAGTGAACTGCTTGTGCAATGCCACCCCCTGCAGATTCCCGGCCGCTGCTTCTTAACTCCTGTTTACTGGCAGCCTAAAGGCTCGCAGGGAAACAGTTACATTCAGGGCCGTTCAGCCCTTGTTAAATCGGCCCCATTAAAGTAACAATAAAACCTATTCAACTGAGGGCACATACTGTGTTTAAGGATATCCTGCTTGGGTACAGATACGTTTATTCTAAGCAACATTTTCTTGTAGGCCTTTAGGGCAGAAGACACACATTAACCCCTTAATGACCGCAGCACTTTTCCATTTTCTGTCCGTTTGGGACCAAGGCTATTTTTACATTTCTGCGGTGTTTGTCTTTAGCTGTAATTTTCCTCTTACTCATTTACTGTACCCACACATATTATATACCGTTTTTCTCGCCATTAAATGGACTTTCTAAACATAGCATTATTTTCATCATATCTTATAATTTACTATAAAAAACATTATAAAATATGAGGAAAAAATGGAAAAAAACACACTTTTTCTAACTTTGACCCCCAAAATCTGTTACACATCTACAACCACCAAAAAACACCCATGCTAAATAGTTTCTAAATTTTGTCCTGAGTTTAGAAATACCCAATGTTTACATGTTCTTTGCTTTTTTTGCAAGTTATAGGGCCATAAATACAAGTAGCACTTTGCTATTTCAAAACCACTTTTTTTCAAAATTAGCGCTAGTTAGATTGGAACACTAATATCTTTCAGGAATCCCTGAATATCCATTGACATGTATATATTTTTTTTTAGAAGACATCCCAAAGTATTGATCTAGGCCCATTTTGGTATATTTCATGCCACCATTTCACCGCCAAATGCGATCAAATAAAAAAAATTGTTCACTTTTTCACAAATTTTTTCACAAACTTTAGGTTTCTCACTGAAATTATTTACAAACAACTTATGCAATTATAGCATAAATGGTTGTAAATGCTTCTCTGGGATCCCCTTTGTTCAGAAATAGCAGACATATATGGCTTTGGCTTTGCTTTTTGGTAATTAGAAGGCTGCTAAATGCCACTGCGCACAATACGTGTATTATGCCCAGCAGTGAAGGGGTTAATTAGGGAGCATGTAGGGAGCTTCTAGGGTTAATTTTAGCTTTAGTGTAGTGTAGCAGACAACCCAAGTATTGATCTAGGCCCATTTTGGTATATTTCATGCCACCATTTCACCGCCAAATGCGATCAAATTAAAAAAAACGTAAATTTTTTCACAATTTTAGGTTTCTCACTGAAATTATTTACAAACAGCTTGTGCAATTATGGCACAAATGGTTGTAAATGCTTCTCTGGGATGTCCTTTGTTCAGAAATAGCAGACATATATGACTTTGGCGTTGCTTTTTGGTAATTAGAAAGTCGCTAAATGCTGCTGCGCATCACACATGTATTATGGCTAGCAGTGAAGGGGTTAATTAGGTAGTTTGTCGGGAGCTTGCAGGGTTAATTTTAGCTTTAGTGTAGATATCAGCCTCCCACCTGACACATCCCACCCCCTGATCACTCCCAAACAGCTCCCTTCCCTCCCCCACCCCACAATTGTCCCCGCCATCTTAAGTACTGGCAGAAAGTCTGCCAGTACTAAAATAAAAGGTTGTTTTGGGGTTTTTTTAAAAGAAAAAATGTTTAGGATCCCCCCTTAGCCCCCAACCTCCCTGATCCCCCCAAAACAGCTCTCTAAGCCTCCCCCTCTGCCTTATTGGGGGCCATCTTGGGTACTGGCAGCTGTCTGCCAGTACCCAGTTTGCACACAAACAAATGTTTATTTTTTTATTTTTTTTTATTTTTTTCTGTAGTGTAGCTTCACCCCCAACCCCCCGACCAACCCCCACAACATAAATTACATCTAAGGTTTTTTTTTTACATTCATGGTCCCACTTTTATTTTGTTATGGGACACATTTTTCTGTAGTGTAGCGGTTCCCACCCGCTGCCTCCCCGTGCACGCGCCCGCCCCCTCGTGCACGTGCGTGCACCCGCGGACTCCCCCGCCCACGATCCCACCCCCCTCCACATGACCAGGGCCATCGATGGCCGCCACCCACCTCCCACACCGGCTCCCACCCACCAACGATACCGGCCATCGATGTCCGGTGCAGAGAGGGCCACAGAGTGGCTCTCTCTGCATCGGATGGCCGTAGAAGGTTATTGCAGGATGCCTCCATATCGAGGCATCACTGCAATAACCGGAAAGCAGCTGGAAGCGAGCAGGATCGCTTCCAGCTGCTTTCCACACCGAGGACGTGCAGGGTACGTTCTCAGGCGTTAACTGCCTTTTTTCTGAGGACGTACCCTGCACGTCCTCGGTCATTAAGGGGTTAAAGGGATACTAAACCCAATTTTTTTTCCCTCATGATTCAGATAGAGAATGCAAATTTAAGCAACTTTCTAATTTACTCCTAGTATAATTTTTTCTTCGTTCTCTTGATATCTTCATTAGAAAAAGCATGAATCTAAGCTTAAAAGCCAGCCCATTTTTGGTTCAGCACCCTGAATAGCGCTTGCTGATTGGTGGCTACATTTAGCCACCATTCAGAAAGTGCTACCCTGGTGCTGAACTAAAATAATGCCCGGCTACTGAGCTTAGATTCCTGCTTTTTCAAATAAAGATACAAAGAGAACGAAGAAAATATAATAGGAGTAAATTAGAAAGTTGCTGAAAATTACATGCTCTATCTGAATCATTGGACGAAACAATTTTGGGTTTAGTATCCCTTTAAGTGTTCCAATAGTGTCGTTAATTAAAATGATGCCTTACCATATTGTAAGTAATGGTTATTTCTTCTTTTTTTTTGTGAAGGTGGTGAAGTTTACCAAATCATTTGAATTACTTTCTCCAAAATGCAGTGCTGATGCTGAGAGCAGGTGAGATTCTCTAATATTTTAATCACCGCTTTATCTTGCACTAATATTTTTATGATTATGATGATTATTATTTTGGACTTGCAAATACAAACTTGACATTTCCTTATATTTTTAAATTCTTTTGATCAGTATTTGAAAATTGTACTCTTACAAAATGCAGCATATTTTTGCATAATATTAAAGGGAAAATAAAGTCAGAATTCAACTTTAATTATTTATATAGAGCATGCAACTTATACCTAGAGGGGCTCAGGAGCACCAACATACTGCTGGGAGCTAGCCGTTGATTGGTGGCTGCATATATATATATATATATATATATATATATATATATATATATACCTTTTGTCATTGGTTAACATGATGTGTTCAGCTAGCTCATTCAACAAAGGATACCAAGAGAATTTAGCAAATTTGATGATAGGAGTAAACTGGAATATTGCTTAAAATTGTATGTTCTATCTGAATCATGAAAGTACATTTTAAGGTTTCATATCTTTTTAAGATTCAGTGACTCTCATATTATTATTATTTGCCTTTTATTTTTTTAAAGGGACACTGAACCCAGAATTTTTCTTTTGAGATTCAGATAGAGCATGTGATTTTAAGCAACTATTTAATTTACTCCTATTATAATTTTTCTTCGTTCTCTTGCTATCTTTATTTGAATAAGAAGGCATCTAGGCTTTTTTTTGGTTCACACTCTGGAGAGCACTTTTTTATTGGTGGATGAATTTATCCACCAATCGGCAAGAACAACCCAGGTTGTTCACCAAAAATGAGCCAGCATCTAAACTTACATTCTTGCATTTCAAATCAAGATACCAAGAGAATTAAGAAAATTTGATAATAGGAGTAAATTAGAAAGTTTCTAAAAATGTAATGCTCTATCTGAATCACGATAGAAAAAATTTGGGTTCAGTGTCCCTTTAAATATTTTTTTTAGTAGAACAGTACAGAAAGTGTTAATTACCAAACAAAAGAAACTTAACACATTAAACCAGAGCTTTTGACTGTGTTTGTGAAAATACAATAAAAGAGTTTAGTATGAGAGGATAGGGCAATGGTGGCACGGATGTGGCTATAATACTATTTATGCACTGAAAGGGCTCATTAATAAACAAGTAAAATAATACAAATGTCTGCATTTTTGAAGTGAGAATTTGCGTTTATGATAAGAAAATAATGATTTAAAAGTTACCTAGCTAAAATACTGTAATTAATTAGTTATATGTGTTTATTTAGAGGTGCGATAAAGTTACTGCACAGTCATTGTATTTATAGATTGTATTTATACATAAATCCCAACATTTGTGGCCCTGAATTAGGGACTGGGGAAGTTGAGGGGTGTATTGCCATTTTGTGGGCATTGCATATGGGGGTGGGGTCATGAGTAGACAGTGGGTGGGAGCATAGGTGTTTCTGGGTGACAGTGGGCATGTCTGGGTGGTCTGTGGGCATGGCTAGACAGTCTGTGGGTGGGGCTAAGGTACATTCTGCAAATAGGGACATATGGCTGTCTCAGAGGGAATGCGGGACAGAGCTCAGAATTAGGGACTGTACCTCTCAAATAGACACACTTGGCAGGTGTGTTTAAGCACACAAGGCCTGTGTCTAGGTTGGCAGACTTTTGAAGGGAGGACAGTATTGGATATCAGATCTTAGACTCCTTAGGTTCTGCCTAGGCATAATATACTGACTCCTAAATTCCTCAGTAGGCATCATGTTTTGCTGTTTAATGGCATATGGACCTGTTTCTTTTTAGGCACATGGACCTGTTTCTTTTTAGACACATGGAGCAGTTCCTTTTTAAACACATGGGCGCCGATTTATCAAGCTCCGTATGGAGCTTGATGCCCCTGCTTCCGCGCAAGCCTTCAGGCTCACCGGAAACAGAAGTTATGAATATGATCGGGTTGATTGACACCTGATTCAGAGATTTCTAATTTTAAATTTAAGCTTGAGAACCTCCGTGTATTGCTTGGGGAGGTATTAGCTGCTCTGAATGACTGTAACACAGTTGCAATTCCAGAGAAATTGTGTAGGCTGGATAGATACTATGCGGTGCCGGTGTGTACTGACGTTTTTCCTATACCTAAAAGGCTTACAGAAATTATTAGCAAGGAGTGGGATAGACCCGGTGTGCCCTTTTCCCCACCTCCTATATTTAGAAAAATGTTTCCAATAGACGCCACTACACGGGACTTATGGCAGACGGTCCCTAAGGTGGAGGGAGCAGTTTCTACTTTAGCAAAGCGTACCACTATCCTGGTTGAGGACAGTTGTGCTTTTTCAGATCCAATGGATAAAAAATTGGAGGGTTACCTTAAGAAAATGTTTATTCAACAAGGTTTTATTTTACAGCCCCTTGCATGCATTGCGCCTGTCACTGCTGCGGCGGCATTCTGGTTTGAGGCCCTGGAAGAGGCCATCCAGACAGCTCCACTGAATGAAATTATTGACAAGCTTAGAACGCTTAAGCTAGCTAACTCTTTTGTTTCTGATGCCATTGTTCATTTCACTAAACTAACGGCTAAGAATTCCGGATTCACCATCCAGGCGCGTAGGGCACTATGGCTTAAATCCTGGTCAGCTGACGTGACTTCAAAGTCTAAATTACTCAACATTCCTTTCAAGGGGCAGACCTTATTCGGGCCTGGCTTGAAGGAAATGATTGCTGACATTACTGGAGGCAAGGGTCATACCCTTCCTCAGGACAGGGCCAAATCAAAGACCAAACAGTCTAATTTTCGTGCCTTTCGAAATTTCAAGGCAGGAGCAGCATCAACTTCCTCCGCTTCAAAACAAGAGGGAACTGTTGCTCATTCCAGACAGGCCTGGAAACCTAACCAGTCCTGGAACAAGGGCAAGCAGGCCAGGAAGCCTGCTGCTGCCCCCAAGACAGCATGAAGGAACGGCCCCCCTATCCGGAAATGGATCTAGTGGGGGGCAGACTTTCTCTCTTCGCCCAGGCGTGGGCAAGAGATGTTCAGGATCCCTGGGCGTTGGAGATGATCATATCTCAGCGATATCTTCTGGACTTCAAACTTCTCCTCCACAAGGGAGATTTCATCTTTCAAGGTTATCATCAAACCAGATAAAGAAAGACGCATTCCTAAGCTGTGTGCAAGACCTCCTAGTAATGGGAGTAATCCATCCAGTTCTGCGGACGGACCAAGGACAGGGATTTTATTCAAATCTGTTTGTGGTTCCCAAGAAAGAGGGAACCTTCAGACCAATCTTGGATCTAAAGATCTTAAACAAATTCCTCAGAGTTCCATCATTCAAAATGGAAACTATTCGGAACATCCTACCCATGATCCAAGAGGGTCTGTACATGACCACAGTGGACTTAAAGGATGCCTACCTTCACATACCGATTCACAAAGATCATCATCGGTTCCTAAGGTTTGCCTTTCTAGACAGGCATTACCAATTTGTAGCTCTTCCCTTCGGGTTGGCCACTGCCCCGAGAATTTTTACAAAGGTTCTGGGCTCACTTCTGGCGGTTCTAAGACCGCGAGGCATAGCGGTGGCTCCGTATCTAGACGACATCCTGATACAGGCGTCAGGCTTTCAAATTGCCAAGTCTCATACAGAGATAGTTCTGGCATTTCTGAGGTCGCATGGGTGGAAAGTGAACGTGGAAAAGAGTTCTCTATCACCACTCACAAGAGTCTCCTTCCTAGGGACTCATAGATTCTGTAGAGATGAAAATTTACCTGACGGAGTCCAGGTTATCAAAACTTCTAAATGCTTGCTGTGTCCTTCATTCCATTCCACGCCCGTCAGTGGCTCAGTGCATGGAAGTAATCGGCTTAATGGTAGTGGCAATGGGCATAGTGCCATTTGCGCGCCTGCATCTCAGACCGCTGCAATTATGCATGCTAAGTCAGTTGAATGGGGATTACTCAGATTTGTCCCCTCTACTAAATCTGGATCAAGAGACCAGAGATTCTCTTCTCTGGTGGCTTTCTCGGGTCCATCTGTCCAAGGGTATGACCTTTCGCAGGCCAGATTGGACGATTGTAACAACAGATGCCAGCCTTCTAGGTTGGGGCGCAGTCTGGAACTCCCTGAAGGCTCAGGGATCGTGGACTCGGGAGGAGAAACTCCTCCCAATAAATATTCTGGAGTTAAAAGCAATATTCAGTGCTCTTCTAGCTTGGCCTCAGTTAGCAACACTGAAGTTCATCAGATTTCATTCGGACAACATCACGACTGTGGCTTACATCAACCATCAAGGGGGAACCAGGAGTTCCCTAGCGATGTTAGAAGTCTCAAAGATAATTCGCTGGGCAGAGTCTCACTCTTGCCACCTGTCAGCGATCCACATCCCAGGCGTAGAGAACTGGGAGGCGCATTTTCTAAGTCGTCAGACTTTTCATCCGGGGGAGTGGGAACTCCATCCGGAGGTGTTTGCTCAACTGGTCCATCGTTGGGGCAAACCAGAACTGGATCTCATGGCGTCTCGCCAGAACGCCAAGCTTCCTTGTTACGGATCCAGATCCAGGGACCCGGGAGCAATGCTGATAGATGCTCTAGCAGCTCCTTGGTTCTTCAACCTGGCCTATGTGTTTCCACCGTTTCCTCTGCTCCCTCGACTGATTGCCAAAATCAAACAGGAGAGAGCATCAGTGATTCTGATAGCGCCTGCGTGGCCACGCAGGACCTGGTATGCAGACCTAGTGGACATGTCATCTCTTCCACCATGGACTCTGCCTCTGAGGCAGGACCTTCTAATACAAGGTCCTTTCAATCATCCAAATCTACTTTCTCTGAGACTGACTGCATGGAGATTGAACGCTTGATTCTATCAAGGTGTGGCTTCTCCGAGTCAGTCATTGATACCTTAATACAGGCTCGGAAGCTTGTCACCAGGAAAATCTACCATAAGATATGGCGTAAATATCTTTATTGGTGTGAATCCAAGAGTTACTCATGGAGTAAGGTTAGGATTCCTAGGATATTGTCCTTTCTCCAAGAGGGTTTGGACAAAGGCTTATCAGCTAGTTCTTTAAAAGGACAGATCTCTGCTCTGTCTATTCTTTTGCACAAGCGTCTGGCAGAAGTTCCAGACGTCCAGGCATTTTGTCAGGCTTTGGTTAGGATTAAGCCTGTGTTTAAAACTGTTGCTCCCCCGTGGAGCTTAAACTTGGTTCTTAAAGTTCTTCAGGGAGTTCCGTTTGAACCCCTTCATTCCATTGATATTAAACTTTTATCTTGGAAAGTTCTGTGTTTGATGGCTATTTCCTCGGCTCGAAGAGTCTCTGAGTTATCTGCCTTACATTGTGATTCTCCTTATCTGATTTTTCATTCAGACAATGTAGTTCTGCTTACCAAACCTGGGTTTTTACCTAAGGTGGTTTCTAACAGGAATATCAATCAAGAGATTGTTGTTCCATCATTGTGTCCTAATCCTTCTTCAAAGAAGGAACGTCTTTTGCATAATCTGGACGTAGTCCGTGCCTTGAAGTTTTACTTACAGGCTACTAAAGATTTTCGTCAAACATCTGCCCTGTTTGTCGTTTACTCTGGACAGAGGAGAGGTCAAAAAGCTTCGGCAACCTCTCTCTCCTTTTGGCTTCGGAGCATAATACGCTTAGCCTATGAGACTGCTGGACAGCAGCCCCCTGAAAGGATTACAACTCATTCTACTAGAGCTGTGGCTTCCACCTGGGCCTTTAAAAATGAGGCCTCTGTTGAACAGATTTGCAAGGCTGTGACTTGGTCTTCGCTTCACACCTTTTCAAAATTTTACAAATTTGACACTTTTGCTTCTTCGGAGGCTGTTTTTGGGAGAAAGGTTCTACAGGTAGTGGTTCCTTCCGTTTAAGTTCCTGCCTTGTCCCTCCCATCATCCGTGTAATTTAGCTTTGTTATTGGTATCCCACAAGTAATGGATGATCCGTGGACTGGATACACTTAACAAGAGAAAACATAATTTATGCTTACCTGATAAATTTATTTCTCTTGTAGTGTATCCAGTCCATGGCCCTCCCTGTCCTTTTAAGGCAGGTCTAAATTTTAATTAAACTACAGTCACCACTGCACCCTATGGTTTCTCCTTTCTCGTCTTGTTTCGGTCGAATGACTGGATATGGCAGTGAGGGAAGGAGCTATATAGCAGCTCTGCTGTGGGTGATCCTCTTGCAACTTCCTGTTGGGAAGGAGAATATCCCACAAGTAATGGATGATCCGTGGACTGGATACACTACAAGAGAAATAAATTTATCAGGTAAGCATAAATTATGTTTTTGCAATCTGTTCCATAGTGCCCACCTACCTATGGAACAGATTGCAAAAAATAAATATACACATATACAGACAGATACATACATACAGATACACTACTCACACTCTTGACACACATGCACATGTTACATACTACAAACATACACACATACACTCACACATATACACACAAACCTTTACACATACTCACACGCACATACAGTACATTCACACATACACACACTTACAAGCATGCATACACACACACATTTATAATTAAAGAAATAATAGTTATCTGTAGGTTTTGTTAGCAGTAGCACACATCTGTAACAGTTTGTCAAAGACTAGCAATGGAATGCTAAGTAATGTAAATCGGATGGTGGGGAGCGGCAAAATGTATCCTCGCCTGTGCGGGCAAAAAACCTAGCACCAGCCCTGTAAATAAAACATTGTATATGCAAGTATAATTTACCCACATTCCCACAGCTCCACATTTTTGTAGTCTTTATTAACAATGAAGATTGCAGGCATAACATATATTTAGGTGTTCTGTGGGAGTTTCATAGGCGTTTCATGGGAGTAACTTGTATTCAAGTGGGGAAACATTCCCGTGAATTTCTAATATTCAAAGCACTGTCCAGCTTGGATGCACCTTTTCAGCCATATCAGTCTTGCTAGCTTTTCAGTGGCGAGATTTTCCATTGTTAGAAATCTATTGTATGTACAGTGAAACTTAATTTACATACGCATTATATGAACTGTTACTACACAGAAACTGTTTATTGTTTTAGCAAATGCGCAATCTATGTTGTGCAAACATACTTTATATACAGTTAACACCCCCACCAAGATCGCATTCGCCAACATTCTCCAACAGGTAGTGATACACATAACGAGAACACCTCGTCATGTGCATCAAAGGGGTTCATTACCTAATGAGAAGTATAAAACCATGCAATATAATAACAAATTACTGATGTCTGTTTTCTGCTCAGTGGTGTTCACACAAAAACACTAAATTGCAGCTTGTTGCCCTGGTTTATTCAAATGAACAAATAATGATTAGAACCATGATGAAAATTTAAATCACAATGGGGGCAGAGAATGTTCCTTGCCAGGGAACCTGTCCTCCTGCATTCTGGGCAAGCTAGGTAGCATTCCGCTCCCACATTTCGCATTTGTGCAGGGGCACAGTGCACCTTGATCTAATACAACTAATTGCACTTTAACAGGGCTTGTCAATCATACTAAACAGATTAGTCTGGGATGCTTTACGTCCGCAACCTCTGAGGTGGCGGAGAAGTTATAATGCAGTGGACCAATGCTTAAATGAATGAGCAGACACAGAAAAGGATGTTAAGCTGCATGTGCGACTTGATAAATGCAGCCCAAGGTGCCAATTTTCAAATTTAAATGTGGTTTTCCAGTTGCTTTGCTCTGGTTTAACTTCCCTTTTCTGATGATTTTTGGATTTAATGGATTAAACTACCCATTCATTCTTTCATGAGTAAAATGCTCTTAGCCCACTTAACACTTCAAACTACAATAAAGACAATTACACATTTCTGGAAAGAAGACATTCATGTTTATTAATACAAATAACTTTACTAAATTTGTTAATCATACATGTAACTAATAAATCTTTATTTAAAGGGATATGACATCCAAAATGTTTCCGTCATGAATCAGGCAGAGCAAATAACTTTCCAATTTGCTCCTCCTTCAACAAAGGATACCAATATAATGAAGCAAAATTAATAATAGAAGTAATTTGGAAAGTTGTTAAAAAAAAGTAGTAATTTATATATGAATAATAACATAAAAAGTTTGGGTTTCATGTCCCTTTAACTGTAAAAACTTAAAAAGGTGGCAACAGAGTTCCTAAACACAAACCCTTACTACAACTGGTCACGGCCCTGGATCGGGTATCTGCATTGGAGCTGACTTGCTCCACTCATAATGGGCATGGACTTGCATGAGCTCTTTGGGCTGCCCACACGCTACAAAGTAAAACTCTAGGCTCTCACCTCGTTGGTGTCACCCTTCTAATTCAGTCTGACCATCACTCAATCCGTCATCGCACACAGGGCCATGGCCAGTCGCATAGCTATGGTATATCTCCAACCCAGGAGGGAGACACCCTGTAAAGATTATTTTCTGTACCTCTGTCTATGTTATAGCAGAGCAAGATAAGCAGTGTGAATAAGTTTGAAAAATGAGTGTTTTGTGTCACAGTGTTAACTACAGACAAAACTGTGGAATGTTAACACCGTGACTTAATATTGCCCAACACACTTATTAACACATATGGAAATGTGAGTCAGTAGTACAGCTAGGCATAGCATAGGATTTATGATATGTTTTACTTTCGTAAATACCACTTTAATATTGGAGCGCAGCCTGACTCGTTATAACTTGATGCCGTGGAAAACTAGTACACAGGATATGCAGATCATGAATAGATGTAGAAGTTAGGCTACAGTACAGGAACTATGTTCGTTTCAACAATAGTTCATACAACCTGTCACCGGAGCTGATACGCTTTGGGCCGCAATAGAGCTAAATGCCCGTTTAAGGGCAATGCCCATCCAAATGCCCTTATTAGGGCAATGGGGAGATTAGGTTTTTTTTAGTTAGGTTTTTATTTGGGGGGTTGGTTGTGTGGGTGGTGGGTTTTACTGTTGGGGGGGTTGTTTGTATTTTTTTTTACAGGTAAAAGAGCTGATTTCTTTGAGGCAATGCCCCGCAAAAGGCCCTTTTAAGGGCTATTGGTAGTTTAGTTTAGGCTAGGGTTTTTTTTATTTTGGGTGGCCTTTTTTATTTTGATAGGGCTATTAGATTAGGTGTAATTAGTTTAAAGATCTTGTAATTGTTTTTTATTTTCTGTAATTTAGTGATTGTTATTTAATTTAGTTAATTGTATTTAATTTAGGGAATTTATTTAATTGTAGTGTAGTGTTAGGTGTTAGTGTAACTTAGGTTAGGTTTTATTTTACAGGTAAATTTGTCTTTATTTTAGCTAGGTAGTTATTAAATAGTTAATAACTATTTAGTAACTATTCTACCTAGTTAAAATAAATACAAACTTGCCTGTAAAATAAAAATAAACCCTAAGCTAGATACAATGTAACTATTAGTTATATTGTAGCTAGCTTATGGTTTATTTTATAGGTAAGTATTTAGTTTTAAATAGGAATTATTTAGGTAATAATAGTAATTTTTATTTAGATTTATTTTAATTATATTTAAGTTAGGGGTTGTTACGGTTAGACTTAGATTTAGGGGTTAATAAATTTAATATAGTGGTGGCGATGTTGGGGGTGGCAGATTAGGGGTTAATAAATGTAGATATGTGGCAGCAATGTTAGGGACAGCAGATTAGGGGTTAATAATATTTAACTAGTGTTAACTACCTATTAACCCCTAATTCGAGGCCCTCCCGCATCGCAAACACTAAAATAAAATTATTATCTCCTAATCTGCCACTCCCGACATCGCCACAACTAGAATAAATATATTAACCTCTAAACCGCTGAACAAATAAAATTATTAACTCCTAATCTGCCACTCCTGACATCGCCACCACTAGAATAAATATATTAACCTCTAAACCACTGTACTCCTGCATCGCAAACACAAATTAAATATTATTAACCCCTAATCTGTCATCCGTAACATCGCCGCCACCTTACCTACATTTATTAACCCCTAATCTAATGTAACTATTAGTTATATTGTAGCTAGCTTATGGTTTATTTTATAGGTAAGTATTTAGTTTTAAATAGGAATTATTTAGGTAATAATAGTAATTTTTATTTAGATTTATTTTAATTATATTTAAGTTAGGGGTTGTTAGGGTTAGACTTAGATTTAGGGGTTAATAAATTTAATATAGTGGTGGCGATGTTGGGGGTGGCAGATTAGGGGTTAATAAATGTAGATATGTGGCAGCAATGTTAGGGACAGCAGATTAGGGGTTAATAATATTTAACTAGTGTTTGTGATGCGGGAGTGCGGCGGTTTAGGGGTTAATATGTTTATTATAGTGGCGGTGATGTCCGGAGCGGCAGATTAGGGGTTAATCATTTTATTTTAGTGTTTGCGATGCAGGAGGGCCTTGGTTTAGGGGTTAATCGGTAGTATATTGGTGTTAGTGTACTTTTTAGCACTTTAGTTATGAGTTTTATGCTACAGCGTTGTAGTGTAAAACTCATAACTACTGACTTTAAAATGCGGTACGAATCTTGACGGGATAGGGTGTACCGCTCACTTTTTGGCCTCCCAGGACAAGCTCGTAATACCGGTGCTATGGAACTCCCATAGAAAAAAGACTATACGCAATTTGCGTAAGTTGATTTGTGGTAAGGCCAAAAAAGTGTGCGGTGCCGTAATACCAGCGGGAGTAAAAAAGCAGCGTTATGAGGCTTAACGCTACTTTTTTACTCATAACTCAAGACTCGTAATCTAACCATAAGTAAGGAGCTAGTTCATCTAAAACTACTGTCACCAACAAAACAAAGCACTCCTTCTAGAGCCATAAACTCAGTGCCACAACACATCACCCGAACGGTATGGAGGATGGGAAAAACAGCAGCTTTCTTAACATGCAGGAAAAAGAGGGCTGGAACCTGTCTGCAGATGGTTATAACAGGTTAGTAAGCCTACACTTGCAACAAAATTGAAACTACACTAGCTCACTCTTATAAATCAGTGAGTTAACCCTTAAATGACCTTCAGACTCGCAAGGGGCCTTCCCCTGTCATTCATGTTTCAGCTCAAATCCAGCAACATTTTGTAATTATATTTGTTCTTTGTACAAATAACGTATGATAATAATCATAATAACATCACAATAAGCTTACGGTAGGGGTAAAAGTTCTGTACAATTTACCTATACTGAAATTATTATTCAGTGTAACAGAGATACAATCATAGAATATCAAACTTTATTTGAACATTAATATATCTAAATTTGTTTTAAAATGATTACCTTATAACCTGCATACCCAATAATCTCTGTTCTATTTACTGCATTTTTAATCTTTACCTGTAAACACATCTTTTTAGCTGAATTGTACTCCAATTATTTTTCATGATGCTACAGAAAATTTGAGAGCTCATTGATTTAAATGGCTGAGCTATAAAAGTCTTATAAAATATTAAGACTTTTTTGGTGTAGTCAGCCCACAAATTAAATGTAAAAATGTTATACTAAACACTTTGGGAATGTGTGGGGTGCATAACATGAGAAAGATTCAAAGACACAGTCAGTCATGAAATTAGTGCTTCTGCTTAAAACGGGAAAGTCTTCTTTGTTTTTGTTTTTTTGCTTCATCAAAAAGAGAGCATTTAAAAATCCATTCGGCTAGATTACGAGTTGTGCGTTAGGCTTAAAAATCAGCGTTGGCCGGTCCCAACGCTGCTTTTTAGCGCCCGCTGGTATTACGAGTCTTGCAGGTACAGGTGTACCGCTCACTTTTTTGGCCAGACTTGGAAATACCGCAAATCCACTTACGTCAATTGCGTATCCTATTTTTTCAATAATCCAATCAGCCAATAGAATGTGAGCTCAATCCTATTGACTGATTGGATCAGCCAATAGGATGAAATCTCAATCCTATTGGCTGATTCTAACAGCCAATAGGATTCTTTCCCCTTTAATTCCTATTGGCTGATAGAACTCTATCAGCCAATCGGAATGTAAGGGACGCCATCTTGGATGACGTACATTAAAGGGAAACTTCATTCTTTGTTGACCATTGTAAGAAGAGGATGCTCCGCGCCGGATGTCTTGAAGATGGAGCCGCTCCGCGCCGGATGGATGAAGATAGAAGATGCCGTCTTGATGAAGACTTCGGCCGCTTGGATGAGGATGGATGTACGGTCTTAGAAAACTGTAAGTGGATCGTCGGTGGTTAGTGTTAGGTTTTTTAAAGGGTTTATTGGGTGGGTTTTAATTTTAGGTTAGGGACTTTGGGCAGTAAAAGAGCTAAATGCCCTTTTAAGGGCAATGCCCATGCACATACCCTTTTCAGGGCAATGGGGAGATTAGGTTTTTTTAGATAGGGTTTTATTTGGGGGTGTTGGTTGTGTGGGTGGTGGGTTTACTGTTGAGGGGGTGTTTGTATTTTTTTACAGGTAAAATAGCTGATTTCTTTGGGGCAATGCCTCACAAAAGGCCCTTTTAAGGGCCATTGGTAGTTTATTGTAGGCTAGGGTTTTTTATTTTGGGGGGTCTTTTTTATTTATATAGGGCTCTTAGATTAGGTGTAATTGTTTTTTATTTTTGATACTGTGGTTTGTTTTTTAGTAACATACGGCCAGATTGCGAATTTTGCGTTATGAGCTATGCGGTGCTACCCTGCAGTTTTTTTATCACCGCTCACTTACCTGCAGCGCTGGTATTACGGGTTTTTACAAACCCGGCATTAAAAGGCAAGAAGTGAGCGTAGAGCAAAATTAAGCTCCTTACCGCACTTCAATACCAGCGCTGCTTAAGTGAGTAGTCAGCTGGTCTAACACCTGCAAAAAAACAGCCCCATTGATTCCTATGGGGAAATAAAAGTTATGTTTACACCTAACACCCTAAAATGAACCCCCGAGTCTAAACACCCCTAATCTGCCCGTCTGGAGGACCACTTCTGCCGGCTTCATTGAGGACATCCCGGTAAGTGAATCTTTGGGGGTTAGTGTTAGGATTTTTTTAAGGGTGTATTGGGTGGGTTTATTTTTTAGGTTAGGGCTTTGGGCCTGCAATAGAGCTAAATGCCATTTTAAGGGCAATGCCCCTCCAAATGCCCTTTTCAGGGCAATGGGGAGCTTAGGTTTTAGTTAGGCTTTTATTTGGGGGGTTGGTTGTGTGGGTGGTGGGTTTTACTGTAGGGGGGGTTGTTTGTATTTTTTTTTACAGGTAAAAGAGCTGATTTCTTTGGGGCAATGCCCTGCAAAAGGCCCTTTTAAGGGCTATTGATGGTTTAGTTTAGGCTAGGGTTTTTTATTTTGGGGGGACTTTTTTTTATTTTGATAGGGCTATTAGATTAGGTGTAATTAGTTTAAATATCTTGTAATTTGTTTTTTATTTTCTGTAATTTAGTGTTTGTTTTTTTGTGATTTAGCTAATTTAATTTATTTAATTGTATTTAATGTAGGTAATTGATTTAATTGTAGTGTAGTGTTAGGTGTTAGTGTAACTTAGGTTAGGTTTTATTTTACAGGTAAATTTGTCTTTATTTTAGCTAGGTAGTTATTAAATAGTTAATAACTATTTAATAACTATTCTACCTAGTTAAAGTAAATACAAACTTGCCTGTAAGATAAAAATAAACCCTAAGCTAGATACAATGTAACTATTAGTTATGTTGTAGCTAGCTTAGGGTTTATTTTATAGGTAAGTATTTAGTTTTAAATAGGAATAATTTAGATAATAATTGTAGGTTTTATTTATATTTATTTTTATTATATTTAAGTTAGGGAGTGTTAGGGTTAGGGTTAGACTTAGGTTTAGGGGTTAATAAATTTAGAATAGTGGCTGCGACGTTGGGGGCCTCAGATTAGGGGTTAATAAGTGTAGGTAGGTTGCGGCGATGTTGGGGGCAGCAGATTAGGGGTTAATAAATATAATGTAGGTGGCGGCAATATCCGGAGTGGCAGATTAGGGGTTAATAAGTATAATGTAGGTGGCGGCGATGTTAGGAGCGACAGATTAGGGGTTAATAATATTTAACTAGTGTTTGCGAGGTGGTTTAGGGGTTAATATGTTTATTCGAGTGGTGGCGATGTCCGGAGCGGCAGATTAGGGGTTAAAAATTGTATTATAGTATTTGCGATGCGGGAGGGCCTTGGTTTAAGGGTTAATAGGTAGTTTATGGGTGTTAGTGTACTTTTTAGCACTTTAGTTATGAGTTTTATGCTACAGCGTTGTAGTGTAAAACTCATAACTACTGACTTTAGAATGCGTTAGGAATCTTGGAGGTAGAGGGTGTACTGCTCACTTTTTGGCCTCCCATGACAAACTCGTAATATTAGCGCTTTGGAAGTCTTATGGAAAAAAGACTTTACGAACTTTACGTAAGTCGGTTTGCGGTAAGGCCAAAGAAGTGTGCGGTGCCCCTATATCTGCAAGACTCGTAATACCAGCGGTAGTGAAAAAGCAGCGTTAGGACCTGTTAACGCTGCTTTTTCAGCTTAACGCAAAACTCGTAATCTAACCGTTAGTGTTTTTTATTTTTTGTAACTTAGTGTTTTTTATTTTGTGTAACTTATTATTTTGTAATTTAGTAATTTTTAATAGTAGATTTAAATAATTTGAGTAGGGTTAGGGGTTTTTAATATGTAATATAGTTAATTTAATTGCTAGTTTAATGTAAATTTAGTATAATGGTTCAGGTAGGTTAATTAATAGTTTAATATAGTTTATTTTAATTCTAAAGGTAAGTTTTAATTTATAATAAGATAGGGATGAGTTAATATTTAATGTAAAGTTAGCGGGTTGTTGGGTTTAGGGGTTAATAGCTTAATTTAGTTTATGGGGATGTGGGGGGCTGGCGGTTTAGGGGTTAATAGGTTTAGTTAGTGGTAGTGATGTGGGAGGCCAGGGGTTTAGGGGTTCATAATTTTATTACAGTTGCGACGGGGTCCGGGATCGGCGGGATAGGGGTTAATACATTTATTTAGTTGTGGTGGGCTCCGGGAGCAGCGGGATAGGGGTCAATACATTTATTTAGTTGCGGTGGGCTCCGGGAGTGGTGGGATAGGGGTTAATACATTTATTTAGTCGCGGTGGGCTCTGGGAGTGGCGGGATAGGGATTAATACATTTATTTAGTTGCGGTTGGCTCTGGGAGCAACGGAATAGGGGTGTTTAGACTCGGGCTTATGTTAGGGTGTTAGGTGTAAACTTTACTGGTTTTCTACCATAGAAATCAATAGGATATCTGGTAGCATTGAACATGAGCTTTCGCTGCTTTCAGACTCCCATTGATTCCTATGGAATCCGCGGGCCTCCAGGGTGGCAGATTGCAAACCAGGTACGCTGGGCTGGAATAGTGGCGAGCGTATCTGTTAGAAATGTATTAACTTGCAAAAGTTGTCAGATAGTGCCGAATTTGTATTCGGAACATCTGTAATGACATAAGCATCGATCTGCGTCGGATTGAGACCGACGGATCGTATGTTACTTCACAAATTTCAACTTTTGCCAGTCTGTAGGCTTTGATAACTAGGTCGAATCAGGCTCGCCACAATTGCGCTGTGGAATTCCAGCGTATTTGCGGTTGACGGCTTAATAAATAGGCCTCATATTATCTAAATTTATGCACACTATTTTTATATGCACACTTTCTGAGGCATCAGCACCTACATAGCATGTGCAAAATTAACAGGATAAATGTATATGCATTTTATTATTGGCTGATGGCTGTCACATGATGCATTAGGAAGGAAAATGTAATTAACATTTACATTTGTAAGAAAAGAAAATCTACTACCCATTTCAATTTTTAAACAAAGTTCTTTTGCATTGTCTCCATATTATATATGTATTGATTATGCTCTTCTACTGTGTTTAGTGGTCCTTTACATAACAGCCAACATGTTTTCGATAGCAAGTAATGGGCAGCAGGTTATTGTGAGCAAGTAATGACCAGCAGGTTATTGTGAGCAATTAATGGCCAGCAGGTTATTGTGAGCAAGTAATGGGCAGCAGGTTATTGTGAGCAAGTAATGGGAAGCATGTTATTGTGAGCAAGTAATGGGCAGCAGGTTATTGTGAGCAAGTAATGGGCAGCAGGTTATTGTGAGCGATTAATGGGCAGCAGGTTATTGTGAGCAAGTAATGACCAGCAGGTTATTGTGAGCAAGTAATGACCAGCAGGTTATTGTGAGCAAGTAATGACCAGCAGGTTATTGTGAGCTATTAATGGCCAGCAGGTTATTGTGCGCAAGTAATGGACAGCAGGTTATTGTGAGTAAGTAATGGGCAGCAGGTTATTGTGAGCAAGTAATGGGAAGCAGGTTGTTGTGAGCAAGTAATGGGCAGCAGGTTATTGTGAGCAAGTAATGGGCAGCAGGTTATTGTGAGCAAGTAATGAGCAGCAGGTTATTGTGAGCGATTAATGGTCAGCAGGTTATTGTGAGCAAGTAATGACCAGCAGGTTATTGTGAGCAAGTAATGCCCAGCAGGTTATGGTGAGCAAGTAATGAGCAGCAGGTTATTGTGAGCATGTAATGAGCAGCTGGTTATTGTGAACAAGTAATGGGCAGCAGGTTATTCTGAGCAAGTAATGACCAGCAGGTTATTGTGAGCAAGTAATGAGCAGCTTGTTATTGTGATCAAGTAATGGGCAGCTGGTTATTGTGAGCAAGTAATGGGAAGCAGGTTATTGTGAGCAAGTAATGAGCAGCTGGTTATTGTGAGCAAGTAATGACCAGCAGATTATTGTGAGCAATTAATGGGAGCAGGTTATTGTGAGCAAGTAATGAGCAGCTGGTTACTGTGAGCAAGTAATGACCAGCAGATTATTGTGAGCAATTAATGGGAGCAGGTTATTGTGAGCAAGTAATGACCAGCAGATTATTGTGAGCAAGTAATGACCAGCAGGTTATTGTGAGCAAGTAATGGGCAGCAGATTATTGTGAGCAAGTAATGGGCAGCAGGTTATTGTGAGCAAGTAATGGGCAGCAGATTATTGTGAGCAAGTAATGACCAGCAGGTTATTGTGAGCAAGTAATGGGCAGCAGGTTATTGTGAGCAAGTAATGACCAGCAGGTTATTGTGAGCAAGTAATGACCAGCAGGTTATTGTGAGCAAGTAATGACCAGCAGGTTATTGTGAGCAAGTAATTACCAGCAGGTTATTGTGAGCAAGTAATGACCAGCAGGTTATTGTGAGCAAGTAATGAGCAGCTGGTTATTGTGAGCAAGTAATGACCAGCAGATTATTGTGAGCAATTAATGGGAGCAGGTTATTGTGAGCAAGTAATGACCAGCAGATTATTATGAGCAATTAATGGCCAGCAGGTTATTGTGAGAAAGTAATGACCAGTAGGTTATTGTGAACAAGTAATAACCAGCAGGTTATTGTGAGCAAGTAGAAAATACCAATGGCACTCCTTTAATTAAATGGACCCTTTATCCTTGATATAGCCACAAGGTATGGGTGCTGTGTATTAATTAAATTAGCACAATTGGAAAGAAAGAATACACATATAGCACTCCAGGGTCACAAAAAATAATAAAAAAATGTAAGGGGTAACTTATCACTAACTTCACGTTAGTTAGAGAATGGAAAAATGGGAAATAACAGAGATATTATTTAAAACATAACTTTTATTGGGGTAAAATAAAATTAGGATAAATAAATTAAAAAACACACATAGGTACCTAACGTAGTGTATATACTGATACCATTATAAAGTAATTAAAATATGATACTGTGTGACATCCAAGATAGTAATTGCTGTGTTTATCACTAGAAATACTATAGATGAATAGATATCAGATGTAACTAAATAACTTTGTTAAATATCCAGTAATAAGTAGAGATCGAATATTGTGTTACACCGTCAATGGCAGGTGTTAGCTGATAGCTAGCAGCCGTAAGAAAATGAGAAACACTGTGTCAGAAATTGCCATGTGTATAAAATGTGTGCTAAAGAATATAGTGTACCTGGTGATTGGAGCTAAATATTATAACTTACATGTATCAGTGTTACCCATTGCTGTTCAATGCCCAGCTATTGGTTTCATTTAGTTGCCTGTATCTGATACCTGTACTGGTTAATGTGGTTGCTGAATGCTTGTAATTTGCTAGTAACCGTCAACGTTATTATCAATAGGTACTAGGAATGCGCTATTACTGGTAACTGAACATAACTTTTAATACCCACTAGTGTATTGTAATTCACTCTGATGTAATAATATCTTTGCCGGTATTGGAGAAAATAATGAGTTCTGTGTCACTGTTGTTAATAGCTATTCATCACTAAAAACACACTCATATCTTGTAGCATACTTTAGATATATTGATATTATTACCGATACATAATAATTAGCGTTTTGACTCTCAGTCTATTGGCATAAATTAAAGTAGTATATAACCCTTCTCATGTGATAGAGTCCTTTAATATATTGAGTATATTATTGCTTTGTTCTGGTTACGTGGTAAAACTTTATCTTACCAAATGTTGTGGCATTTAACTAAATGTTAATTACAATACCAGTTACCACACACCAATGAGCAAAATTATATATGAACTATTAGCTTCATTTAATAATGTGCCAAAGGTATAAAGAGTCTTAGCCGCTCAAGTGCTCATGATTGCTAATGTCTAAACTCTAATCAGAATAATGTGTTGAGGTGCTGTTACTATGCTTCGGTTAGGTAATAAACGCTGCAGCGATACAGGTTTCTCATTGCTATAATACAACTATATTCGTAGGATTAAACACTTGATATCAAGTTTACACCACTAGGTATCTATTCATGCCCCATTGTTTATGATTACCCACGATGTAAAGTTAACACTACAGTACAGTTATGGTAGCCTAAGGCTTACTAAAAACACAGGAGCTCCTAAGACTCCTCACCAATGCCCTAGCGTCACTAACACGTTTTACCAAAAAATGGCCATTTCAAAGGGTAAGCGTGCCGCACTGTAGTCGGCTATTTAAGGCAAATTTCCATCACGCCCCCAATAAGCGTGTCAGTATCCGAAGCCAATCTGACCCAGATTTGTCCCGTCCTGTCTTGGTAAGGCGGGTCAGATCTTGAGAGGATATTAAATATTACATATCTGACTATAAAAATATTGGATATTGATGGTGGAAAAACTAAGCGTTGTTTTAGGATTCGCATGTTATTATCCTGATGTGTAATTCTAATTGTGATATGAAGTTATTTGATACTTCACTTGAAGGTATACATTATAACTGTACTGTTACATAAGCCTGTGTACATCTGTTTCATAACATCTTATTTTAATTCAGCATATATTTAATGATACTAAGTCTAGTGTTAGTGTCAACTGAGATTATGTCATAATGTTTGCTTATACTGGTAATGTGTCTTAGGACACATCTTGTTAAACTTATCATATACAGATATATGTATGAAAAGATGTCAGGATGTATCACACTTATTTAAAAAACTTAAAACTTAAACATATATATTATTAGTCAAAGGAAAGAGTTACTTATCATATGTTTGGTAGTCCCGTTGTTACTTTTTCAAAACAGACAGCTTGTTAAAACAAACAGCTTTGTTTCCTTTATGGAACACATGTCCTCCACTGGCCAGTATTATGCCTGTAATTTCGTTACCCTTAAATTCAAATTGTAACGGATTTTGGACAATAATTTTAGCCAAAATGTTAAAAGGATTATTTCAAATGGTGATTAAAGGATTATTCCAAATAGTGAGCTCTTTGCTCCTTGTTGTTTTTCGATTTTTTAAAAGTTATCAGTTTTTTTCTCCAGGATGATGTTATGACTGATATCGTCCAGGTACATGTTTATAGTTGCACTAATTTCCACAAAGACGCTCTCGCCCCCGCTATGGCCCAAGTATTTCCAGGATCTTTTTAGCTTGCCTTCCGATGACACAGTGTTCTTAACTGCAATATGTCTCCAGGCTATACGATCCACATCAGTGCCTCAGGGTTCACCCAGAGCCAGTGGTGTTTCACTGCACAAAATTCCTCTCCAAACTTTTGCAGCACACTTCTAGAGTAATTGGATAAGGTCTTAGAGGCTCCATTTAGCTTCCATATACTTTCCACCCAAATGACACACCTTTTGAACACCACCATCTATTACCACCTCTGCCATTCTGGCAACCTGAAATAATGACGCAACACAGGAGTTTGGCTAAATATGGAAAGGTCACATTTAATAATTTAATTTAAATTCAAAAAATTTCTCACTGGGTAATAACATACCCTGGGTAATAACATACCCTGGGTAATAACATACCCTGGGTAATAACATACCCTTAATCAACATAACACTCAAAAATGCGTCAGCATTTGCATAACCTGAACTTGGATCCCACGTGTCAGGGGGGGGGACCACAAACCCCCCCTGTGGCAGAGCAAAAGGGGAGGAGCGAACCTGCAGCATATACCAGCCTTTAGCTAGACCACCGAATCACGACTTAGACTGGGTATGCTACAGGATCCCCTCCGCCCCTCGCAAGCCCTGCCTACGTGCCAGATCCCGATTTCACCGCAACAACTTATCAATTTTTCTCTTATATGGCTGCTTGCTTATCTTAACGCTTTCGGCTAGCATAGACCGCTCGAGTCACCCGCTAGCTTCCAGCTGCAGCTCTCTCGATTCCCTTTATTAGGGGGCACAGGCGGTCTTACTGCGATCCAACTAAGTAGCTGACATCGTGCCCCTAACCATGCCAATTTCTCTCGATATCTCTGGTTGTGACCTCTCCGCGTAGTTGTCCTTACTGCTCTCTTGAATCTAGGGAGGGTGGGAGGGAAACAAAAAAGGTTAGTACTAAAGCCACTTCCTGTTGTTCCCCCTATATGTACCTTTTCCAACCCCCCTTTCCTATCTCTTGCTTTTCAGTCCCTCCTCTCCTTCTTATCTTATACTTCCCTATTTTCTAACCTAACTCCTTCCCCCCCCCCTCTCCCTTCCCCCTTGCCCTTCCAGCCAGGAGCCCAGCCCTTATGTCGCTCCGTTCATATTCAATCCCTGCGCTATTTTTAAGGTCTTAGAGGCTCCATTTAGCTTCCATATACTTTCCACCCAAATGACACACCTTTTGAACACCACCATCTATTACCACCTCTGCCATTCTGGCAACCTGAAATAATGACGCAACACAGGAGTTTGGCTAAATATGGAAAGGTCACATTTAATAATTTAATTTAAATTCAAAAAATTTCTCACTGGGTAATAACATACCCTGGGTAATAACATACCCTGGGTAATAACATACCCTGGGTAATAACATACCCTTAATCAACATAACACTCAAAAATGCGTCAGCATTTGCATAACCTGAACTTGGATCCCACGTGTCAGGGGGGGGGACCACAAACCCCCCCTGTGGCAGAGCAAAAGGGGAGGAGCGAACCTGCAGCATATACCAGCCTTTAGCTAGACCACCGAATCACGACTTAGACTGGGTATGCTACAGGATCCCCTCCGCCCCTCGCAAGCCCTGCCTACGTGCCAGATCCCGATTTCACCGCCAACAAAGAATACTCTTTCTGCCAAACACCTTTAAACTTTTCCCGTGACCTTTCCTTACCTTGATCATTTCCTCCAATATTCTCCTGATGTCCTCCAAAAACTGGTCATTACCGGCCTCGTTCAGGTGAACTCCGTCGCGCCTGAATATCTCTTCCCTTTTTGCCGCCAACAATGGGTGCTCCAGCACCGCTCCACCTATCCCCCTGACTGCTTTTGCCGCTACCAAATTAATCTTCCTCCTTGCTCTGTAGCCCGCTCTCTGCGTGTCAGTGTTCCTCCAAACCAACCTTGATATTATGTTTGACCATACTATCTTTACTCCTTGCCATGTTATCGCCAACCACCCCATTACACTTTTTATACTTTCTTCCAGTTCCCTCAGAGGGTATGCTCCAATATCATTCCCTCCTAAATGTATTATCATTACGTCCGGGCGCCCCCATCTCTGCCTTGCCTGCTGTATTGTGCTTACCAACTCTTCCCACCTCATTCCTCTCTTTCCTATCCACCTAACACTGGCTTCGGTGTATCTAAATCCCAAATGTGTCCCTTTTGCCAATGTCGCAGCCCTAACTTGCGCCCAGTATACGTATGAATGCCCTACCACCCATATCCTTAGTGCTCTTCCTGTAACAAATCACAAAGAAAATTGGAGAATTAAATTCATTCCGGTTGGCGCCATGACTTCGCATCCCTAATCGCAATCAAACGCCCCCTTTTGGCCTGATGTAGGACTTGTATGCTGCTGATTTCCACCTTCCCATTTTTTTAATCTGCTCGATCGAACATCCTCTAGATGCCGCACTGGTTGCTGCCCCTATTCTGAATGAGTGCGGCGCATAGTATGCATCTGACCAACCCAGTCTTTCTACCGTTCTTTCCAATACCTTCCTAAACTGAAAACCCGTGACGCCGGATCCGTCCCTATGCCTAACAAATTGCGGGCCCTCTGCCCTTGCTGTTAGCTCATAATCCCTTACTGCTGCCACCGGGCAAGTCGCGCCACCTGTCCTCCCCATTGACACCCATACCCCTTTTCCTTCCGTATCTGTTTTTGATTTCCGAATTAAAACTAGCACTGCTCGCACGCCCCATTTCACATCTTCTCGCCTTACACCACCGCCCACGTCTTTCCTATTCCTCGCCAGCAATTCCCCTATGCGCAATGCCCCATGGAAAGCCAAAGAGAAAGCTACCCTGAATACCAATGCCTCATCGTCATTGAAACATACTTTGCTGAGCACTGCTAACATTTCCGCCAACCTATCCTCTGTTATCGGCTCCCTTCTATCGCCTTGCTTCTTCTCTCCTACGCTCCACCCCTTGAATACTTTCCTTACCACAAATCTCTTTGTTATATCCTTTCTCCCATATAACTGCGAAAAATACGACACCCCCGCCAGTACTGTGCCCAACTGCCCTTTCTTCACCCCCCCTTGCTTCAATACCCATAGCCATTCTAGAAAAACTGTTTCTTCCTCGCGACCTATAATCTTGTTAAATTCGCACCACCGCTCCCAATACTTCTTGTATACGGCCCACGTTTTTGGCGCCACGGACTTCTCTACCATCTCCCTGATTCCGTCTATTTGTTGCCAATCTGCCAAAGAAGAACAGGGCAGGGTTCACCTTCCTTCCTTGCCCTTGGAGCCACCTTCCTAAATATTTCCCATTTAAACCTTGACAGTGCGTCTGCTACAATATTCCTGTACCCTGGTATATGCTGTGCTTTAAAACAAATATTGTGCTTAAGGCACTTTAATACAAAATATCTCAAATACTTAATAACCGGGTTAGATGATGACGACAAATTATTCATTACATCCACTACTGCCTTATTATCGGACCAACAGATGATTCTTTTGTTCTCTAATACATGGCCCCACAGCTCTATCGCTACTATAATGGGAAACAATTCAAGCAAAGTCATGTTCTTTATCCACCCTTTTTCCTTCCAATCTGCGGGCCATTCGCCCGCGCTCCATCTACCTTGCAAATACGCTCCAAACCCCGCACTGCCTGCTGCATCTGTGAACAACTCCAATTCTTCCACTGACCTTGCCTCTTCCCATATCCTGATACCATTAAATTCATCTAAAAATGCCTCCCACACTCTGAGGTCTTCCTTCATTTCCTTATTGACGCGCACCATATGCTCGGGCAGCTTTGCCCCTTTTGTCCCCATTTCCAACCTTCTTTTAAATAATCTACCCACCGGTATTACCCGGCACGCAAAATTCAAAACCCCCAGCAATCTCTGCATTTCTCTAAGAGTCACCTTATTCCTTTTCAACATCGTTTTTATCATATGTCTCGCCTTCTCAATCTTATCCGCAGGGAGCTCGCATTGCCCCTTTGCGGAATCTATCATGATACCCAGGAAAACCAGCCTCGTACCCGGCCCCTCCGACTTTTCCGCTGCTACTGGCACTCCCAACTGTTTGAACATTGCCTCTAGCTCTTCCTTCCAGATTCTACATTCCCCTGTCTCTTTCCTGCCTACCACCAAAAAATCATCTAAGTAGTGAGACATACTCTCACATCCTGTTTTTTCTGTAAACAACCAATGCAAAAATGAACTAAACTTTTCAAAAACTGAACAAGAAACCGAACACCCCATGGGCAAACACTTATCTATGTAATAATCACCATCAAACTTACAACCCATTAAATTAAAACTAGCTGTGTTCAAAGGCAATAACCTAAAAGCAGATTCCACATCTATCTTTGCCATCAACGCCCCTTTTCCAAGCCGTTTCACTATTCTTACCGCACTATCAAATGATTGATATTGCACTGAAGAATCCAACTTGTCAATTGCGTCGTTGACTGAATTCCCCCTGGGGTAGGACAGGTGCTGTATCATCCTGTATTTACCCTTCTCTTTCTTGGGAACTACTCCCAGGGGGGACACAATCAAGTCAGCACACGGCTTCTCTTTGAATGGCCCTGCCATTCTCCCCAATTTAACCTCCTTCCTCAATTTTTCCGCTAGTACTCCTGGAAATTCTGCTGCAGATTTTAAATTTCTCGCCTGCATAGCCCCTTTAACTTCTGTTTTAACTGGGACCACAAAACCTACACGCAAACCGTTTGTTAACAAAATCCTTTCCTCTTTCAGCGGGTACATTGCCAATTCCTCAATGATCCTATCTACCCTCAGCGGTGTTTTGGCCATTACCCGCCATTCCTCCTCCGCTACCGTTGCCCCCGTGCCCTCGAAAGGAAAACTTGCTATTGTTATTGGCATTACCCTTCCTACAATCCACTCCTGGGTGCGCTCCGCCACAATGCCTACATGCGTGCTTATATTTACATGAATTCCCCCTGTCGCACCTCTTGTCATTAAACGCCCAGCATTCCTTTGCCTCTGTTCTGAATGTTTTCCCTTGCCCTATGGGCCTACCTTGTGCTTCAGGGACCTTCATCACCCTCGTCCATGTATCTAGTATTTTTACCCCAAAATCCTTCCTACCTTTACCTCCCAATTGTATATTTCCTTTCCTAAATTCCCTATCATAATCCTTCCATGCGAAACCCCCGTATGTGGTGTAGCATTCCGCTATTAAATGTATGTATCTCAGCACCCCTTTCATCTTATCTGGATTGGCCGTTAGAAAACATTCTGCATATATGACCATCCCTTTCACCCATTCTGGAAATGTCTGCTTTGCCCTTCTCCCCCTTCCCTCATTAGATTTGACCGCCAAAGCTTCCCTAGTCATTTCAAACACATCCACATACCGTCCTCTCTGCGCTTTCCTAACAACCTTCGCTTTTAAATGTGTGGGAAGGGGTAAGAGCTTGGTCGCTGCTACTTCATCGTCTAAATTCACCACATTATCACTGCTGTCCCCGTCCTCATACCCTTCCTTCACCACCTTATTTTTCTCTTGCTTAGCATATAACTTTCTTACAATTTTCAAGATTTTTCTATGCCCCCTCCCATTACGCTTATCATCCTCAAAGTCATCATCCGTGGAACTATCTGACGAAGATTCACTACTGTCACTATAATACATTTGCTTACCGTGTTTCTTATGGCTCACACGATGCCCGTCTTGTCCTTCCTTGTCTGCTGCCGCCATTCCCTGCGGCCCTGTCGTGCTCCCTTCGACCTCTTTGTCACCTGCTCCATTGTTCACTTTACCCACTTTGTCTCTCTTCTGCAACATATTCATATTTACATTAGTACCATCCCCCCCTTTTCTTTGAACCTGTTTCACAGACATGTGCTCTGCCCTCTTACTGCTGCGCCCCCCATTCCCTGTATCCCTAATGCTCCTTTCATCCTCCCCTTCTTCCTCTACCCTCACATATGTATACCCCTCCGTATCCCTAATCATCCTGGGGCGCTCCACACTATTCTCTTCTAACCTGACCCTTTTTGCTGCCCTCCTGCTATTCGCCCCTCTTCTGTACACTTCACAGTACTTTTTCCTTTCTTTACCCCTTGCTCTAGCTCTGTCCTGGCCTTCCCACTCCTCCCCTGACTCGCATGTGTGTGTGCCTGGACCACCGGGTCCCCAGCAATCTGCCTCCGCATTCCTTAATTCCTCCCTCCTTCTTGGTTCCCTGCTCGTCTTCCCACCCGCACCGCTTGATACCTTGTGCTTATTTCCCCTTCCCGGCGACTGACGCCCTCTCTCCACTACCCCTGCTGCAACGGAATCATCCCTTTCGCACCGTGCGGCCCCCGCCCCCCCCCTTCATGATGACGTCATCACGTAGCGCACGCCGTATCGGCGTGCGCATGCGCATATCGCGCTCACTGACTGGGGAAGAAGAGGGGGAGGGGGAGGAAGGGGGTATACTGCTGCGCCTATGGCGGCCACTCGCGCCCGCAACTGCGCCTCTACCAGACCGCTCACTGCTAAGCCAGACCCTGCCCCTGGACTGTCTGCCGCCTGCTCTACTACTATGGCCCTCATCTTCTAGGCCCCAATTACGCCGCCGCGCGCCCTGCTTGCTGCCCCCTAGAGGCGCCATTGCTTGCCGCCGCCTGCACCCCATACTGCCCCCCTGGCCTAAGGGAATCTCCGGACTGCTGGACCGGTCCGTTTCACTAAATAACGCCACTTCCCCCATACTCACATCAGAATTGGCCCCCTCCTCTGCCTCAGCCCTGTCTTTCATACTCACGTTACCCTCTTGCATCCGCTCTCTCTCAGGGGGGGTTACCGCTGCCTTCTGCTCCAAGACCGTCTCCTGCTTCTTCTGTTTCTCTCCCTGCCTTTTTTCCAGGAGCTTCAATCTCTTCTGAGCCCGGATTGCTCTCGTCTTCCAGAGGGTCTCATCATCTGTAAGGAACCGTTTGGGAATTCTCCTGCTTCTGGCCGTCATCTTCAGCAACTTCTTCTGCATCAGCTACAAGCAGCTCCTGAAACAAAAAAGGTTAGTACTAAAGCCACTTCCTGTTGTTCCCCCTATATGTACCTTTTCCAACCCCCCTTTCCTATCTCTTGCTTTTCAGTCCCTCCTCTCCTTCTTATCTTATACTTCCCTATTTTCTAACCTAACTCCTTCCCCCCCCCCTCTCCCTTCCCCCTTGCCCTTCCAGCCAGGAGCCCAGCCCTTATGTCGCTCCGTTCATATTCAATCCCTGCGCTATTTTATCTGTAACGGCACTTGCAAATTCAGATGCCTGCTTTCAAATTTGCCAGTCTATTCCTCTTTTTTCGTTTATTTAGCTGCTGCTTTTTACAATCTTCCTTCCTAAAACTTCCAAGTGTCTCATAGTATATTAAATCAACGCTTTCAGCTCGTTTTGAGCCTTTCTCAAGATGTATACCATGAGTCAAATGATCCTTTCCAAGTCTACTAATTGATCCTAATTATCATACTTAATTCCTTAAAGAGGTATTTTATAAAGGGACCTTTAAAAGGCTATTCCTTTCTTAGCCACAGTATATATTCTGCAAATCTGTCTATTTACACAAATAGTACTCATATAAAACCATTATTAATTCTTAAAATTGCTAGAATAAGTTACTAATAGTCATAAAATCTTATTCTTAAAATCAGTTATTTTAATTATTTATTAGATTAGCTCAAAAATAACTCCTAATGACTAAACAAATCTAAAATTGGTTTGTTTAAAAGTTATAATTTATAAAATGAAATAATTTTATTTTTTATGTATAAGGGGATTGAAATCTAATTTGGCGTTCAATCCTAATGGCTACAAGGTTTTAAAATTAGAAAAAAATTAACAAATTGTGATAATTAATCACGGGGGGCACTATTCAATAGTGACAGCAATAATATTGACAAGATATTATTCTGTGATAATAAAATCAAATGGATCAAGGACTCTCAATTAGCTATGTTCATAAATAGATAGAATCAAAGTCATTCAATCAAATGTTCTTATAAATATAGCCATGAAAAAATCAATTTCATTTTTCAAAAATGGGATGCAGTGTTGTAATTTAGGGCTTCAAAGCGTGTGAGGTATGGCGTATGGCAGAGGCTGCACTCTCCTTCTTCCTTTACAGGTGATTGTTATTTGCGTAGAGCACACCAATGTGCTTGTGGACACAGGCTGGTTATCACAGCTAACCAGCTGGCTGTCCCTAGGCTCTGGAACCAGAAAATTCAGCAATCCATTTGTTTGGTAGTGCTAAGCTCACAGTAGAAAAATTGAACAATGGTATCATATAAAAAGTGTTTATTGGAAACACAGTTCCCGAAGATACCATAAAAACAGTTCTACTAAAATGAGCAATAAAAAACAATATATTTTGCAACACGTTTTTCGGCTCTAAGGCCATTTCATCAGTTCTGCCTTACTACATAGTAGGTCCTGTTCATGATTCCCTCCTCTCCAATTCTTTTTAACTAATTTTAAACCCCAAAATTTTAATCCTTCTGTTCTCTAATTATGTCTTTCTTTAAAATGCTTAGGCCTAGATTTGGAGTTCGGCGGTAGCCGTCAAAACCAGCGTTAGAGGCTCCTAACGCTGGTTTTGGGCGCCCGCTGGTATTTGGAGTCAGTGATTAAAGGGTCTAACGCTCACTTTTCAGCCGCGACTTTTCCATACCGCAGATCCCCTTACGTCAATTGCGTATCCTATCTTTTCAATGGGATCTTTCTAACGCCGGTATTTAGAGTCGTTTCTGAAGTGAGCGTTAGAGCTCTAACGACAAAATTCCAGCCGCCTGAAAATAGCAGGAGTTAAGAGCTTTCTGGCTAATGCCGGTTCATAAAGCTCTTAACTACTGTACCCTAAAGTACACTAACACCCATAAACTACCTATGTACCCCTAAACCGAGCTCCCCCCCACATCGCCGCCACTCGATTAAAATTTTTAACCCCTAATCTGCCGACCGCCACCTACGTTATACTTATGTACCCCTAATCTGCTGCCCCTAACCCCGCCGACCCCTGTATTACATTTATTAACCCCTAACCTGCCCCCCACAACGTCGCCGCCAGCTACTTAAAATAATTAACCCCTAATCTTCCGACCGCAAAGCGCCGCCACCTACGTTATCCCTATGTACCCCTAATCTGCTACCCCTAACACCGCCGACCCCTATATTATATTTATTAACCCCTAATCTGCCCCCCTCAACGTCTCCGACACCTGCCTACACTTATTAACCCCTAATCTGCCGAGCGGACCTGAGCGCTACTATAATAAAGTTATTAACCCCTAACCCGCCTCACTAACCCTATCATAAATAGTATTAACCCCTAATCTGCCCTCCCTAACATCGCCAACACCTAACTTCAATTATTAACCCCTAATCTGACGACCGGAGCTCACCGCTATTCTAATAAATTGATTAACCCCTAAAGCTAAGTCTAACCCTAACACTAACACCCCCCTAACTTAAATATAATTTTAATCTAACGAAATAAATTAACTCTTATTAAATAAATGATTCCTATTTAAAGCTAAATACTTACCTGTAAAATAAATCCTAATATAGCTACAATATAAATTATAATTATATTATAGCTATTTTAGGATTAATATTTATTTTACAGGCAACTTGGTATTTATTTTAACCAGGTACAATAGCTATTAAATAGTTAAGAACTATTTAATAGTTACCTAGTTAAAATAATAACAAATTTACCTGTAAAATAAATCCTAACCTAAGATATAATTAAACCTAACACTACCCTATCTATAAATTAATTAAATAAACTACCTACAATTACCTACAATTAACCTAACACTACACTATCAATAAATTAATTAAACACAATTGCTACAAATAAATACAATTAAATAAACTAGCTAAAGTACAAAAAATAAAAAAGAACTAAGTTACAAAAAATAATAAAATATTTACAAACATAAGAAAAATATTACAACAATTTTAAACTAATTACACCTACTCTAAGCCCCCTAATAAAATAACAAAGCCCCCCAAAATAAAAAATTCCCTACCCTATTCTAAATTAAAAAAGTTACAAGCTCTTTTACCTTACCAGCCCTGAACAGGGCCCTTTGCGGGGCATGCCCCAAGGATTTCAGCTCTTTTGCCTGTAAAAAAAAACATACCATACCCCCCCCAACATTACAACCCACCACCCACATACCCCTAATCTAACCCAAACCCCCCTTAAATAAACCTAACACTAAGCCCCTGAAGATCTTCCTACCTTGTCTTCACCATACCAGGTTCACCGATCCGTCCTGGCTCCAACATCTTCATCCAACCCAAGCGGGGGTTGGCGATCCATCATCCGGTGCTGAAGAGGTCCAGAAGAGGCTCCAAAGTCTTCCTCCTATCCGGCAAGAAGAGGACATCCGGACCGGCAAACATCTTCTCCAAGCGGCATCTTCAATCTTCTTCCATCCGGTGCGGAGCGGGTCCATCTTGAAGCAGGCGACGCGGATCCATCCTCTTCTTCCGTTGTCTCCCGACGAATGACGGTTCCTTTAAGGGACGTCATCCAAGATGGCGTCCCTCGAATTCCGATTGGCTAATAGGATTCTATCAGCCAATCGGAATTAAGTTAGGAATTTTCTGATTGGCTGATGGAATCAGCCAATCAGAATCAAGTTCAATCCGATTGGCTGATCCAATCAGCCAATCAGATTGAGCTCGCATTCTATTGGCTGTTCCGATCAGCCAATAGAATGCGAGCTCAATCTGATTGGCTGATTGGATCAGCCAATCGGATTGAACTTGATTCTGATTGGCTGATTCCATCAGCCAATCAGAAAATTCCTAACTTAATTCCGATTGGCTGATAGAATCCTATCAGCCAATCGGAATTCGAGGGACGCCATCTTGGATGACGTCCCTTAAAGGAACCGTCATTCGTCGGGAGACAACGGAAGAAGAGGATGGATCCGCGTCGCCTGCTTCAAGATGGACCCGCTCCGCACCGGATGGAAGAAGATTGAAGATGCCGCTTGGAGAAGATGTTTGCCGGTCCGGATGTCCTCTTCTTGCCGGATAGGAGGAAGACTTTGGAGCCTCTTCTGGACCTCTTCAGCACCGGATGATGGATCGCCAACCCCCGCTTGGGTTGGATGAAGATGTTGGAGCCAGGACGGATCGGTGAACCTGGTATGGTGAAGACAAGGTAGGAAGATCTTCAGGGGCTTAGTGTTAGGTTTATTTAAGGGGGGTTTGGGTTAGATTAGGGGTATGTGGGTGGTGGGTTGTAATGTTGGGGGGGGGTATGGTATGTTTTTTTTTACAGGCAAAAGAGCTGAATTCCTTGGGGCATGCCCCGCAAAGGGCCCTGTTCAGGGCTGGTAAGGTAAAAGAGCTTGTAACTTTTTAAATTTAGAATAGGGTAGGGAATTTTTTATTTTGGGGGGCTTTGTTATTTTATTAGGGGGCTTAGAGTAGGTGTAATTAGTTTAAAATTGTTGTAATATTTTTCTTATGTTTGTAAATATTTTATTATTTTTTGTAACTTAGTTCTTTTTTATTTTTTGTACTTTAGCTAGTTTATTTAATTGTATTTATTTGTAGCAATTGTGTTTAATTAATTTATTGATAGTGTAGTGTTAGGTTAATTGTAGGTAATTGTAGGTAGTTTATTTAATTAATTTATTGATAGGGTAGTGTTAGGTTTAATTATATCTTAGGTTAGGATTTATTTTACAGGTAAATTTGTTATTATTTTAACTAGGTAACTATTAAATAGTTCTTAACTATTTAATAGCTATTGTACCTGGTTAAAATAATTACAAAGTTGCCTGTAAAATAAATATTAATCCTAAAATAGCTATAATATAATTATAATTTATATTGTAGCTATATTAGGATTTATTTTACAGGTAAGTATTTAGCTTTAAATAGGAATAATTTATTTCGTTAGATTAAAATTATATTTAATTTAGGGGGGTGTTAGTGTTAGGGTTAGACTTAGCTTTAGGGGTTAATCAATTTATTATAGTAGCGATGAGGTCCGCTCGGCAGATTAGGGGTTAATACTTGAAGTTAGGTGTCGGCGATGTTAGGGAGGGCAGATTAGGGGTTAATACTATTTATGATAGGGTTAGTGAGGCGGATTAGGGGTTAATAACTTTATTATAGTAGCGCTCAGGTCCGCTCGGCAGATTAGGAGTTAATAAGTGTAGGCAGGTGTCGGCGACGTTGAGGGGGGCAGATTAGGGGTTAATAAATATAATATAGGGGTCGGCGATGTTAGGGCAGCAGATTAGGGGTACATAGGGATAACGTAGGTTGCGGCGGTTTACGGAGCAGCAGATTAGGGGTTAAAAAAAATATGCAGGTGTCAGCGATAGCGGGGGCGGCAGATTAGGGGTTAATAATAATATGCAGGGGTCAGCGATAGCGGGGGTGGCAGATTAGGGGTTAATAAGTGTAAGGTTAGGGGTGTTTAGACTCGGGGTACATGTTAGAGTGTTAGGTGCAGACGTAGGAAGTGTTTCCCCATAGCAAACAATGGGGCTGCGTTAGGAGCTGAACGCTGCTTTTTTGCAGGTGTTAGGTTTTTTTTCAGCTCAAACAGCCCCATTGTTTCCTATGGGAGAATCGTGCACGAGCACGTTTTTGAGGCCGGCCGCGTCCGTAAGCAACTCTGGTATCGAGAGTTGCATTTGCGGTAAAAATGCTCTACGCTCCTTTTTTGGAGCCTAACGCAGCATTTGTTTGAACTCTCGATACCAGAGTTAAATTTATGGTGCGGCCAGAAAAAAGCCCGCGGAGCGTTAACAGCCCTTTTACCGCCAAACTCCAAATCTAGGCCTTAGATAGCAAATGTCCTTCAAATTCATTCCTAATATTATTTAGATGTTCACAAATTCTATCTTTTAGGGGTCTACTCATTTGACCCAAAATCTGTTTTAAACATGGACATTGCATCAGATAAATTACCCCTTTATTTCTACATCTAATCATTTGCTTAATCTTATATTCTTTTAAAGTTACAGTAGATTTTACTTCTTTAGTCTTACAACTATATTAACAAGCAGTAAACAAATAACATGGATAAAATCCATTCAAACTTTTTTTTATATAAGTCTACCTGTACTTTTGTGTCTTTTTGTTTAAATTCACTGGGACAAAATATATTTTTAAAATTCATAGCCTTTTTAAAAATCAAGAAAGCAAGAGAGAAACACAGCGCATCCGTGATTCACAGTATTGTTTATTCTCCAGACAAATGACACATAGCACAAATACACTTACAAGATAAAAGTGTAAAGGAAGTACTTCTGCATAAAGCCAACTCGTGTAGACTGCTGTATTCCTTGAGGCGATCCCAAAGACGTCGACCTGCAGAACCTGGTTCCAACGTCCTCTCCGCAGCTGTGAGCAAATCTTTACGCTGTTCAGCAGTGTCCTAGCGTCTCCTGTAGATTCCTCCTCCCTATGTGTTTCATCTGCTCACAGGCAGACTTTCTCAAGGGATTTCATACAAGACGGATATTCCTACTGGCTGCCAGGACCAATTTAAACCATTCCGCCTCCCAGGACGTCATATGATACGTCATCCTGTTTTATATATTGTATCAAAAACTTGATCAAAAGTTACAGATTGAACAATTCATCATATTACAAAAATGTAACTAATATTACAAGACACATTGTAGAAAAAAAAAAAAAAAAAAATATATATACATACAATAGACGTAGCTAGAAATATAAAAATATGGAAAACGGAATAAAACAGAAAATATGAGTAGAAAATTAAACAACTTTAACATTTGGCAATATAATGTAAAAGACACAGAGAATCCCCTGAACATATTCTATCCATAATTCCATAACTCAAATGGCCTACACTATCATGATGCATATTATAAAATATAACATAAAGAATTAGATTAGATGTTAAAAAAATGCAGCATATATCAGGGAATATATATCATAAACAAACTAAAACAGGTCTGCATCGTGTCTTATATTGACCCTCCCTAGGTTATAAATAGAATGGGGACATTATTGGAGCATTTTTGTAGTGTTACTTGTATACTATATTATTTAATCCATAAATGCTTGCAAATCTAAGTCTATATTTAGTCCTTTTGGTTCCAAGCATTCTAAGCAATGGATCCACTTTGTTTCACATTTCCTAAGCAATAGAAGCCTTCTATTGGCACAGGGGCCTGGTTTGATCTGTTTTAAAGCCCTAATTGTGAGATCCGAAGGATTTTTGTCATGAATAAATCTAAAGTAATTGTAAACACTATGTTTGTTGTACCCTATTTTTATATTTTTACATGTTCATACCACATTCTTTTTATACTTCTTTTGTACGTCCTACATATGTTTTTCCACATTTGCATAGAAGTTGGTACACCACATGGGTAGACTGACATGTACCTCTAAAATCTAAGTTGAAAGTTTTACTATTATCATAGTTGCTGACCTCATTCCTTTTGATACTATGTTCACACATAATGCAGCCTTTCCTACCACATTTGTAGGTCCCTGCCTGTGTTTTTAACCAGCTTGATGACGCAGCTAGACTATTTTTATTATATTTAAGTTTGGATGGAGCTATCAGACTCTTTAGATTCCGATTCTTCTTAAAAACTATTTGAGGATTCTTTCCTATATTATTTTTTAGAACTGGGTCTCCTGATAGTATCTCCCAATGCTTCTTCAGGATATGTTTGGATAGTTTGGCACCTTCGTTATCTGTAGTTATAAATTTGACTTGATTGTCATGATCCCTATGCTTGTCTTTCATTCTATTTGATCTCATAATTATATCCCTAGGAATTATGCAGCATTTTACCTTTGCCCCCTCTACTAGTTGTGTATTATAACCTTTCTGAGGAAGTTTATCCCGCAGGATGTTTGCTTTTTTTAGATAATCATCCTCATACGTGCAATTTCGTCTTAATCTTCTGAATTGCACGTATGGGATGTTCTCCTTCCAGCTTCTTAGATGTCCGCTTTTGGCATTTAAGAAACCATTTTTGTCTGAAGGTTTTCTATAGTTTTTCGTAGCAACCTTATTATCTTTAATGAAGAAATGTGATATCTAGGGAATCTATTGTATCTCTGTTATTATTCTCTGTGAATGTTAGATTACAGTTGTTTTTATTTATATATTTCATAAAATTTGTTGCTTCTCCATTTGTCCCTCTCCATACTATCAAAATATAATCTATATATCTATAGAATTTATGTAGATTATGATTAAATGCGTTGTTTTTGCAGATGTACAGATTTTCATAATTGGCCATATAAATATTTGCATATGAGGGGGACATGGTAGTACCCATGGCCGTCCCCTGTATTTGTTTGTAAAATTTACCTTCAAATTGGAAGTAATTATACTGTAATACATAATATATGGCTTCCACTAAGAACTCCACATGGGGATCTGGGATGTTCCAACCTCCACACAAATCCCTGAATGTATCCACACCCAAATTGTGTGGGATATTTGTGTAGAGAGAGGAAACATCCCATGTGATCCAAAGAAAGTTAGGTTCCCAATATATCCCCTCTCATTTTTGAATAATGTTAGAGGTATCTTTAATATATGACCTAATGGTTTTAACCATTTGTTGAAGATACCAATCTATGTAGACGGACAGATTGCTACTCACAGAATCAATGCCTGATATTATTGGCCTTCCCGGGGGTTTAATGGGGTCCTTATGGACTTTTGGGAGGTGGTAAAAAGTTGGAATCTTTGGACAAGGATTATAAATATATCCGAATAAATCACTGTTCAGGATATCCATATCTTTTGCTTTCACTAGAAACTCTACAGTTGAATCTTTTTGTAATTTAGAATAAGTGAGTTCATCATTAAGTAATTTTTCTGCCTCTTCTATGTAGTCCTGTCTATCTTGAATAACAATCCCACCTCCCTTGTCGGCCTGTCTAATCACTACACTAGTATCTTTCATTAGTTCTTTTAATGCCTGTCTTTCTTGAGCTGTGACATTATCATTACATTTATATACAAAGTGTCCAGCTTTTTTTTTTTTTTTTAAATTCTTTTTTATTAAGGACACAAGAAAAAGGACAAATATGGTCACAGTTTTACATCAAAGACGGCATACTCATTAGTAAATGAACATTTGTACAGTTAAGTACAGGTGGGTACATTGTCAGATATTGCCATGGAGCATTCTCTCATGTCCCATTTTTTGGTTTCCAGTTACAAATGAACAGGAACATATGTGTTTACAGTGTTACATCAAAAACAGCGTTATCCTGAGTAAGTGAACAATTGTACAGTTAAGTATAGGTAGGTATAGTAACAGATAATACCATATAGCAATCTCTCATGTCCCAGTTCTTGATTTACAGTTATTCTTTCTTATCCTTTAATTGGTAATAACTTGTTTTAACTTTCCCTCTCCCATCCCCCCCCACTCCCCCCTCCCAAGATTCAAACATCACCTAACTACATTTAAACTCACTAACCATATGATGCCGAATCCATCATCTTATAATATTAAAACTGCTCTAGATCATTCTTTGTGGTACATAGAGAAAGGAGGAGAAGCAGAAAAAAAAAAAAAAAAAAAGAAAAAAAAAAAAAAAGAAAAATAAATCTCTCCAGCTCCCTAGATAGAGATGTTTTCTCTCTCCTCCTCCCCACCCCCTCTCATCTGTTGCATGAATCTCCATTCTCCCCTCAGAGAGGCTGTCAGCATGTATTCAGTATGGGCAAAGGGGAGCAATAACTGTTTTTGTGAGTCCATAGTTAGGGTTTCAATATATTTCCGCCATTTAGTTATAAAGTGTCTGAGTCGTCTGTCGGTGTCCATCTTAGTGTCTAGCTGTTCGGTAATCAGTTGTTTGTGTATGCTGTGTTTAAATGCACTAAAGGTAGGAGCAGCATTCTCGGTCCAGACCCCAAGAATAGTCTTTCTGGCTATTAAAATTATGGTAGTTAGTATTGGGATGTGCCTAGCGTCCTGTTCCTCCCAATCCATGAAGCAGATTTGCTCCACTTCTAACTTGACCCTGATTTTGATAATGTTTGTGATCCAGTGAGCTATCCTACCCCAGAACTGTCTAACTCGTGGGCAGGCATAGAAGTAATGAAGAAAATCTGGGTCGTTAATCCCGCACTTACTGCACTTATTTACCACCCCAAGCTTCCATTTAGCTAGTCTTCGTGGGATAATGTAATCTTTATGCAGCATTCTGATCTGGGATTCTCTCAGTGTCAAGGATAGTGTTGCCCTTTTAACGTTCTCTATACTGTGTTGAATTAGTTCTAACATATTTTCCCTATCTAATTGTCCCCTCCATTTGTTTTCTAATAGTGTTAAATGCTTAGATTCAACCTGGTTCAGCAGTGTTTTATATATCCCCGAAATAGAAAAGTTTCCAAGCTTGAAAGAGGAGACCGACGCGTTAAATACGTGCGGTTCCCAGAATTGTGGTTCTTCCCTAATTAGTTGACCGATATAATGCCTCAACTGGAGATAGGCATAAAAGTGGGTCCGAGGTAGCCCATATTGAGTCTGCAGCTCCTCAAAAGACCTGACACATTTTCTAGGGATGTCTAAAGCATCCCCCACCGAACATAAACCCTTAGCTTCCCAAATGGTAAACGGGTAGGTATCCATTCCGGGGGGGAAACAAGTGTTATTTTTCAACGGGGTTAGTCTGGGGGACACGTGCCATCGGCCAGTGTGACCCAGGGCTAGACGCCATGCTCTCAATACATCCCCATATAGAAGGCTATCTCTGACATCCATAGGGATGTCATTAAGTGGGGCGTATGGCAGGAATGAGGGATCAAATCCCCCCAAAGCATTTCTCTCTAGTTCATACGTGTAAAAGTGTTCTGTTTTTAGTTGCCAGTCCAGCATGAGACGGCTTAGTGTTGCCCAGTTGTATAGCTTCAGGTCGGGAAGACCCAGTCCACCAGAGGAGGGTCGTGCATATAATTTCATGAGAGCTATCCTAGGTTTGCCTCCCTTCCATAGAAACTTAGATAAAGCCTTTGTGTATGTCGCTAGATCTTTTTTTGTAATCAAAAAAGGTAGCATCAAGAGAGGATACAGGATCCGTGGTAAGATAACCATTTTTACCAAGTTGATTCGTCCTGTGAGGGAGATCGGTAGGTTTTTCCACCCTTCCAAGGTTTGGGCCAGTTCCTGACACACCTGTGTGACGTTATTATGGTATAAGACTTGTCTGTTGGTGGACAATTGAATGCCCAAGTAAATCAAAGTGTCTTTAGCTTCCTGAAACGGATAGGAGTCCGTCTGTGCCTTACGCTTCCGAAGCCACAGGATTTCCGATTTCGTTTTATTTATCCTGTATCCTGAAAAGGACCCAAAGGTCTCAATTGTCGCCAGGATTTTTGGGATGTGCTTTGCTGGGTGCTCCACAAAGAGGAGCATGTCATCCGCATATAATGCTAGATGCATTTTCTCATTTCCCAGCTTCATACCTGGATATACCTTGCGTAATTTAACAGCCAACGGCTCTAAGGCCAGGTTAAAAAGGAGGGGGGATAAGGGACACCCTTGACGGGTGCCCCTTTGTAAGGTAATACGCGGTGAAAACAAGCCATTAGCCATGATGGAGATCCATGGGGCCCTGTAGATGTTGTTGACATATTGGAGAAAGGGTCCCGAGAAGCCAAAGCGTCGCATTACATCCAGCAAGTGGCTCCACTCCACCCTATCGAAGGCCTTCTCCGCATCAAGGGATAGCAGGAAGGCCTCCGGCTTATCTAGTGCTGTGGGAAGTTCCGAGTCTCTTTCATAATGCGCTATGGCATGCAATACCCTTCGCACATTAGTCACGGACGTTCTGCGGCACATAAATCCGGTCTGGTCCGAGTGAATAATGTCGGTCAAGATTACTTTCAGCCTGTCAGCCAGGATCTTCATCAGTATCTTGTAATCCGAATTGAGTAGGGAGATGGGACGATAGGACTCAGGGAGCCCCGGGTCCTTCCCAGGCTTCGGAATCAATGACACATGCGCCATTGTAAATGTCTGAGAAGGAGGCGTCAGTTCTGTATAGTATAGATTGTACAAAGTAGTCAAGGTCGGTGTAATCTGGGTCTTCAGCATTTTGAAGAACTCAGCAGGGAGGCCGTCGGGGCCTGCTGCCTTCCCGTTGGACATGGAGGCTATAGATTTTAAAATTTCCTCAGGAGAGATAGGTGAGTTGAGGGCCGCCACCTGTTCTTCCTTGAGTTGTGGGAGATCAAGATCTCTCCAAAAGGATGTTACAACCTCCTGGGGAGGTTTCGTTTGGCTAGCATATAGGGTGGTATAGTAGTCCGCCAAGGCCGCCACTATGGACTCTGGGGTCTTATGCGTCTTGTTGCGGTGGATGATCGCCGCAATAGGCCGACGGGCAGTCCGCTTTTTAATCAGTGAGGCCAATAGCCTACCCGATCTGTTTCCCTCTCTATAATACTTCGCCTGGGTTCTGAGAAGTTGTGTGACCGCTTGGTGACCCAAGAACACATCCAGCTCTCCTTTGCTCTCAAGGTACTTGTCCCTCAGGACTTGACATGGGTTGCCACAGTAGGCCTGATAAGCTTCTGTTAAGGCCTCTTGTAGTTTTTGCAACTTGGTTTGGGTTTTTCTCCGTAGGGCGGCTACATAAGAGATAATGTCACCCGTTAAAACCGCCTTCGCCGTATTCCAAAACAATTCTGGATTATCACGGTGAGCTTGGTTGTCTGTATAGAAGTCGTTCCATGCATGTGTTAGATGCTTGGAAAAAGCGTCAGAGGTGTAAAGGAAGCCTGGGAATCTAAGCGTCTGCTTATTTGCAATCACGGTGCCGACCGCGAGGATAAGTTCAACTGGGGCATGGTCAGAGACCACCACGTTGTGGATTTTGGTTTTAGTAATCCTTGGAATCATGCTAGAGGATGTCATAAATAAATCTATGCGCGACAGTGTTGGGGTAGCTCTAGAGATACATGTAAAATCTCTACTTTCCGCATTCCTTAACCTCCAAACATCCACCAGCTGTAAGGAGTTAGAGATTCTAGAGAAGATTTTGCGTTCAAAAGTGCCATTGCACCCCGACCGACGCCCCTCCGCTATACGTTCCGGATCTCTCATTCTATCGCAGACGGGGTTTGGAGCTAAATTAAAGTCGCCTCCGAGGATAATCTCGGAGCCCGTGAAAGGCATAAGTGTTTGTATAAGTCGTGTCCAGAAGGCTGTAGATTTACAGTTTGGGGCGTATATGTTGCATATTACTAGCACCTTCTGATTTATTCTAACCTTAACTACTAGAAATCTGCCCTCCTTGTCCTTAAGTGTGTGCAAGATTTCAAAGTTCCCTCTCTTCCCAAACAGTATAGCGATGCCCCTACTCGAATTAGTGTAAGAGATATGTTTCACTTCCCCCACCCAATCCCTCTTCAGTTTCTCATGTTCTGCCTCAGATAGGTGTGTCTCCTGTAGTAGTGCAATGTCAGTTCCTAAGCGTCTTAAATGTGTCAGTATAGTGCTTCTCTTAGCGGGAGAGTTAATCCCCCCTACATTCCAAGATATAAATCTTACCGCCATCTATGTGATGTCATGTGAGTTCGAATCGCACCAGTGCCCTGTGAGGGAGGAGGAGAAAAAAAAAAAAAAAAAAACACTTCTCACCTTCCTACTTGTATCCACAATTGGTTCACACACATTGTGCAGTATCCTAGACCTAAGCACGCCTGTCATCTGCAGCTCTGAAAGGAAACCTGACAGATTACAAAGCATTCTAGAATGGAGTTTGCTTTCTACATCTTCTTTGTAACGAACATTTAAACTAATGCATACTGGATACGCCACATCCAGATATAGAGCCAGTGATCCATTCCTGAGAGAAAGTATTAATATTTTGGCTGCATCATTTAAAAAGAGTAGCATATACCAATAGGTCCTACAAACAACAGTGAGCATACAGGGTGTGTGAGAGTGCTTACTTAAACTAAGTATTATATTGCGTATAGCCAGTGCAACATAGGAAAGTATAACATAACGAGTCAAACTGTTTTCCCTGTTAAACATAGATATTAAACACATTGATATAACAGTAAAATATAGCGGTTAGGGATAAAGTTAACCCTTACCCCTGGTATAAAATACACATTTACCATCCTCCCTCCCCCCCACCTCTCACCCTGGGTCAGAGCGGGATGATCTGGGTGAGTCTGCACCCTCCCTGTCTCCCACACTATTTAGATACACATTGGCTTCTTGTGGAGTATCAAAAAATTTGGGGCCGGAGGGGGTTAGAAGCTTCAGTCTAGCGGGGTAAAGGAGGTACACTTTTCTCCCTTTTCTATTTAATTCAGAACATATTGGGGAGAACTCTTTACGCTTTCTCATTAACTCAGCAGAAAAGTCTTGAAAAATTAGTAGCTTAGAGCCATCAAACAAAACAGGGGAAGCTTTCCTAAAGGCTCGCAGCATCTCCACTTTAAGCTGAAAGTGTAGCAACCTGATCATAACCTGTCTGGGTTGAGTATTACCCCTATCAGTTTGTCTCTCTGGACCTATTCTATGCGCCCTTTCTACGCTGCCTTTGAACACAGCCGGTGTTATTTTTAAGAGCCTAGGTAGGGTCTCCTCTATGAAGCAGATAAGATCTTTGGGTTTCACACTCTCTGGGATACCTAATATGCGCAAATTATTGCGGCGAGACCTGTTTTCCAGGTCTTCTAACCTTTGATGCAGATTAATGTTTTGCTTCAGTAGGGCATCTAGCTGTGTGTCGTGTGTTACTGAGGTATCCTCTAGCCCTGACACCCTGTCCTCTATTTCGGTGAATCTGACAGAGAACTGCTTCATCTCTCCGGTCAGATGGTCCAGACCCCTCTGGAGGTTTTCCATTTTTGGGAGAAAGATAGAGGAGAGCTGCTGAACCACTGCATGGGTGTCTATGGAATTTGCAGCAATTTCCTGCCCTCCAGGGGTTGTTTCCTGCAGGTGGTCAGCAGCTCCCCTGTTCTTGTTTCCACTTTTATTTTTGCCTGACATTTTTCCCCCAGATAGGAATCTATCCATGTACCAATGCAGTGTGATCTAATGGCTTTTCAATGAGCAAATAGCAAAAACAGAGCATACACCTGCAAAAAAAAGTAAAAAGAGCAAAACACTGTGTAGATAGACAAAACCATAAAGAAACAAAACATATAAGCCCCACTCAGTGTCCTGCAAAGTATAGGTTTCAGTGCGTTCTGATGTTCCAGGAGGGCCCAAAATCAGAAGTTATTCTCCTATGTGTTATGTCCAAAGTCACAGCCTGAATAATTAAGGCTAGCAAAGTGATTACCCAAGGTTGTGAAGAAGGTGGCTAATTTTTCAGTCCCGGTGTATGGGTTTCACTTAGAGTTGTAGAGGGTAAGCCTTTCCCTCACATCCAGACTGTGGCCCTGTCTATCAGAGGCAATCCAAGAGTCTAGCCCCCACACCACTCGCTATTTGGATAGTATTCCCCTCTATCAGATATGAGAAAGAACAGTGTATCTGGCCCGGTGTTGTACAGGCTGGGGCAGTTTAAACAAAATGGTGAGTCCTCCAGCTAAGGGGATGTTATGATTCTGGTGATGGGGTGTTCTAGCCCTTGACAGAGATGTGCCTTAGGGAAACACACCGCAGGCCTATGCTGGGGCGGGTGTAAAGTACTTTACCCTGTCGTCGTTCCGTCTCAAGTGGTGAGCTGCTTCTCTTTGTTCCAGATGCTGTCCGGAGGCAAGTAGGGGATCAGCCAGTTGTGCAGCCGTGCATGGATGTCTGTTCCTGTCCGTAGTTTGAGAACTGAGGCAGTCGGCTATGCGTGGGGTTAAGATGGCGCCTGGAGTTTTTCGCGCCAAATGAGGGTCGCTGCTGCAGAAAGAGTGAGCCTGCTCATATAATGCGATAGCCTCTCTCTCCACTTCTCTGCCCCCCTCAGGTCCCTACCGGCAGGTGGGTGCAGTCGTTATCTCACCCGGGTTCCGTCTCTCCTCCGCCTTTCAGTTAACCCCTGTATGAAGCATAGGCATGCGTGGGGTAGGGGGCCGGTCCCGTCACCGCTGTGATACCGGGTTGTTGCTCCGGGGGAAAAGGCGCTGCCCAGCTCTCTAGCTCTCTTCGGGTTATAGCAGGCTCCTCATCCAGGTACTGCCTTCGTGCCAAAGTGCGGTATTGCTGGGTATGTATTTACAGATGCACCTTGTGTGCTGTTTGACTTGCGGCGGGGGTCTGTGGTGTTAGACCAGTGCTGAAGGTGCCGGATACCCCACGTATCAAGGCCAAAGTGCACCTGGGCTCCTAGGAGGGTATTATTCTGTTAGGGCAGATAGAAATGCCACGGGTAGGTTAGTTAGAATCAGTATTTTTGCTGAACAGCTCCGGAGCTCACACTCAGAGCTGCTTACTCCTTGGCCCGCCCACCGGAAGTCTCAGTGTCCAGCTTTTTTTATCAAAATTCATTAAAATCTCTAGCCACCAATTCATTAAATACCCGTATATACTCTCCTTGTGCATGTATGGGGTTAAACATGGATCTGCGTTTTAGATCGCTATGCTGTATTACCACGTTTTCCTCATACGTACTCAAGTCCATCAGGTCTAGTTCTGTGTCAGAAAAATCATTTTAGCCGAATATTGGTCTTTCTCCAATGATTTAAGAACAGAAACTGATTTAATATCTTGAGAGTCAAAATCTGATGTAGATCTTACACATTGGTCCTTTAAAAAATACCTTTTTAGAGATAATTTTCGAATAAATCCCTGAAAATCTATGTACATTTCAAACTTATTAGGTGTGTGTTTTGGTGCAAATTTCAATCCTTTACCTACAAGTTTGATTTCATTATCCTTGACTTCTATTTTCATGTCTATGATAATTATCGCGTGGGCCCTGATATTTTGGTTTGGCCCCTTCTGTAGTCCATTTATTAATGTCTTCCTCATTATTGTAGTTAAATGTATCATATCTGTTGTGATGCACTAAAGTTGGATTATTAGGCAATATATTACTATCATATTTATTTTTTGGTGCTCCCTGATGTGAATGTACTTTTGTACTACTAGTAGTCATTTGTCTGCCTATGTTACTATTTAAACCTTCTTTATTCCAAGTTCCCTTTTTAATGGGATTCCCTTCTTTGTCTTTCTCAACTCTCTGTTCAATACTTTTCTTGTTGTAATTATTAATAGTATTACCAGAACCGTTATTCTATTCATTTTTATATTTTGCCATATGATGGCCCCTCTTTCTTAAAGGAAAAAGGTCATCTTTTTTATAATCCTCTATATCTCTTTTTAACTTCTGTGCCTTTTTGGCTCTTAATTCCATATTTAGTGTGTTAATATGTGCTACTATGTTCTTATGCAGAGTTCACCATTTGTCATCTTTTAACTGTGGTGTAATTTTATTATCAAATTCCTCAATTTTCACCTTAAGTTTTTCTACTCTCATTTCTCTGTATTTAATTAAGAGTTTAATCAATTTCATAGAGCATTCATGTAAAATGCTGTCCCACTCAGTGGAAAACTCCACGTCATCTAAGTTAAAAGCAGGATATTTTAATATTCGTAATCCCCTCAGAATAATATTATGAAGTACATAATTATCCAAGAGTGTCATTCTTTAACATCACTTATTAATATTTTCTCTAGTGTCCATAGTAAAGACATTGCATCTTCCATTAGTATACTATTTGTATCTGACTCTCCCAGTACATCATGGAATCTCACTCTATAGTTAAGCATACCTACATGTTCACTAAGATTCATATTAGTTGCATTAGTCATAACAATCGAATCTCCATTATTTGTTTGATTTGATTCATAAGATACCTCTTTATATGTCTCAATATGTCCCTCATTAATCATCTCAGAGCGCCCTTCCTGAGTCATGCTGCAGCTGTATTAAACACCGGAACACAATATAGCAAAAATTGATAATCAATAAACAGCGCAATCAGACCCTGAAGAAACGCGCTGTTGTAAACCTTTGAATGCAACACATAAATGTCAAAAACAATAATAAGAATATTAAAAATCAGTCGAGGTTTATCATTTAATTTTTTTCCTATAATTGGATCCATTTTTAAAATGCTCCAATGTTATTTAATATTTTATTAATTGCATTATGTTGATTATTGTATGTTGTGATAAATGGTATAAATACACTATCTTTATCTTTATATATATTCAAATTTTCTTTTTTCTTTGATAGAATTTCTTTCTGTGTTATTTTTCCTATATCAGATCTTATTTTTATAATTCTTCACGATTATAACCTCTCTCTAAAAATCTTTCTTCAAGTATTTTTGCCTGTTCTTCATAGTCTCCACAGTTGGTGCAATTCTTTTTAATTCTTAAAAACTACCCTTTGGGGATATTTCTATTCCATTTTGTATGATGGCAGCTTTCAGCAAGAATATAGTTATTTGTATTAACTTTTTTTTTTTAAGTTTTTGGTAATAATTTTCTTTTCTTTAACTTCTATTAAAATATCTAAAAAGGCAAGTTGAATAGTACTGATTTTATGGGTAATTTCTAAACCTTGATTATTAGTATTAAGATCTTCTATAAAACGTTGCAACAATTCTAATACTCCTTTACAAATAAATATCTTATCATCTATATAACGCCTCTATAGCACAAGGTTTGCCTCCCAGTTATGCGTGAGTACAAATTGTTCTTCAAATAAACCCATATATAGGTTTGCATAACTGGGGCAAACCTTGTGCCCATTGCTGTACCCTTTTGTTGCAGATATTTTTAGCCATTAAACAAAATGAATTGTTTCTTAAAATAAATTCTATACAATTTAATAAAAAACTTGCTTGAGTGTGAGACATATTTTTATCTTTATTTAGGTAGTGTCTTATTGTCTACAGTCCTAAATCGTGATCGCTAACTGTATAGAAAGAAGTGACATCACAACTTATCTCCTAAGATCCTTTCTGTTTCTTTAATGTAATCCTTTGTATTTAAAACTATTATCCCCCCACCCTTATCAGCCGATTTAATGGTCAGATTTTTATTATTACTAAGATCTTGTAAAATTTTGTTCTCTTGTCTAGTTAAATTTTGTTTCATATTATTTTTGAATCGAGAATTTACTTTTTCTAAATCTTACTTCACTAGATCTTTAAATAGTTCTAAATGTTCTCCTTTTTCTTGTGATGGGAAAAAATTGGATTTAGGCATTAAGTTACTATATTGGTATACTTATCTTTTCAATGTCATTTTTCTTATGAATTGATTTAGATTAACTAAAGTTTAAAATTTGTTCATATTATTTGTAGGAGCAAAGCTCAATCCTTTATTAAGTACCTGTTCTTGTTCTTTAGTTAATTCTATATCACTCAAATTAAATACCCCTCTACTTTTTATTTCTTGTGTGATTTTTGTTTTTCTCTGTGTTCTGCTTCCTCTAAATTTCTCTTTTCCTGATGTTTTAGATGTTTTTTAATTTACATATGTTTTTCCATTGTCAAATCTTCTATTTACATTTTCATTATTATACCTATTTTGGTAATTCCATCTACTATTACCATTTCTTTCATATCTATATCGACTCCAATTCCCCCATCCATTTGGTTCCTGTTTATTATAACTATAATTTATGTTGTGTCTATAGTCATTATTTACATAATTCTTATTATAGATATAATTTTTGTCATAATTTCCATAACTCCTATTGTAATTATATTTTTTGTCATAATTTCTGTATGAGTCATTCCTATTATAATTATAATCTTTATAATTATTTCTTGTTTCATGACTTTCTGGTTCCTCTGTATCCATTCTTCTACCTTTAGTATAATATACTTTTCTCTTGTTAAGTGTGTTCAGTCCACGGGTCATCCATTACTTATGGGATATATTCTCCTTCCCAACAGGAAGTTGCAAGAGGATCACCCAAGCAGAGCTGCTATATAGCTCCTCCCCTCACATGTCATATCCAGTCATTCTCTTGCAACTCTCAACAAAGAAGGAGGTCGCCAGAGGAGCTGTAGTTTTTATTTAATTATTCTTCAATCAAAAGTTTGTTATTTTAAATGGCACCGGAGTGTGCTGTTTTTCTATCTCAGGCAGTATTTGGAAGAAGAAACTGCCTGCGTTTTCTATGATCTTAGCAGGCGTAACTAAGATCCACTGACTTTTCTCGACATTCTGAGGAGTGGGGTAACTTCAGAAAATGGGAATAGCATGCAGGGTCTCCCGCAAATGAGGTATGTGCAGTGCAATATTTTCTGGGAATGGAATTGACTAAGAAAACACTGCTGTTACCCGTATGATGTAAGTACAGCCTTAAATGCAGTAGTAGTGACTGGTATCAGGCTGATAAATGTATGCACAGTAGAGTTATTTTCTAGGGACTAGAATTTGACTGAAAAAATACTGTTAATACTGATATAATGTGTGAGCCTTAACTGCAGTAGAAGCGACTGGTAGCAGGCTTAGTAATAACTTTACACAGCATCTGAAATGTTGTTTTTTAAAACGTTTACTGGCATGTTAATCGTTTTGTGAGGTACTTTGGTGATAAATCTTTTTGGGCATGATTTTTTTCCACACGGCTAACGTATATTTCTGCATAGAAACCGTTATATCAGGTCTCCCACTGTTGTAATAGGAGTGGGAGGGACCTTTTTTAGCGCCTTGTTGCGCAGTTAAAATTCTAGCACAGTCTTCCTGCTTCTTCCTCTTTGATCCAGGACGTCTCCAGAGAGCTCAGGGATCTTCAAAATTCGTTTTTGAGGGAGGTAATCAGTCACAGCAGACCTGTCACAGTGTGTTTGACTGTGATAAAAGCGTTAAATCTTAATTTGATATCCGTTTTTTGGGTACTGAGGGGTTAATCATCCTTTTGCTAATGGGTGTAATCCTCTGCTAATTAATACATTTAAAGAATTGTTGACTATAACTGAACTAGTTCTTTGTTATTCAATTGTGTTTTTTTTTAAAAAAGCGCTGCAGCGTTTTTTATATTGCTTGTAAACTTATTGAAGTAATTTCCAAGCTTGCTAGCTTCATTGCTAGTCTGTTTAAACATGTCTGATACAGAGGAATCTGCTTGTTCATTATGTTTAAAAGCCGATGTGGAGCCCAATAGAAATATGTGTACCAATTGTATTGATATTACTTTGAATAAAAGTCAATCTGTACCGATAAAGAAATTATCACCAGACAACGAGAGGGAAGTTATGCCGTCTAACTCTCCTCACGTGTCAGTACCTTCGTCTCCCGCTCGGGAGGTGCGTAAGATTGAGGCGCCAAGTACATCAAGGCCCTTACAAATCACTTTACATGATATGGCTAATGTTATGAAAGAAGTATTATACAATATGCCCGAGTTAAGAGGCAAGCGCGACAGCTCTGGGTTAAGGACAGAGCGCGCCGATGACACGAGAGCCATGTCTGATACTGCGTCACAATTTGCAGAACATGAGGACAGAGAGCTTCATTCTGTGGGTGACGGTTCTGATTCGGGGAGACCGGATTCAGAAATTTCAAATTTTAAATTTAAGCTTGAGAACCTCCGCGTGTTGCTAGGGGAGGTGTTAGCGGCTCTGAATGATTGTGACACGATGGCAATCCCAGAGAAATTATGTAGGCTGGATAAATACTATGTGGTACCGGTGTGTACTGACGTTTTTCCTATACCAAAGAGGCTTACAGAGATTATTAGCAAGGAGTGGGATAGACCCGGTGTGCCTTTTTCCCCTCCTCCGATATTTAGAAAAATGTTCCCTATAGACGCCACCACACGAGACTTATGGCAGACGGTCCCTAAGGTGGAGGGAGCAGTTTCTACTTTAGCCAAGCGTACCACTATCCCGGTGGAGGATAGCTGTGCTTTCTCAGATCCAATGGATAAAAAATTAGAGGGTTACCTTAAGAAAATGTTTATTCAACAAGGTTTTATATTACAGCCTCTTGCATGCATTGCGCCTGTCACTGCTGCAGCGGCATTCTGGTTTGAGTCTCTGGAAGAGGCGATTCGCACAGCACCATTGGATGAATCTTTGAGCAAGATTAGAACCCTTAAGCTGGCTAATGCATTTGTTTCGGATGCCGTAGTGCATTTAACCAAACTTACGGCTAAGAATTCCGGATTCGCCATACAGGCGCGCAGAGCGCTATGGCTTAAATCATGGTCAGCAGATGTAACTTCTAAGTCTAAACTACTAAACATTCCTTTCAAAGGGCAGACCTTATTCGGGCCCGGCTTGAAGGAAATTATTGCTGACATTACTGGAGGTAAGGGCCACACCCTTCCTCAGGACAGGGCCAAATCAAAGGCCAAACAGTCTAATTTTCGTGCCTTTCGTAATTTCAAGGCAGGAGCAGCATCAACTTCTTCCGCTCCAAAACAGGAAGGAACTACTGCTCGTTACAGACAGGGTTGGAAAGGCAACCAGTCATGGAACAAGGGCAAGCAGGCCAGAAAGCCTACTTCCGCCCCTAAGACAGCATGAAGACAGGGCCCCCTTTCCGGAGACGGATCTAGTGGGGGGCAGACTTTCTCTCTTCGTCCAGGCTTGGGCAAGAGATGTACAGGATCCCTGGACGTTGGAGATTATATCTCAGGGATACCTTCTGGATTTCAAAACTTCTCCTCCACAAGGGAGGTTTCATCTGTCAAGGTTATCAACAAACCTAGTAAAGAAAGAGGCATTTCTACAATGTGTACAAGACCTCTTAGTGATGGGAGTGATCCACCCAGTTCCGCGAACGGAACAGGGGCAAGGGTTTTATTCAAATCTGTTTGTGGTTCCCAAGAAAGAGGGAACTTTCAGACCAATCTTAGACTTAAAAATCTTAAACAAATTCCTAAGGGTTCCGTCGTTCAAGATGGAAACCATTCGGACCATCCTACCCATGATCCAAGAGGGTCAATATATGACCACAGTGGACTTAAAGGATGCCTACCTTCACATACCGATTCACAAAGATCATTATCGGTACCTAAGGTTTGCCTTTCTAGACAGGCATTACCAGTTTGTAGCTCTTCCCTTCGGGTTAGCTACGGCCCCGAGAATTTTTACAAAGGTTCTGGGCTCACTTCTGGCGGTACTAAGACCACGAGGCATAGCGGTGGCTCCATACCTAGACGACATTCTGATACAAGCGTCAAGTTTTCAAAATGCAAAGTCTCATACAGAGATAGTTCTAGCATTTCTGAGGTCACATGGGTGGAAAGTGAACGTGGAGAAGAGTTCTCTGTTACCACTCACAAGGGTCCCTTTTCTAGGGACTCTTATAGATTCTGTAGAGATGAAGATTTACCTGACGGAATCCAGGTTATCAAAGATTCTCAATGCTTGCCGTGTCCTTCACTCCATTCCAAGCCCATTAGTAGCTCAGTGCATGGAAGTAATCGGCTTAATGGTCGCGGCAATGGACGTAGTGCCATTTGCACGCCTACATCTCAGACCGCTGCAACTATGCATGCTAAGTCAATGGAACGGGGATTACTCAGATCTGTCCCCTTTGCTAAATCTGGACCAGGAGACCAGAGATTCTCTTCTCTGGTGGTTGTCACGGGTTCATCTGTCCAAAGGAATGACTTTTCGCAGACCAGATTGGACGATTGTAACAACAGATGCCAGCCTACTAGGCTGGGGAGCAGTCTGGAACTCCCTGAAGGCTCAGGGATCGTGGACTCAGGAGGAGAGACTCCTCCTGATAAACATTCTAGAATTAAGAGCAATATTCAATGCTCTCCTAACTTGGCCTCAGTTAGCAACACTGAGGTTCATCAGATTTCAGTCGGACAACATCACGACTGTGGCTTACATCAATCATCAAGGGGGAACCAGGAGTTCCCTAGCGATGTTGGAAGTCTCGAAGATAATTCGCTGGGCAGAGTCTCACTCTTGCCACCTGTCAGCGATCTACATCCCAGGCGTGGAGAACTGGGAGGCGGATTTTCTAAGTCGACAGACCTTTCATCCGGGGGAGTGGGAACTTCACCCGGAGGTATTTGCTCAACTGATTCGTCTTTGGGGCAAACCGGATCTGGATCTCATGGCATCTCGCCAGAACGCCAAGCTTCCTTGTTACAGATCCAGGTCCAGGGACCCGGGTGCGGTGCTGGTAGATGCACTAGCAGCCCCTTGGGTTTTTAACATAGCTTATGTGTTTCCACCTTTTCCGTTGCTACCTCGACTGATTGCCAGGATCAAACAGGAGAGAGCATCGGTGATTCTTATAGCGCTTGCGTGGCCACGCAGGACCTGGTATGCAGACCTAGTAGACATGTCGTCCTGTCCACCATGGTCTCTACCCCTGAGGCAGGACCTTCTAATCCAGGGTCCTTTCAACCATCCAAACCTAATTTCTCTGAGGCTGACTGCTTGGAAATTGAACGCTTGATTCTATCAAAGCGTGGGTTTTCGGATTCGGTTATTGATACATTAATACAGGCTCGGAAACCTGTTACCAGAAAAATTTACCACAAGATATGGTGTAAATATTTATATTGGTGTGAATCCAAGAGTTACTTATGGAGTAAGGTTAGGATTCCTAGGATATTGTCTTTTCTACAAGAGGGTTTAGAAAAGGGCTTATCCGCTAGTTCGCTAAAGGGACAGATTTCTGCTCTGTCTATTCTTTTACACAAGCGTCTGGCAGAGAATCCAGACGTCCAGGCTTTTTGTCAGGCTTTGGCTAGGATTAAGCCTGTGTTTAAAACTGTTGCTCCTCCGTGGAGCTTAAACTTGGTTCTTAAAGTTCTTCAGGGTGTTCCGTTTGAACCCCTTCATTCCATTGATATTAAGCTTTTTTCTTGGAAAGTTCTGTTTTTGATGGCTATTTCCTCGGCTCGAAGAGTCTCTGAGTTATCTGCCTTACATTGTGATTCTCCTTTATCTGATCTTTCATTCAGACAAGGTAGTCCTGCGTACTAAACCTGGGTTTTTACCTAAGGTTGTTTCTAACAGGAATATCAATCAAGAGATTGTTGTTCCATCGTTATGTCCTAATCCTTCTTCAAAGAAGGAACGTCTTTTGCATAATCTAGACGTGGTCCATGCCCTGAAGTTCTACTTACAGGCAACTAAAGATTTTCGACAAACTTCTTCTCTGTTTGTCGTTTACTCTGGACAGAGGAGAGGTCAAAAGGCTTCGGCTACCTCTCTCTCTTTTTGGCTTCGTAGCATAATACGCTTAGCCTATGAGACTGCTGGACAGCAGCCTCCTGAAAGAATTACAGCTCATTCCACTAGAGCTGTGGCTTCCACCTGGGCCTTTAAGAATGAGGCCTCTGTTGAACAGATTTGCAAGGCTGCAACTTGGTCTTCACTTCATACTTTTTCCAAATTTTACAAATTTGACACTTTTGCTTCTTTGGAGGCTGTTTTTGGGAGAAAGGTTCTACAGGCAGTGGTTCCTTCTGTTTAATGTTCCTGCCTTGTCCCTCCCATCATCCGTGTACTTTAGCTTTGGTATTGGTATCCCATAAGTAATGGATGACCCGTGGACTGAACACACTTAACAAGAGAAAACATAATTTATGCTTACCTGATAAATTTATTTCTCTTGTAGTGTGTTCAGTCCTCGGCCCGCCCTGTCTTTTTGAGGCAGGTTCTAAATTTTAAATTATAACTCCAGTCACCACTGCACCCTATAGTTTCTCCTTTCTCGTCTTGTTTCGGTCGAATGACTGGATATGAAATGTGAGGGGAGGAGCTATATAGCAGCTCTGCTTGGGTGATCCTCTTGCAACTTCCTGTTGGGAAGGAGAATATCCCACAAGTAATGGATGATCCGTGGACTGAACACACTACAAGAGAAATAAATTTATCAGGTAAGCATAAATTATGTTTTTTTCCATCTCAGTCTATTACTTTCAGGATTATTTTTTTTATCTTGTATTTTTGAGTCTTTTATTATTCCTTTTCCTTTATTCGGTTCTTTTTTATTTTTGAAAATATGTAAGTAATCTCTATCGGTTACTTTATCCTCTATTATTTCTTCTTGATTTATATCTTTTTTTATTAAATCCATATTATAGTAATTTTCATCTCCATCATATTTAGATCTTTTCCTATTTTGTAATTGTTCTTTAACTTCTTTTAGAGTTACTTTTATATCTTCTTCTTTTTCTTTATATTTATTATGATTTTTAAAATTGTCTAAAATCTCTTTATATATGTTTCAATTTCTGTGGCTAATTGATCTAAAGATTCACTTCTACTATTAAATCTAATGAAGCTTTCTTAAGAACATTATACCATATTGTGGACCATTTAATATTTAAATCAAAGGTGCAATCTTTTCTCAACCTAAGACCTCTTAGGACCATTTCTGTTTCTAAATATTTTCTCATAAAAGCTACTTCCATTTTTTGTTTAAGTTCTTTTACCATAATTTTTTCTAAATTATTAAAAGTTTGATCTATGTCAATATTCTTTATATTCTGTGAAAAGTCCTCTCCATCTATTTTATCATTTTCAAAATTCCCAAGAATTTAATCTCTAAGAGAAAATAAATCCATTCTAAAGTGCCCTTATATCGTTAATACAGGAATAAAATATGATATAATGAATATAAAAACGATATAGGAGAATTCCTATGTCAAACTTCTCATACACTGTACCTGTATTACAGCTTTAGAAATGCATATATAAATAAATAAAATATAGAGAAGCGCTCATAATGCTAAAATTTATTTAAAACATTTAATACTAAAATATATAATAAGAGTGTACACCTGTACTAATCACACTCATTAAAAAAAAGTTAAAACTTAAACATATATATTATGAGTCAAAGGAAAGAGTTACTTATCATATGTTTGATAGTCCCGTTGTTAGTTTTTCAAAACAGACAACTTATTAAAACAAACAGCTTTGTTTCCTTTATGGAACACATGTCCTCCACTGCCAGTAATATGCCTGTAATCTCGTTACCCTTAAATTCAAATTGTAACGGATTTTGGGCAATAATTTGTATCCAAAATGTTAAAAGGATTATTTCAAATGGCAATAAAAGGATTATTCCAAATACTGATCTCTTTGCTTCTTCTTCTTCTTTTTTTTTGTTTGATCTTTTAAAAAAGTTATCTATTTTTTCTCCAGGCTGATGTTATTACTGATACCGTCTAGGTACTTGTTTATAGATGCTTTAATTTCCACCAAGACGCTCTCACCCCCGCTATGGCCCAAGTATTTCTAGGATCTTTTTAGCTTGCCTTCCAATGACACAGTGTTCTTAACTGCAATATGTCTCCAGGCTATACGATCCACATCAGTGCCTCAGGGTTCGCACAGAGCCGGTGGTGTTTCACTGCACAAAATTCCTCTCCAAACTATTGCAGCACGCTTCTAGAGTAACTGGAATCTGTAACGGCACTTGCAAATTCAGATGCCTGCTTTCAAATTCGCCAGTCTATTCCTCTTTTTGTTTGTTTATTTAGCTGCTCCTTTTTACAATCTTCCTTTACAAAACTTCCAAGTGTCTCATAGTATATTAAATCAATGCGTTTCAGCTCGTTATGAGCCTTTCTCAAGATGTATACCATTTGTCAAATGATCCTTTTTAAAGTCTACTAATTGATCCTAATTAGCATACTTAATTCCTTAAAGAGGTTATTGCGAGCAAGTAATGGCCAGCAGGTTATTGTTAGCAAGTAATGTCCAGCAGGTTATTGTGAACAGATAACCACAAGCAGATTATTGTGAACAAGTAATAGCCAACAGATTATTGTGAGCAAGTAATGACCATCTGGTTATTGTGAACAAGTAATGACCTGCAGGTTATTGTAAGCAAGTAATGACCAGCAGGTTATTGTGAGTAAGTAATGGTCAGCAGGTTATTGTGAACAAGTAATGACCAGCAGGTTATTGTGAACAAGTAATGACCAGCAGGTTATTGTGAGCAAGTAATAGCCAGCAGGTTATTGTGAGCAAGTAATGACCAGCAGGTTATTGTGAGCAAGTAATGGTCAGCAGATTATTGTTAGCAAATAATGCCAAGCAGGTTATTGTGAGCAGGTAATAACCAGCAGGTTATTGCAAGCGAGTAATGGCCAGCAGGTTATTGTTAGCAAGTAATGGCCAGCAGGTTATTTGAGCAAGTAATAGCCAGCAGGTTATTGTGAGCAAGTAATGACCAGCAGGTTATTACGAGCAAGTAATGGCCAGCAGGTTATTGCGAGCAAGTAATGGTCAGAAGGTTATTGTTAGCAAATAATGTCCAGCAGGTTATTGGGAGCATGTAATGGCCAGCAGATTATTGTGAACAAGTGATAGCCAGCAAATTATTGTGAGCAAGTAATGACCAGCAGGTTATTGTCAACAAGTAATGGCCAGCAGGTTATTGTGGACAAGTAATGACCAGCAGGTTATTGTGAACAAGTAATGATAGCAGGTTATTGTGAACAAGTAATGACCAGCAGGTTACTGTGAGCAAGCAATGACCATCAGGTTATTGTGAGCAAGTAGTGACCATCAGGCTCTTGTTAGCAAGTATTGGCCAGCAGGTTATTGTGAGTAAGTAATGACAAGCAGGTTATTGTGAGCAAGTAATGGGCAGCAGGTTTTTGTGAGCAGATAATGGCCAGCAGGTTATTGTGAGCAAGTAATGGACAGCAGGTTATTGTGAGCAAGTAATGACCAGCAGGTTATTGTGAGCAAGTAATGGGCAGCAGGTTTTTGTGAGCAGATAATGGCCAGCAGGTTATTGTGAGCAAGTAATTGACAGCATGTTATTGTGAGCAAGTAATGACCAGCAGGTTATTGTGAGCAAGTAATGGGCAGCAGGTTATTGTGAGCAAGTAATGGGCAGCAGGTTATTGTGAGCAAGTAATGGGCAGCAGGTTATTGTGAGCAAGTAATGACCAGCAGGTTATTGTGAGCAAGTAATGGGCAGCAGGTTATTGTGAGCAAGTAATGACCAGCAGATTATTGTGAGCAATTAATGGGCAGCAGGTTATTGTGAGAAAGTAATGACCAGTAGGTTATTGTAAACAAGTAATAACCAGCAGGTTATTGTGAAAAAGTAAAGGCCAGCAGGTTATTGTGAAGAAGTTATGTCCAGCAGGTTATTGTGAGCAAGTAATGGCCAGCAGGTTATTGTGAGTAACTATACAAAAACAGAAAAAGGCGCTCCAATGGTGCAGAAGATCACAACAATTGTTGGAAATTGTATCAATACATCACTCTACAGAATGATACTCACAAACGTGGCGCACTATGTGGCAGTGCAAGTCAGGCAGGCTGGATAGATCAGAGCCCACCAGCTGGCTCACTCCAATTCGTAGACATACCAAAGGTTGCTGCAAAGTAAGATACAGAGAGGGAGGGGGAGGGTACTCCAATAGTGCATGAAATCACTACAAAATAGAGAGAATTCCCAAAGAACCCCCAAAGAATATACTCACAAAAGTGGCGAACTATAATGCAGTGCAAGTCAGACCAGTTGGGTTAATATGAGCCCACCAGCTAGCTCACTCAGACAAACAGGTACCAGATCCACAGTGAGAATAAAAGTAAAAAGATACACTCACTGTCTTAGATAAAACCCAAAATAACCTCTATGCATAGAGGACTATTTATTGGAACAAAAAAGTATATTTAAAACTTGAATATTATGTGCCACGTGTTTCAAAGTGCTTATCAGGGCTGTCTTTAACACAGGGCAAAAGGGGCAGCTGCCCATGGCCCAGTCTTTGTTGAGGGGCCCAAGAGTCCGGAGTCCTGAGTGGTTCATGCCAGACTTCTGATGTCATGTGATATGGGGGGGGGCACAGTCAGTCCTAATAGTGTCACAGTCAAAAGTTCTCTGCTTATATTTATTTGTGAGAAACTGTGCCAGACCATGCCAGTGTCATGTGACATGCCAAGCTAGTGCCATGTGCTGTTTTAGATGTGCACTGTGCAGCACTGAATGCTAAGCCCTAACTCGGCATCCAGCCAATCACACTGCATCAGAAAAGGTCCTGCTGGGGTTACCCCTGTTAAAGGTAACTGCTCTGGTGGTGGGGATTGTTTCTGGGTAGGGCTGACTGTAGGCACATGCAGCAGAAAGCTGGAGCAGCAGGTATGGGAGGATTTGAGCATCTGTGCAGCTGCACACACTGCTCTCTTTAGTCTTGAGGCTGTGTGACTCATCTCACAATGTATCCATGCAGCCTTTATGCAGACAGCATTGCATCCAGTCTGCTGGTTCCCTTAAAGGGACAGTCAACACCAGAATTTTTGTTGTTTAAAAATATAGATAATCCCTTTATTACCCATTCCCCAGTTTTGCATAACCAACACTGTTATATTAATACACTTTTTACTGCTGTGACTATCTTGTATCTAAGCACCTTCTGACCGCCCCTAATCACATGACTTTTAGTTATTATCTATTGACTTGCAGTTTAGCCAATTAGTGCAGTGTCTGCCACAACCCACGGGCGTGATCACAATGCTATCTATATGGTTTACCTGAACTACTCTCCCCTGCTGTGAAAAGCAAATACAAAAGCATGTGATTAGAGGCGGCCTTCAAGGGGTTAGAAATTATCATATGTGCCTTCCTAGGTTTGCTCTCAACTAGAATACCAAGAGAACAAAGCAAAATTGTTGATAAAAGTAAATTGGAAAGTTGTTTAAAATTACATGCCCTATTTGAAAAATAAAAGGTTTTTTTGGCCTTGACTGTCCCTTTAACCCTGCTCTTTCTGCTGTGGCTCTAAGATCAACTAACTGAAGTTTGTTAGGGGAACAGTGCTTTGTAGAAAGGTGTCAGTGGGAAGAATAAGTAAGTGCACACACACCCCTCCCCATGCAACATTGTCTACTGCAGGGTGAGAGGGAACTTATTCCTAGCAAAGAAGTGACATGCTGCTGTGGCTGATGTATAGTGTCATGCTGATACTTCACACATTAAGGTAAGGTTTATTTGTATAGTTTTTTTTTCTCTCTGTCTCAGATTTTACAGCTTCCCATAGTAGTTCTGCTGTTCCAATCAGTAAACTTATATTTGTCTGCACCTCCAAGCTTCCTCCTCAGTCTTTACCATGCTTGCTCCTGTTGGCTACCCTAAATCTCTTTAACCAGCTAACCTCACACCAGAATTACATTCAAACGCATATTAAATTAATCCACAGTGGAGGAATTTATATATTTATTTACTTTTTAGTACTGCTTAGGTCCAGTTTCACATATTGCAATTTATTTCATTTTTTTAAAATGATTAGCCCAGCAGTAGATGATCTACTGCTGGGCTAATAATTTAAACAAAATTATAAAATAAATTGATTTAGTTGTTTTTTTGGGATGCTGGGGTGGAGAGCGAAATTGCATGGTGGGGGCAAGAAAATGTTTGCCCAGGGTCAAGTCAATATTAAAGACGGCCCTGGTGCTTATGGCACTCTTTCCTCAGGCATTGAATAAAACAAATGAACATCACATCATATATAAAGCATTTGAGAAACATACAATGTTTAAAAAATATCCAATGAAATGGAAGAATTCTGTGCATCACCTAAAAAAAGAAAAGAAGAAAAAGAAAAGGAAAAAAGTCTCAAACATTCTATTAAAATAATTAATCTAACAGATGTGTAATAAAAAATGTACCTACACAATGGCCTAGATTTAGAGTTTGGCGTTAGCCGTCAAAAGCAGCATTAAGGGGTCCTAACGCTGCTTTTTAACGCCCGCTGGTATTTAGAGTCAGGCAGGAAAGAGTCTACCGCTCACTTTCTTTCCGTGACTCCAGGCTACCACAGATCCCCTTACGTCAATTGCGTATCCTATCTTTTCTATGGGATTTGCCTAACGCTGGTATTTCGAGTCTTGGAAGAAGTGAGCGGTAGAGCCTCTACCGACAAGACTCCTACCGCCAAAAAATGTCAGTAGTAAAGAGCTTTATGGGATAACTACTGTGCTACAAAGTACACTAACACCCATAAATTACCTATGTACCCCTAAACCGAGGCCCCCCCACATCGCCAACTCTATAATAAAAGTTTTAAACCCTAATCTGCCGACCGGACACCGCCGCCACCTACATTATAGCTATGAACCCATAATCTGCTGCCCCTAACATCGCCGACACCTATATTATATTTATTAACCCCTAATCTGCCCCCCCCAATGTCGCCGATACCTAACTACACTTATTAACCCCTAATCTCCCACCCGCAATGTCGACGCTACTATAATAAAGTTATTAACCCCTAAACCTAACTCTAACCCTAACCCTAGCACCCCCCTAACTCAAATATAATTTTAATTTAAAAAAAAAAAAATTACTATTATTAAATAAATTATTCCTATTTAAAACTAAATACTTACCTATAAAATAAACCCTAATATAGCTACAATATAACTAATAGTTACATTGTATCTATTTTAGGATTTATATTTATTTTACAGGCAACTTTGTATTTATTTTAACTAGGTACAATAGCTATTAAATAGTTAACTATTTAATAGCTACCTAGTTAAAATAAGTACAAAATTACCTGTAAAATAAATCATAACCTAAGTTACAAATACACCTAACACTACAATATCATTAAATTAATTAAATAAATTACCTACAATTAGCTAAACTAAAATACAATTAAATAAACTAATCTATAATACAAAAACCCCCCACTAAATTACAAAAAATAAAAAAAATTACAAGAAGTTTAAACTAATTACACCTAATCTAAGCCCCCTAATAAAATAAAAAAGCCCCCCCCCAAAAAAAAAATGCCCTACCCTATTCTTAAAAGGGCTTTTTGCGGGGCATTTCCCCAAAGTAATCAGCTCTTTTACCTGTAAAAAAAATACAACCCCCCCAACATTAAAACCCACCACCCACATACCCCTACTCTAACCCACCCAAACCCCCCTTAAAAAAACCTAACGCTAACCCCCTGAAGATCTCCCTACCTTGAGTCATCTTCTCCCAACCGGGCCGAAATCTTCATCCAAGGTGCGCAGAGGAGGTCCTTCATCCGGTAGAAGTCTTCATCCAGGCGGTGTCTTCAATCTTCATCCATCCGGAGCGGAGCCATCTTCCAAGGAGCCGACGCGGAGCCATCCTCTTCATCCGGAGTCTTCTAACACAATGACGGTACCTTTAAGTGACGTCATCCAAGATGGCATCCCTTCAATTCCGATTGACTGATAGGATTCTATCATCCAATCGGAATTAAGGTAGGAAAAATCTGATCCATTCAGCCAATCGTATTGAGCTCGCATTCTATTGGCTGTTCCAATCAGCCAATAGAATGCAAGCTCAATACGATTGGCTGATTGCATTAGCCAATCGGATTGAACTTCAATCTGATTGGCTGATTGCATCAGCCAATCAGATTTTTCCTACCTTAATTCCGATTGGATGATAGAATCCTATCAGCCAATCGGAATTGAAGGGATGCCATCTTGGATGACATCACATAAAGGTACCGTCATTGTGTTAGAAGACTCCGGATGAAGAGGATGGCTCCGCGTCGGCTCCTTGGAAGATGGCTCCGCTCCGGATGGATGAAGATTGAAGACGCCGCCTGGATGAAGACTTCTACTGGATGAAGGACCTCCTCTACGCATCTTGGATGAAGATTTCGGCCCGGTTGGGTGAAGATGACTCAAGGTAGGTGTCAGGTTAGGAAATATCCAGAAGTTTACCCAAATGCAAGGGCTAACTTAAACAACACCCTTGCACTCTGAGTTTAATCCAGGACGTGACCCCACGACAACCTCCAAAAAACAAAGTACTCACGATATGGAGCAGGGTTAGCCTGTGCCAAAGTAATTCTTGATATCAGCCAGATAGACTTCTGAATAGGGAACTGGTTTCAGGAAATGCCTTCCACAGAATCAGGAGAGCAGGGAAAGTCACTTATACTCAGACAGAAGAAGGGTAAAACAGGAAACAGTTAATAATGCAGGAGTAGGTCATTTGTTATCAGGCAGTCTGAAGGTTAACACTGTGTAGACAGTCTTTGCAGAGTATGCAACAGGTAATCAGGCAGTTTGAGGGTTAACACTGAGTAGACAGTCTTTGCAGAGTATGCAACAGGTAATCAAGCAGTTTGAGAGTTAACACTGAGTAGACAGTCTTTGCAGAGTATGCAACAGGTAATCAGGCAGTTTGAGGGTTAATACTGTGTAGACAGTCTTTGCAGAGCATGCAACAGGTAATCAGGCAGTTTGAGGGTAAACACTGTGTAGTCAGAACTTGCAGAATTAACAACATGTAATCAGGTAGTTTGAAGGTTAACACTGTGTTGTCAGAACTTGCAGTGATAGCAACAGGTAAGCTGGTAGTTTGAAGGTTAACACAGATTAATCAGTACTTGTGGAGACTGGCAACAGGATATCAAGCAGTTTGAAGGTTTACACTGAATAATTGTATTTGCAGAGTTTGGAAACAGGTAAACATGCAGATTGAAGGATTCACAGAAATAACAGTATTTGAATAGTTTACACTACACAGAGTAGTCTGAATATGCAGGAATTGCAGCAGGTAAACAGGAAGATTGAAAGTTTCACAAAACAAACAGTACTTGCATTGTTTGGAGACAGGAATTCAGGAGGTTGAAGGTTAATCCAGCATAGTAAGTCCTTGAAGAGATTGGCAACAGAAAAGCAACAGTTAGAGAGATTCCTCAGCGAAATCCTAACAGAAGCCTCAAAGTTAACAAACAAACGGACACTGGAGAAACAGGAAGCCAGAATAAAAAGCCTGGTTGTGACATCATCAGGAAGGGGTGGCTCAGACACCTGTCAATCAAGTACACAGAGAGGACTGCAGAGCTTCCCAGCAGCTGAGCGTGACAGTGCCCCCTCCTCAAGGACCCCTCCGGGGGACCCGACCGGGCCTGGCAGGGTATTTCTTGTGAAAAGACTTGACAAGAGCTGGAGAATGAACATGAGAGGCCAGTTCCCAAGATCGTTCAGAGATAGGATAACCCTTCCAATGGACCAGGTAGTAAAGCCGATTGCCCCGTAGCTTGGAATCGAGAATCTGGCTGACTTCAAACTCAGAAGTTCCCTCTACGGAAAGTGGAGGAGGTGGTTTACTCTTGATAGAGTACCGATTGTAGATGACTGGCTTGAGTAGAGAGACATGAAACACTGGATGGATCTTGAGAGTCTTGGGTAAGGCCAGGCGGTATGCAGAAGAACAAACTCTGGAAACAATTTGAAAAGGTCCAATGTACTTAGGACCCAACTTGGTACAAGGTTGTTTTAGACGTATGAATCTGGTGGATAAAAATACTCTGTCTCCAGTACGAAGTAAAGGAGCCTTGCACCTTCTGCGATCAGCATATTTCTTGTGTCTTAAGGAAGAAGAGAGTAGATTTTGACGAATGAGTTGCCAGTGATTACTGAGATTTTTCACTATACGATCTGCTCCAGGGACTTCAGTAGAACTGGTAATCATAGGAAAGGTTCTAGGTTTAAATCCATAAGCTGCCTTAACGGGAGAGGTCTGTAATGAGGTGTTATAACGTGAGTTGTGAGCTAATTCCGCCAAAGGCAATAACTGAGACCAGTTGGAGTGGTGATGGTCTACATAATGTCTTAGAAAAGATTCCAAGGCTTGATTTACACGCTCAGTCGTTGGATTGAGGATGGTGTGCAGTAGAAAGTGATATGTTGATTCTGAAGTGTTTACAAAAAGACCTCCAAAATTTGGAAACAAATTGGACTCCACGATCTGAGACTATGTCAGTGGGAAAACCATGTAAACGAGATATATGTAGAACAAAGAGTTCAGAAAGTCTTTGAGCTGTAGGCAAGCCTGGAAGAGGTATGAAGTGAGCAGACTTGGAGAACCAATCCACCACTACCCAAATGGTCGTATTTCCAGCAGAAACAGGAAGATCTGTAACAAAGTCCATGGATAAGTGAGACCAAGGGTAATGAGGAATAGGAAGAGGGTGTAATAGACCAAACAGTCGATGAGAAGATTGTTTGTTCAAAGCACAAGAACTACAAGCAGCAATATAATCCTTAACATCCCTCCTCATAGTGGACCACCAAACATGCTGCTTCAGTTTCCACAATGTATTGGTTATTCCCGGATGACCTGCTGAAATGTCATGAGCCCAACGTAGAAGCTGAAGACGTAATCCTTTGGTTACATACAGGAAACCAGAAGGTAGTTTGCAAGAAGATGGTACCCGGACTTGAGCAGCATGTAAAGCCTGTACTGGAAAAGAGGATACTTGAGCCAAAACTTTGACTGGACGTAGTATAGGTTCTGAATCCAATGGAGAAGGTTCAGAAGATTGGAACTGCCTAGATAAAGCATCTGCCTGGGAATTTTTTGAACCAGGAACATAGAAAAGTACAAAATTAAACCTGGAGAAGAACAAGGCCCACCGAGCCTGACGAGGATTGAGACGTGTAGCTGTTTGGAGGTATAAAAGATTCTTGTGATCTGTCAGAATGAAAAAAGGTTGACTGGTACCCTCTAACCAATGCCTCCATTCATCCAAAGCTAATTTTATAGCCAAAAGCTCTTTATTGCCCACATCATAATTTAACTCGGCAGGATTGAATTTTTTCGAAAAGAACGCCACAGGATGTATCTTGCTGGTAGTCGGATCACGTTGGGAGAGTACAGCTCCAGCTGCTATAGAGGAAGCGTCAACCTCCAAAATAAACTGGAAATCAGGAATTGGATGACTGAGAAGAGGTGCAGAAGAAAATGCTGATTTTAGCGTTTCAAAAGCCTGTACTGCCGAAGAGGACCAGTTCTTACAATCTTGCCCTTTCTTAGTAAGAGAAGTGAGTGGAGACGTGATGTCAGCAAAGTTCTTTATAAACTTTCTATAGTAATTGGCAAAGCCAAGAAACCTCTGCAGGGATTTGAGAGTAGTTGGTCTGGGCCAGTCCTTGATAGCCGACAGTTTAGCAAGATCCATCTCAAAACCTGATTCAGAAATGATATACCTCAAAAAGGGGATGGAACTCTGATGAAAAGAGCATTTCTCCAATTTAGCGAACAGGGAATTGTCTCGTAACCTCTGAAGAACCAGTCTTACATGATGTACATGTTCCTGTAATGTTTTTGAATAGATTAGAATGTCATCGAGGTAAATGATAACAAATTGATTTAGATAATCTCTGAAGATTTCGTTAACAAAGTGCTGAAATACTGCTGGTGCATTGCACAATCCAAATTGCATTACTAGATACTCATAGTGACCAAATCTAGTGTTAAATGCCGTCTTCCATTTGTCTCCTTTACGGATTCTGACCAGATTGTAGGCCCCACGGAGATCTAACTTGGAAAAAATAGAAGCACCTTGAAGACGATCGAATAACTCAGAAATGAGCGGCAAAGGATAGCTGTTTTTGACAGTAATCTGATTCAAGGCTCGATAATCAATACAGGGACGAAGACCTCCATCTTTTTTCCCAATGAAGAAAAAACCTGCATCCACAGGTGAAGAGGAAGGACAAATGAATCCTCTGGCTAAGTTGTCCTTTATGTATTCCTCAAGAGAGACATTTTCTTGACGAGAGAGGGGATAGGTCCTTCCCTTAGGTAGAGGAGCCCCTGAATACAATTCGATAGGACAGTCAAATATCCGGTGTGGAGGTAACGTCTCAGCCTCTTTTTTAGAAAACACATCACTAAAGGCATGATAGTAATTGGGCAAAGATTCAGGAACTTCCACCATAGCTACGACAGGACAGGATGGTTTAGAGGGATTTTGCAGGCAATGTTTGAAACAGGTAGTTCCCCAGGAAATAAGTTCTCCTTTTGACCATGAGAAAACTGGATCATGAAGCTGCAACCAAGGTAACCCCAGAATCAATGGTATGTGGGGAGAAGAGATGACATCGAAACGAATAATTTCAGAATGAAGTATGCCCACAGTCAAAAGAAGAGGAATGGTAGAATGTTTTATGATACCAGTACCTAGAGGCTGTCCACTGACAGTAGTTACCTTAATTAACTGTTTCTTGGCTTGAAGAGGAATCCTGAGAGAGTCAGCAAAGTTTGAATCAATGAATACTCCAGCAGCTCCAGAATCGATGAGAGCTTGAGCTCGAAACTTGGTGTTTCCAAAAGAGATAGTTACAGGAACAAAAAGTTTAGAATTGAGGGAAGACATGGGATTCTGGCTTAACTCTGTCCCTCTATCAAAAGTTAAGCCTTGGCTTTTACTGGCCGGATAGGACAGCCCTTCAGTAAATGTCCTTTGATACCACAATACAGACATAACCCAAGAGTACGCCTTCTATGGCGTTCAGCTTCTGATAATTTAATAGCTCCTACTTCCATGGGTTCCACAGACTCAGGAGATTGGGAATTATTATTAGAAAGACTTGAGGTTCGAATAGGAGGATGAAATGAAGATTTAACAAAGGATCTCCGATTCCTATCTCTCTCCTGAAGACGTTCAGAATGCCGGGCGTCAAGAGTAATACATAAATTGATAAGACCCTCCAATGAATCGGGGAGTTCCCGAAATACTAGTTCATCCTTAAGGCGTTCGCAAAGTCCTTTGCGAAAGGCTGCCCGTAAGGCTCCATGGTTCCAATCAGTTTCTGCGGCTAAAGTCCTGAATTCAATAGCATATTGAGCTACCGAAAGGGATCCCTGTCTCAGATCCAACAATCCTGCCTCAGCAGCTGCAGACCTCCCAGGCTTGTCAAAAACAGAAGAAAAAATGGACACAAATAATTCCACATCCTGTAGTAACGGATCATTCTTCTCTAAAAGAGTGGACACCCAGGCTAGAGCCTTCCCCTTCAAGAGAGAAATAATAAAGGTGATTTTGGAAGTAGAATTGGAAAAAACTTGAGGATTGTTTCTGAAGTGTAAACGACACTGATTAAGGAATCCACGGCATTCTTCAGGATTACCGTCATATTTATCTGGAAGTGGGATTCGTGGTATATTCTGTCCAACAGTTTGAGGTGGATTAAAGACAGCATTGGTGCTAGTAGTAGTGGCAGCAGGAGTCACCGTCGCTTGAGAAGGAGCGGAGAGGTTATGTAGCAGAGCAGTAATCTGGTCAAGCTTGGAATCCAAAGATTGCAAATGAGCAGAATGATTTCCTAGAAGTTGCCCTTGTAGAGCCACAGCCCTGGATAACTCGTCAGGGTCCATATTATGGTCCGTTTGTACTGTCAGGTTAGGAAATATCCAGAAGTAGACCCAAATGCAAGGATGAACTTAAACAACACCCTTGCACTCTGAGTTTAATCCAGGACGTGACCCCACGACAACCTCCAAAAAACAAAGTACTCACGATATGGAGCAGGGTTAGCCTGTGCCAAAGTAATTCTTGATATCAGCCAGATAGACTTCTGAATAAGGAACTGGTTTCAGGAAATGCCTTCCACAGAATCAGGAGAGCAGGGAAAGTCACTTATACTCAGACAGAAGAAGGGTAAAACAGGAAACAGTTAATAATGCAGGAGTAGGTCATTTGTTATCAGGCAGTCTGAAGGTTAACACTGTGTAGACAGTCTTTGCAGAGTATGCAACAGGTAATCAGGCAGTTTGAGGGTTAACACTGAGTAGACAGTCTTTGCAGAGTATGCAACAGGTAATCAGGCAGTTTGAGAGTTAACACTGAGTAGACAGTCTTTGCAGAGTATGCAACAGGTAATCAGGCAGTTTGAGGGTTAACACTGTGTAGACAGTCTTTACAGAGTATGCAACAGGTAATCAGGCAGTTTGAGGGTAAACACTGTGTAGTCAGAACTTGCAGAATTAACAACATGTAATCAGGTAGTTTGAAGGTTAACACTGTGTTGTCAGAACTTGCAGTGATAGCAACAGGTAAGCTGGTAGTTTGAAGGTTAACACAGATTAATCAGTACTTGTGGAGACTGGCAACAGGATATCAAGCAGTTTGAAGGTTTACACTGAATAATTGTATTTGCAGAGTTTGGAAACAGGTAAACATGCAGATTGAAGGATTCACAGAAATAACAGTATTTGAATAGTTTGCACTACACAGAGTAGTCTGAATATGCAGGAATTGCAGCAGGTAAACAGGATGATTGAAAGTTTCACAAAACAAACAGTACTTGCATTGTTTGGAGACAGGAATTCAGGAGGTTGAAGGTTAATCCAGCATAGTAAGTCCTTGAAGAGATTGGCAACAGAAAAGCAGCAGTTAGAGAGATTCCTCAGCGAAATCCTAACAGAAGCCTCAAAGTTAACAAACAAACGGACACTGGAGAAACAGGAAGCCTTAATAAAAAGCCTGGTTGTGACATCATCAGGAAGGGGTGGCTCAGACACCTGTCAATCAAGTACACAGAGAGGACTGCAGAGCTTCCCAGCAGCTGAGCGTGACAGTAGGGAGATCTTCAGGGGGTTAGCGTTAGGTTTTTTTAAGGGAGGTTTGGGTGGGTTAGAGTAGGGGTATGTGGGTGGTGGGTTTTAATGTTGGGGGGGGTTTGTATTTTTTTTTTACAGTTAAAAGAGCTGATTACTTTGGGGCAATGCCCCCCAAAAAACTTTTGTAATTTAGAATAGGGTAGGGCCCTTTTTTATATTTTGGGGGGCTTTTTTATTTTATTAGGGGGCTTAGATTAGGTGTAATTAGTTTAAACTTCTTGTAATATTTTTTTTATTTTTTGTAATTTAGTGTTTGTTTGTTTTTGTATTATAGATTAGTATAGACTTGTTCAAGACCCAGTCTTGATAAAGGCCTAGAGCAAGGCCGAAACGCGTCGACTGATATTGGTAAGCTGCATTTCATTTAGATAATACTTATTTGAAGGTATCTGCACCATATTTGTTTCTGTTTTTTAGGTGGATATCATCACTGTTTTGGTTTGAACATTTGGTTCACTCCCGGTGGGCCCAGCATTTTCTCCATCTTCCCATCTTCACTACATCACAATTATTTTGGACACTTTCAACCTCTATTCGATCCCACAGGATCTGGGTGTCTATAGTTTGACTTATACACTATATATTTTTTACATTTTTGTATCCACAATTTTTGGATTTTCATCATTTTTTTCACTATTTTTTGAATCTACATTTTTCTCACCAATTTTTTCACATCGTGTGTAGGATTAATTGACATTGATTTGGAATCGATTGACACTTTTTTATTTTTACACTTTTTTACGTGTAGACCACTTGTTCACATTGTTGTATATCTCTGAATTCTATTGCACTTCATATTTAGGAGGCTATTTTTTGTACTTACCATTGGTTTTACTTTGAACATCTGGTTTTACTCCGAACTGTTATTTTATTGTAATTTTATTGTAATTTGATTGTAATCTTCCATGGATCCATGTATTGTATGAATTGTATGTATTAAGTTATTGTATGTATTAAGTTATTAAGTTTTTATATGTATAGGCAATAAATTAGGTTTTATTGCACATACTGTTACACCTATTTCCTTTGCCTCCGGTGGGTAGGCGCTTGGGGGTCACTGTTCATTTAGCAAAACTCTAATAAATCTAGGCGAATATGTTTAATGCCAAGGCCTTCTAAAAACACAAAGCTCTTAAAATTTAAATGCATACTATATAAGATATGTGTTTTTTTTTTTGTTTGTTTGTTTTTTAATTTAGGGTTATACATGGGAATGCACTTAGACAACATCCAGTATTTATGCACATTTGTGGCCATTTAAATATTAAGAAATGTTTTAATATGAGAGTTTAGTAGTGCTAGAACTACAGCCACAATTCTCTGAATATACCTGATCCTGTCTGATCTCGGAAGCTAAGCAGCGTCAGGCCCGGTTAGTACCTGGATGGGGGATACTTTGAATTCTCTAACGGCTAGATTTAGAGTTTGGCGTTAGCCATCAAAACCAGCGTTAGAGGCTCCTAACGCTGGTTTGGGCTACCGCTGGTATTTAGAGTTTTGTAGGTAAGGGTCTAACGCTCACTTTCCAGCCGCGACTTTTCTATACCGCAGATCCCCCTACGCCAATTGTGTATCCTATCTTTTCAATGGGATCTTTCTAACGCTGGTATTTAGAGTCGTGGCTGAAGTGAGCGTTAGAAATCTAACGACAAAACTCCAGCCGCAGAAAAAAGTCAGGAGTTAAGAGCTTTCTGGGCTAACGCCGGTTCATAAAGCTCTTAACTACTGTGCTCTAAAGTACACTAACACCCATAAACTACCTATGTACCCCTAAACCGAGGTCCCCCCACATCGCCGTCACTCTATTAAAATTTTTTAACCCCTAATCTGCCGACCGCACACCGCCGCCACCTACGTTATCCCTATGAACCCCTAATCTGCTGCCCCTAACACCGCCGACCCTATATTATATTTATTAACCCCTAATCTGCCGCCCCCAACATCGCCGCCACCTACCTACAATTATTAACCCCTAATCTGCCGACCGGACCTCACCGCCACTATAATAAATGTATTAACCCCTAATCCGCCTCACTCCCGCCTCAATAAGCCTATAATAAATAGTATTAACCCCTAATCTGCCCTCCCTAACATCGCCGACACCTAGCTTCAAGTATTAACCCCTAATCTGCCGACCGGACCTCACCGCTACTCTAATAAATGTATGAACCCCTAAAGCTAAGTCTAACCTTAACCCTAACACCCCCCTGTTAAATATAATTTAAATCTAACGAAATAAATTAACTCTTATTAAATAAATTATTCCTATTTAAAGCTAAATACTTACCTGTAAAATAAATCCTAATATAGCTACAATATAAATTATAATTATATTGTAGCTATTTTAGGATTAATATTTATTTTACAGGCAACTTTGTATTTATTTTAACCAGGTACAATAGCTATTAAATAGTTAATAACTATTTAACAGCTACCTAGTTAAAATAATTACAAAATTACCTGTAAAATAAATCCTAACCGAAGTTACAATTAAACCTAACACTACACTATCAATAAATTAATTAAATAAAATACCTACAATTATCTACAATTAAACCTAACACTACACTATCAATAACTTAATTAAATACAATACCTACAAATAAATATAATTAAATAAACTAACTAAAGTACAAAAAATAAAAAAGAACTAAGTTACAAAAAATAAAAAAATATTTACAAACATTAGAAAAATATTACAACAATTTTAAACTAATTACACCTACTCTAAGCCCCCTAATAAAATAACAAAGCCCCCCAAAATAAAAAAATGCCCTACCCTATTCTAAAATTAAAATAGAAAAGCTCTTTTACCTTACCAGCCCTTAAAAGGGCCCTTTACGGGGCATGCCCCAAAGAATTCAGCTCTTTTGCCTGTAAAAAAAAAACATACAATACCCCCCCCAACATTACAACCCACCACCCACATACCCCTAATCTAACCCAAACCCCCCTTAAATAAACCTAACACTAAGCCCCTGAAGATCTCCCTACCTTGTCTTCACCTCACTGGGTTCACCGATCGGTCCAGAAGAGGGTCCGAAGTCTTGTTCCAAGCCCAAGCGGGGGCTGAAGAGTGATGTCCATCCTCCAGCTGAAGTCTTGATCCAAGCGGCGGCTGAAGAAGTCCATCATCGGGCTAAAGTCTTGATCCAAGCGGGCGCTGAAGAAGTCCATCATCGGGATGAAGTCTTCTATCAAGCGGCATCTTCAATCTTCTTTCTTTCGGAGCCATCTTCTTCCAGCCGACGCGGATCCATCCTCTTCTACCGACGCCTACTCGCCGAATGACGGTTCCTTTAAATGACATCATCCAAGATGGCGTCCCTCGAATTCCGATTGGCTTATAGGATTCTATCAGCCAATCGGAATTAAGGTAGGAAAATTCTGATTGGCTGATGGAATCAGCCAATCAGATTCAAGTTCAATCCGATTGGCTGATCCAATCAGCCAATCAGATTGAGCTCGCATTCTATTGGCTGATTGGAACAGCCAATAGAATGCGAGCTCAATCTGATTGGCTGATTCCATCAGCCAATCAGAATTTTCCTACCTTAATTCCGATTGGCTGATAGAATCCTATCAGCCAATTGGAATTCGAGGGACGCCATCTTGGATGACGTCATTTAAAGGAACCGTCATTCGGCGAGTAGGCGTCGGTAGAAGAGGATGGATCCACGACGGCTGGAAGAAGATGGCTCCGGAAGAAAGAAGATTGAAGATGCCGCTTGATAGAAGACTTCATCCCGATGATGGACTTCTTCAGCGCCCGCTTGGATCAAGACTTCAGCCCGATGATGGACTTCTTCAGCCGCCGCTTGGATCAAGACTTCAGCCGGAGGATGGACGTGACTCTTCAGCCCCCGCTTGGGCTTGGATCAAGACTTCGGACCCTCTTCTGGACCGATCGGTGAACCCGGTGAGGTGAAGACAAGGTAGGGAGATCTTCAGGGGCTTAGTGTTAGGTTTATTTAAGGGGGGTTTGGGTTAGATTAGGGGTATGTGGGTGGTGGGTTGTAATGTTGGGGGGGTATTGTATGTTTTTTTTTTACAGGCAAAAGAGCTGAATTCTTTGGGGCATGCCCCGCAAAGGGCCCTTTTAAGGGCTGGTAAGGTAAAAGAGCTTTTCTATTTTAATTTTAGAATAGGGTAGGGCATTTTTTTATTTTGGGGGGCTTTGTTATTTTATTAGGGGGCTTAGAGTAGGTGTAATTAGTTTAAAATTGTTGTAATATTTTTCTAATGTTTGTAAATATTTTTTTATTTTTTGTAACTTAGTTCTTTTTTATTTTTTGTACTATAGTTAGTTTATTTAATTGTATTTATTTGTAAGTATTGTATTTAATTAAGTTATTGATAGTGTAGTGTTAGGTTTAATTGTAGGTATTTTATTTAATTAATTTATTGATAGTGTAGTGTTAGGTTTAATTGTAACTTAGGTTAGGATTTATTTTACAGGTAATTTTGTAATTATTTTAACTAGGTAGCTATTAAATAGTTATTAACTATTTAATAGCTATTGTACCTGGTTAAAATAAATACAAAGTTGCCTGTAAAATAAATATTAATCCTAAAATAGCTACAATATAATTATAATTTATATTGTAGCTATATTAGGGTTTATTTTACAGGTAAGTATTTAGCTTTAAATAGGAATAATTTATTTAATAAGAGTTATTTTATTTCGTTAGATTTAAATTATATTTAATTTAGGGGGGTGTTAGGGTTAAGGTTAGACTTAGCTTTAGGGGTTAATACATTTAATAGAGTAGCGGTGGGGTCCGGTCGGCAGATTAAGGGTTAATACTTGAAGTTAGGTGTCTGTGATGTTAGGGAGGGCAGATTAGGGGTTAATACTATTTATTATAGGGTTATTGAGGTGGGAGTGAGGAGGATTAGGGGTTAATAACTTTATTATAGTAGCAGTGAGGTCCGATCGGCAGATTAGGGGTTAATAATTGTAGGTAGGTGGCTGCGACGTTGGGGGCTGCAGATTAGGGGTTAATAAATATAATATAAGGGTCGGCGGTGTTAGGGGCAGCAGATTAGGGGTACATAGGGATAACGTAGGTTGCGGCGGTGTACGGAGCGGCAGATTAGGGGTTAAAAAAATATGCAGGGGTCAGCGATAGCGGGGTCGGCAGATTAGGGGTTAATAAGTGTAAGGTTAGGGGTGTTTAGACTCGGGGTACATGTTAGAGTGTTAGGTGCAGACATAGGAAGTGTTTCCCCATAGGAAACAATGGGGCTGCGTTAGGAGCTGAACGCTGCTTTTTTGCAGGTGTTAGGTTTTTTTTCAGCTCAAACTGACCCATTGTTTCCTATGGGGGAATCGTGCACAAGCACGTTTTTGAAGCTGGCCGCATCCGTAAGCACCGCTGGTATTGAGAGTTGCAGTGGCGGTAAATATGCTATACGCTCCTTTTTTGGAGCCTAACGCAGCCCTTCTGTGAACTCTAAATACCAGCGGTATTTAAAAGGTGCGGGCGAAAAAAAGCCAGCGTTAGATGCGCGGGTCGTTACCGACAAAACTCTAAATCTAGCCGTAAGTGTGCACATACATTCTATATGCATCCACATATCTTATATAGTATGTATTTATATTTTAGGAGCTTTGTGTTTTAGAAGGCCTTGGCATTAAACATATTGTTTAGGTACATTTTTTATTACACATCTGTTATATTAATTCTTTTAATAGGATATTTGAGAGTTTTTACTTTTCTTTTTCTTCTTTTCTTTTTTTTAAGTGATGTGATGTGTATGTATTATATGTGTATATATATGTTTTGTGTGACTACCCAATCAAGCTATATATGCATGGCAGCAGAATGCTTTATGAGTGCAATTCGCCAGATTAGTTTATCAATCACAATCAGGATTGTTACAATTAAAGACGGTTATAATATAACTGCATTATTTTGCTGTCATGCTTATAAGTTTGGGAGGTATAGTTTCATGGCAAACATCATTATGAATATTTATGCACTAATAAACTCCAATAGAATAAGGATAACAGGAGGTTAACGGATAGTGAGCCTCAGAGGAGATTAATCACCTGTTTCCCTCTGCTCACACAGCAGTAGCTAATACATTATTAAGGTCATATGCACAGGATTCTTCCATTTCATTGGATATTTTTTAAACATTGTATGTTTGTCAAATGCTTTATATATGATGTGATGTTCATTTGTTTTATTCAATGCCTGAGGAAAGAGTGCCATAAGCATTTTGAAACGCGTTGCAGATTATATTCAAGTTTTAAATATACTTTTTTGTTCCTATAAATAGTCCCCTATGCATAAAGGTTATTTTGGTTTTTATCTAAGACTGTAAGGCCCATTTATCAAGATCCATATGGAGCTTGAAGGGCCATTTTTCTGGCGAGCCTTCAGACTCGCCAGAAACACCAGTTATGAAGCAGCGGTCTAAAGACCGCTGTTCCATAACCTGTCCACCTGCTCTGAGGAGGCGGACAGAGATCGTGTGAAATAAACCCGATTGAATACGATCAGGTTGATTGGCACCCCCTGCTAGCGGCCTGTTGGCCTCAAATCTGCAGGGGGCGGCATTGCACCAGCAGTTCACAAGAGCTGCTGGTGCAATACTGAATGCGGAGAGCGTATTGCTCTCTCCGCATTCAGTGATCTCTGTCGGACATGATCCGCTGATCGGATCATGTCGGACAGACATTTCATAAATAGGCCCCTGTGAGTGTGTTTTTTTACTTTTATTCTCACTGTGGATCTGGTACCTGTTTGCCTGAGTGAGCTAGCTGGTGGGCTCAAATTAACCCAGCTGGTCTGACTTGCACTGCATTATAGTGCGCCACTTTTGTGTGTATATTTTTTGGGGGGTCTTTGGGAATTCTCTCTATTTTGTAGTGATTTCAGGCACTATTGGAGTACCCTCCCCCTCCCTCTCTGTATCTTACTTTGCAGCAACCTTTGGTATATCCACAAATTGGAGTGAGCCAGCTGGTGGGCTCTGATCTATCCAGCCTGCCTGACTTGCACTGCCACATAGTGCGCCACTTTGGTGAGTATCATTCTGTAGAGTGAAGTATTGAGTGATCTTCTGCACCATTGGAGCGCCTTTTTCTGTTTTTGTATATTTGCAGATTCTCCTCTTTGTTTTAAGAAGAGCTGATCCTGGTGTATCTCCCCACAACCATCGAAGAAGGCCTCTAGAGGGCGCCTTTGTCCTGAGGGACCATCTTTGATGGACTTTATTTGGTGATATTGTATGCAAGTAATGGTTAGCAGGTTATTGTATGCAAGTAATGTTTAGCAGGTTATTGTATGCAAGTAATGGTTAGCAGGTTATTGTATGCAAGTAATGTTTAGCAGGTTATTGTATGCAAGTAATGGTCAGCAGGTTATTGTGAGCAAGTAGAGACTAGAAGGACACAATATGCAGGGTTATAGCCAGCAGGATACTTTGAGCAGGAAAAGGCCAACAGGACACAGTTGCATAATGACCAGCAGCAGAATGCCATAACAGGCCATTAGGATACAATGGCGGGTAAGTGCCAGCGGAACACAGTGCAGGCAGAGCCAACAGGCAGACAGTCAGGTAGGCTGCATGGTGCAGAATCCCTTTGAGAGAGAGTGTATATCCAAGTAACTAGTAACATTCTTCTTAACTATCATTAGTGGAGTTCACAGTTCGATGCACATCCCAAAGGAGACTATGCGCCCACTTGCCATACTTGAAAGCTCCACAAAGCCTGGTGAGTATGAATATGGTGTTCCTTTGGTGATACCTGCTCATGGGATAGAAGATTTTTTTTCTTTCTTTTTTCATTTTTCTATCCGCATCTATTCTCATTTGTTAAGCATATATCCTCTCTTTCTACTGTCATGCTCAATTGGTTTTGACCTCTTTATTTGTAGATCCAACAATCAGGTTATAGGTAATTCCAACCCTAAATTACTTTGCAGCTGTCAGATGTAATTAGTTACTTAGAACTAAACTACTGTGTTTGTTTTATCACGTTGATTGTGACCAGGGTGAACAATAGGTTATTGTCATTTGTGAACAAGACTGCCCCCCCTATTTTTAATCAATACAAGACACACATTATAAAGTATTAAACTTCATATGGCCTATATAATTTAGTCCTGTGTGTTTTGCTTTATTATAAATATAATCATTATCCTGCAACAAATTGAATATATAATTTATTGCACAAGGTGCAATTTTGAAGGCTAAGCTTGTACAATACAAGTTATAAATGGTAAAACATTGTGACACTAACTGAAGGGAACAAAAGTGACATATACATTGGGTACTTCTCATTATGTACTATGTCAGGCAACTCCTTAATTGCTCTTTTTGGTTAACAGCTTGATTCATTTGTACATATAAATTTGACATTAGCAGTTTGCTTTAGTACATATTATGACACTTTATTCAATCTATAATGACAGTGTAAAAATACCTCTAGCAAATATATTAAGGCCCGGATGACAAGTGGCGTGCTAATTAACGCTCCCGCCCCAGCGTAAATTGTTCTAGAAGTAAGCTTTTTTCGCTCGTCTGGTTGCGTTCGTATTATGAGTTGAATGTAAACTATTTTTGCTTGCAAACCTGATGAGACAAAAAGCTGAACTTGCAATATCGCGTGCGCATGCACGCATTCCCCCATAGAGTCAATGGAGAGAAAAAAGGAAACAAAACCTAACACCCCACTTTCTAGCAAACCTGATCTCATATTCTCATGTGCGTTAAACCAACAATATATATCTATATCTATATATATATATATATATATATATATATATATATATATATATATAATAGACTGTATATATAATTATATATAGGTATAGATATATACAGATATATAGGAATAGCTATCTATATATTTATAAATACTTAGAACATATTCTGCTATGTACAAAACATAAATGTGAAATATATACAGTAAATACATAGTTAAAACCTTTATTAAAAATGAATATCGCATTAATAGAATGTTACATGTTTTCATCTACTTAACTGCAAAGGGCTCCAATGCATATATATATATATATACTGTATATGTGTGTGTGTCTATATAAGTTTACATGTTATTTATGTCTTCATATGTGTATATATGTCTGTAAATACATACATACACATACATACATATTCATCTTTAGACATGTGTATTTAGGTATCTCAATGTTAAGGCCTTTTGCCTGCCTTTTTTTTTCCCTAACACCTGAGATGTCATATCTTTGTGTGAAACTTTTGTGTGCAATATTTCTTGGGAATCATTTTTATTACATAGTGTTATTATGAGTGTAACTATACATTGTTATGTATTTTTGATGTGTTATGTGCAACTTTTTTGTTTCGCAAAACAGTTAAAGGGACAGTCACGTCCAAAAAAAATTTTCATGTGTCAAATAGGGCATGCAATTTTAAACAACTTTCCAAATTACTTTTATCACCAATTTTGCTTTGTTCTCTTGGTATTCTTAGTTGAAAGCTAAATCTAGGAGGTTCATATGCTAATTTCTAAGCCCTTGAAGGCCGCCTCTAATCTAAATGCATGTTTTTCACCACTAGAGGGCATTAGTTCACGTGTTTCATATAGATAACATTGAGCTCATGCACGTGAATTTACCATGGAGAAAGCTCTGATTGGCTAAAATGCAAGTCTGTCAAAAGAACTGAAATAAGGGGGCAGTTTTCTGAGGCTTTGATACAAGGTAATTACAGAGGTAAAACATGTTTAATTATAACTGTGTTGGTTATGCAAAACTGGGGACCTGCTAATTAAGGGATTATCTATCTTTTAAAACAACAAAAATTCTGGTGTTGACTATCCCTTTAAAGGGACAGTCAGCAACAGATTTTTTGTTGCTTTAAAAGATAGATAATCCCTTAAAGGGACACTGAACCCAAATTTTTTCTTTCATGATTCAGATAGAGCATGCAATTGTAAACAGCTTTCTAATATACTCTATAATCACTTTTTCTTCATTCTCTTAATATCTTTATTTGAAAAAGAAGGCATCTAAGCTTTTTTTGGTTCAAACCCCTAGACAGCACTTTTTTTTATTGGTGGATGAATTTATCCACCAATCAGCAACAACAACCGAGGCCCCCCCACATCGCCGCCACTATAATACATTTTTTTAACCCCTAATCTGCCGACCGCACACCGCCGCCACCTACATTATCCCTATGAACCCCTAATCTGCTGCCCCTAACATCGCCGACACCTACATAATATTTATTAACCCCTAATCTGCCCCCCCAATGTCGCTGCTACCTAACTACACTTATTAACCCCTAATCTGCCGACCGGACCTCGCCGCCACTATAATAAATGTATTAACCCCTAAACCACCGCACTCCCGCCTCGCAAACACTATAATAAATAGTATTAACCCCTAATCTGCCCTCCCTAACATCGCCGCCACCTAACTTCAAGTATTAACCCCTAATCTGCCGACCGGACCTCGCCGCTACTCTAATAAATGTATTAACCCCTAAAGCTAAGTCTAACCCTAACCCTAACACCCCCTAAGTTAAATATAATTTTAATCTAACAAAATAAATTAAATCTTATTAACTACAGTATTCCTATTTAAAACTAAATACTTACCTGTAAAATAAACCCTAATATAGCTACAATATAACGAATAATTATATTGTAGCTATTTTAGGATTTATATTTATTTTACAGGCAACTTTGTATTTATTTTAACTAGGTACAATAGCCTACTCGCCGAATGAAGGTTCCTTTAAATGACGTCATCCAAGATGGCGTCCCTCGAATTCTGATTGGCTGATAGGATTCTATCAGCCAATCGGATTGAGGTAGGAAAAATCTGATCGGAACAGCCAATAGAATGCGAGCTCAATCTGATTGGCTGATTGGCCAATCAGATTTTTCCTACCTTAATTCCGATTGGCTGAAAGAATCCTATCAGCCAATCGGAATTCAAGGGACGCCATCTTGGATGACGTCATTTAAAGGAACCTTCATTCGGCGAGTAGGCGTCAGTTGAAGAGGATGGATCCGCGTCGGCTGGAAGAAGATGGCTCTGCTCCGCTCCGCTCCGGATGAAGATAGAAGATGCCGCTTGGATGAAGATGTCTGCCGGTCTGGATGTCCTCTTCTGCCCGGATAGGATGAAGACTTCTGCCGCTCCGGATGTCCTCTTTTGGTCCATCAGTGCCCAGCTGGGTGAACACGACTCAAGGTAGGGAGATCTTCAGGGGGTAGTGTTAGGTTTATTTAACGGGGGTTTGGATTTGAGTAGGAATATGTGGGTGGTGGGTTTTATTGTTGGGGGGGTTGTATTTTTTTTTACAGGCAAAAGAGCTGATTACTTAGGGGCATGCCCCGCAAAAAGCCCTTTTAAGGGCTGGTAAAAGAGCTGGTTACTTTTTAATTTAGAATAGGGTAGGGACCTTTATTATTTTGGGGGGCTTTTTTTATTTTATTAGGGGGCTTAGAGTAGGTGTAATTAGCCTAATATTCTTTTAATCTTTTTTTATTTTTTGTAATTTAGTGGGGGGTTTTTGTAATTTAGTTTAGTTTATTTAATTGTATGCAATTGTAGGTAATTTATTTAATTAATTTATTGATAGTGTAGTGTTAGGTTTAATTATAACTTAGGTTAGGATTTATTTTACAGGTAATTTTGTAATTATTTTAACTAGGTAGCTATTAAATAGTTAATAACTATTTAATAGCTATTGTACCTAGTTAAAATAAATACAAAGTTGCCTGTAAAATAAATATAAATCCTAAAATAGCTACAATATAATTATTCGTTATATTGTAGCTATATTAGGGTTTATTTTACAGGTAAGTATTTAGTTTTAAATAGGAATATTGTAGTTAATAAGATTTAATTTATTTTGTTAGATTAAAATTATATTTAATTTAGGGGGGTGTTAGGGTTAGACTTAGCTTTAGGGGTTAATACATTTATTAGAGTAGCGGTGAGGTCCGGTCGGCAGATTAGGGGTTAATAAGTGTAGTTAGGTAGCGGCGACGTTGGGGGGGGGCAGATTAGGGGTTAATAAATATAATATAGGGGTCGGCGATGTTAGGGGCAGCAGATTGGGGGTACATAGGTATAATGTAGGTTGCGGCGTTGTCCGGAGCGGCAGATTAGGGGTTAATAGTATAATGCAGGTGTCAGCGATAGTGGGAGCGGCAGATTAGGGGTTAATGAGTGTAAGGTTAGGGGTGTTTAGACTCGGGGTTCATGTTAGGGTGTTAGGTGCAGACTTAGAAAGTGTTTCCCCATAGGAAACAATGGGGCTGCGTTGGGAGCTTAACGCTGCTTTTTTGCAGGTGTTAGGTTTTTTTTCATCCCAAACTGCCCCATTGTTTCCTATGGGGGAATCGTGCACGAGCACGTTTTGCCAGCTTACCGCTTCCGTAAGCAACGCTGGTATTGAGGGTTGAAGTGGCGGTACATTCGGCTCAACGCACCCTTTTTTTTTTAATATATATTTTTATTGAGGCTGAAAAATAAAGACAGTACAAAATTGCTGCATACACAGCTAGCATAAGACAGATGATAACAATCAACAAAATCCTTATAATGCATAACATTGCGAGATATTCATATTGCAGTACTGCACATATAGCAAAGTAATATTAAATCAACCTCAAATGTTCTTAACACTAGTAAGTAAGTATCACCGTCCTTGGCACTGATAAAGTATTGAATATAACATAAGGTATAGAGTATAGTATAATATATGATATAAACGATATAAAACTGGAAGAAGATGTTGGTCAAATTAGTTAACTTAAATATAGTGTGTTTAGTTAGCAATACAGGATTATATGAAAATAAGTATATCCTAGATAATCTTGCAAAACACATAGGAGGAACTGAGCTAAATAGACTGGAAGACTGCAAGATTTGGTTATATGTAAGGTAAATAAGATGCGGTATAAGCAAGAAAGACCACAAAGTTAACCCTACTAGCAAAGAAGGTTTACTATGGAAGGTGGGGGGGGGAGGTAGGTGTTGAGCAAAATATGGAGAGCAGATAAAGCCCTTACTCATCCTCCAGAGATGCCAAATAGATATATATGCAATGAATTACTGTTGGGCCAGTTACTGGGGTGCGAGAGCTCTCCTATTGCTTTTTAACTAGTTAGTTTAAACTAAGCTTGTCAAAGCAGATGTACCTAAGTGAGGTGTTGTAGAAAGTCAACTGTACTAATTTAACTTTTAGAAGTGAGGTGTAGATAATGCAGTGTTCTATGCACTAGACCTGGGTAGATGATAATAATAGCAACAACTAGTAAGTGAACGGGGTGAGCAAAGTGCCAGTCCCAATCCTCAATCTAATTAATCTACAATTGTTGCTGAGAGATAGGGTATTAGATAGGGTATGTGAATTTGAACCAAAATTGAGATAAGCAAATGTGAAAATAATTAAACCATTGGATGTTTCCCCTTAAGAACAAAAATGCTCTATCTCCCGGATGTGGGCCCACCATCCAGGAGCAGACATTCCATAAATGGATAGTACCAAGGGAGAGGAGATTATGGTAGTCTATATTTTGATATGGTTTGGGTTTGATACATGTATATGACACCCTAACCAGATGTCTGAGCTTGTAAGGAGGGGACATTTTTAGAACAAACAATAATCCCCAGAACTGAGTGATGAAACTACCAGTGCATTATAGAGTTGACCTCAAGTTATAAAGCCCAGGAGGTTATGGGCATAATAAAGAAACACAATGTTAGGTGTAAATAAAGCAAAATATGCCAAATGGATAGTACCAAGGGAGAGGAGATTATGGTAGTCTATATTTTGATATGGTTTGGGTTTGATACGTGTATATGACACCCTAACCAGATGTCTGAGCTTGTAAGGAGGGGACATTTTTAGAACAAACAATAATCCCCAGAACTGAGTGATGAAACTACCAGTGCATTATAGAGTTGACCTCAAGTTATAAAGCCCAGGAGCTTATGGGCATAATAAAGAAACACAATGTTAGGTGTAAATAAAGCAAAATATGCCAAATAGCTGATTAAACAAGATATTGATATGACCAATTAAACAGCCATATTGAGGAGCAAAATTAAATCTAAAGTTATATATAAGCACCTGAGGTGTATAATTCTAAAGGAAAAAACATATAACTGCAACAAGGTGAGTTGAAGAACACCTAATTATTGTATATCTATAAAACATCTAGGTACTCTATAAAATAGAACTAGGTTAACATGTATAAATCAAACAATGACAGTAAACCAACTTGCGTGCATAATACATGGAGATGAGATAAGATAACTGTCCATAACTGGTACACTGTCTATTATCTCATGAAGCGATTGCTGCTATTAATGTAGTTAGCCCGCTTCATGGTAAGTCAAACTCAGTTTAAACATCATGTCTTCACCATCCCGGAGACACTGTCTCATAAGATACAAAAGACCGTGCAAAGGCCATAATGACTCTTCAGCGTCATCTATTTCTGTTGTCTTGTAAGGTGGTAAGCATGCAGTTTGGGCAGGAGTCTCTATCTGGTCATGTCTATGCAAAAGAACATGCTAGATGCAGGTATGTACGCATAATTGTAGTGCTCTCTGCGACAGAGACCTTCCCACCTTTGTCAGTCCAGCTACACTTTGAATCACTACCGAACCCCATGAAGGGGGGCTCTCTCTCATGATCAACTTCTCCTGGCCGAAACCCACGGACGTTGTAGACAGGCCGCCTATGGCGGATTCAAGTTCCTCTTGAGGCGCATACATAATTGAAGTTAAAGTGCCTACACCAACTTGCTTGTGAACATGTGAAGTGTCAGAGCCGCAATCCATAAGGTAAGATCCGTCTCCAAGTGCTGAAAATGCTCGTCGATGAGTCGTCATGTAGACTGCTCCCAATCCTCCATGCTGGTGCTGCACTCTAGGTACAGCAGGCAAACCGCCCGCAATCCGCCTGCCGCTGCTTCTGGAGATGTATAAGGTAGGTGACTATTTAAGCTCGGGCTCTCAGGAGGTGGTAGGTTGTAGTCCGCAGGTTCCTCAGCCAATTTCAAGCTCTACTAAGATTGGGCCCAGTAGTTAAGATGGTGATGCGCACTGTATGTCGAAGCTGGAAAGACTCAGACTTAGAATGCATCCACCGCTTAGATGTTTGTCGGTCTTGCGCTTCCATAAAAGTGTCTCTGAACTGCTGAATAGTAAAACTAGGAAAGTAAAGTTTTATAATATTGTGGAATTTTTCATATTTTAGCCCAGAAGTCAGGAGCTCTGCTTATAGACGTCTAGCTTCTTCGGGCGTTGGCTCCACCCCCCAACGCACCCTTTTTTGAGCCTAATGCAGCCCTTCAGACAACTCTAAATACCAGCGTTGTCTTAAGGAAGCGTTGGGAAAAAAAGCTGCGTTAGCTACACGGGTCTTTACCGACAAAACTCTAAATCTAGGCGAAAGTTTTTTTAAGTGTGTTAAAATACTATATTATCCAATATAAAGATGGCAAAAAAGAAAGAGGGCACCTCATAGTGTGGTACGTTCCCAATACAGAGATAAGATGTAAAATAGCAAGGCTTACCAGAAGATGTTGCACCATGCTCTGACCGGTGCCAACAGGCAGACTAACGCTCAACAGTGGTTAGTACACTGAAATAGGATGATGTCTGACCCAATAGTCAGCTGTTCCAGGGAATCCTCAGTGGTGATATCTGCCGTGATTCAATTTGAACCGCTCTGTGGGAATCGGCTGTGAGTTGCGGTATAACTTGGAGTACACAAAGCATACTCAAAGAAGAAAAGGACAACTTCCAAAATATAAAGTTTAAAAACAACGCTTTCATCTTCTTGCAACGCGTTTCTCGACCATTCATACAGATAGTTTCTTCAGGCAATACAAATCAGATAAAAGAGTATCTTCATTAACAACATTAAATACACTTGTGGTTAAAAAACGGAAGTTGTCACAATTAAAACAAACCAATAGTAGCAATAATTACAACTACAAGTATGCAAACCTTTCCAGTCAAACATATCTCAGGTGTCATTGATTGGTTTAGTTATTTCCAAAGGTGGACTTAACCCTATATGTACTTGATGTGAAAAAAATTAATTGTATATTGTTATTAAAACAGATAGTTGTCAGTATTATCTGCGTTATTATTTAAGTCTATCTCCATAATGATTCAACAATAAACATGTGTCTAAAAAATAAATTGTATTACATTTGTTTCAAAAATGAGTACAACGGAGAAACAAATTAAAACCTAACTGATTTGTAATATATGTTGTGTGTAGGAATATAGTTGATATTAAACCACATAAGAGACTCGTATATTCATAATTAAAATAAAAGAAAGGATAGTTCTTTATTCTCTTTTCCATATCAAAGTGTTGAGTTCTTTCAAAGATATGAAACTGCCAAATAACATTTTGCAGCGTATAATCACATTTGTAATATATGTTGTATGTAGGAATATAGTTGATATTAAACCACATAAGAGACTCATATATTCATGGTTAAAATAAAAGAAGGGATAGTTCTTTATTATCTTTTCCATATCAAAGAGTTGAGTTCATTCAAAGATATGAAACTGCCAAATAGCATTTTGCAGCGTGTAATCGCAACAGTGTCCGATTCGAATGTGCATATTCATAATTGTACCTAAGGTCAACATAGTTTTCATGAGGTTCAAAATTTCATCCCATTTCTATGTTCCCTATTAGAGGAATATTATCGATGACCATATAAAATACAAGGAGATCACATAGCCACATTCTGGTGCAAACTGTATTTAAAAGGACATTTTTTGGCAAACGATCTGCAAATGAGCAATGAGAATATATGTTGTATCTGCGATGTTCTTTAATTAATGGAGTTGTGTGTAATATGGTAAAGGACAATAATATTAACCAGTGTAAGCTAAGTGTGACCGGGGACGATGAAATTAATTGATATGAGCTGGTTGTCTGTCAGGATGTAGAAGTGTTGTAACCAAAAAGGGGGAGTGGTCAATTCAAAAAAGAATTCCGATTGAGTGACCAATAAACTATCTGTGAAGAAATTTAACAAGAATTGACTAGTGTAAATTTTCGTTGGAATAAACTATGCGTGTGATCCAAAATGAGGATAAATGATGTGAGAATGCATGGTAAAAATATATGTGAGATGCATGAGACTGACTAACTGGGATTCTTTCTAATAAACTCAAATGTGCATCAAAAGGGTGTAGTGCCAGAAAGTGATGCGAAAAAAAGTATAAGTGTGTGTATATAGAAATGTGTGAGTGTGTATGTCTGCAATAGTGTTTCTCAATGTAAAATGTGATGAGTAAGTGTGTGGATGGTATTATTGAAGTATTGTTCTCATGTCTCTATAAGTGTTGATTCTATGAAGATATATTATCAAAGTGATATGGTGAATGAGATAGAGAGTGATGAGATGCTGCTAGATCTGTCAATTAAAGGCCGCTAAATCCAAATTTGCATTTAGACCAGAGGGGTATAATGTTTTTAGTTTATAGATCCAATATGTTTCTCGTTGTCTTAGTTTCTTTAACCTGTTATAATCAGAAGATTTTGGTACAAAATCTATGGGGTGGTATTTAAAAATATAAGGATTACCATTATTGGGATTGGGAATACTGTGTTTGATTTTGATTTCTTTGCAATTTTTTACATTTCGGTGATGTTCGCCCCATCTAGTTCTAACTTTTCTTGAGGTGCAACCTACATATTGTAGGCCGCAAATGCATTCTATTAAATAAATCACAAAAAGAGAGTCACAGTTGAAAAAACCTGAAATGGGAAATGATTCCCCAGTGGTTGTGGATTTAAAGGTCTTTAGGTTAGATTTAATAAATTTACATAAGTTGCATCCAGTTTTACCACATCTGTAGACTCTCTGTAGACCAAAAATACCTTTCTTTATTTTGTTAAATTGTTTAGTGTTTTGTTTAACATGTTTAACTTTTTTACTGGGAGCTAATTTATTTCTCAAAGTGGGCGCTCTTCTGTAAACTATTTTGGGTTTATCCTTTACAATATTTTTGTCCATTAGACTTGGGGGATAGCCTTTTTCTAAAAATCTACCATATAAAATGTGGCTCTGTTCAAGAAAATAATTTAATTCTGTGCAATTCCTCCTTATCCTTCTAAATTGACTATAGGGGACATTATGTATCCAGCTTTTATATTCCAAAAAACTGTTACTGTCCACATCCTTAAAAAAGGTTTTAGAAGTTACTGTGTTGTCTGTGCCCCAACTGAGTACCAGATCTAGATATTCTATGGAATGTCTTTGTATATTGGCAGTGAAACTAAGGCCCATATTGTTCTGGTTAAGGTGAGCGATGAATCGATCTGCTGAGGTTCTGTCCCCATCCCAAATTAAACTTAAGCTGGTAAACATTGATTGTTCACATCAAAAATTCACATAGGTATTAGCCCATTGCTAATAAAATAAGTCTCAGAGGTGAGTAATCAAGAAGAGTGTTACTTTTTTCGGCTGCAGCCCCAAGGGTAACACCTGTGGTTCTCAGTAAGCAAAAATCCCAAAAAGGGAGCTGAAGGGGGAACTGAAGGGGCGCGCTGAAAATGAAAAAAGGATGATGGATATGTGTGAATTTACCACAGTTCGAATTTTGCACCAAGAATATGCATTTAATTTAGAAATGAATTAAAGGAAGTATTTTTTGTGATGAAAATATATTAAAAACTATTTTATTTCATGATAATTCTTGTCCATTACTTGCAGCATTATTATAGGAATGTGAAAGTGATAAACTTTACATGTTTAAAAATTAGGTCCGGAATCTAAGCAATATTTTAGATGGACTAAATGATCTCTTCTGTGACGTGGAAAAGGTTTTAGATCCCATCCTGTCTTACTGTCTGTAACAGAACAGGGGGTACTCTGGCCCCTACACCAGCCATGCCATTCACTCATTCTTGCATATGCAATGCTGTTTCAGGGACAGATGGACACATACCTGTCATTTGTTCTCCTTGGCAGCTGTATAGCTGGGTCTGACACCCCTCACTAAGGGTGCATTTTACCTCAGGGGAAACCAGAGAATAAGGGGCTGATTTATCAAGGGCCGAATGGCCCCTGATGCCCCTGTTTCTGCGCGAGCCTTCAGGCTCTCCGTAACAGCAGTTATGAAGCAGCGGTCTTAAGAATCTGCAGGGGGCAGCATTGCACAAGCAGTTCACTAGAACTGCTTGTGCAATGATAAATGCCAAGAGCGTATGTGAATCATGTCGGACAGACCAATGATAAATCGGCCCCTAAGCCTCTTCTCCTGCCCCCTGCTCACTCCACTCAGCTGGCACACCACACTCAGGGACCTGACATGTCACACTAGCGTATGCTGTCAGCATTCATCGATGACTGTCAGACATGATCCGCTGAGCGGATCATGTCGGACAGACCGATGATAAATCAGCGCCTAAGTCTCTTCTCCTGCCCCCTGCTCACTCCACTCAGCTGGCACACCACACTCAGTGACCTGACATGTCACACTAGCCACTTTACCCACTCCACACATCCTACCTTTTCCTGGGGTATAGCAGTCCCTTCACTAAGTTCTGGCATTGCCTATTCCATACCTTTCTTTTTCTTTGGGCATGCAATGCTGGTTCTAGCACAGAAGGGTACACACACTCAGTCTGCCCTTCTGCCCAGCCCTGCTTCCCTCCCACATTCCCACACAGTGCATCAGGCAGTATAACCCTTTTCACTGGCACAATACTTTACTGGTACAGATAAATTAGCATTAACCTTAGGGTCTCCCTCCCAGCAACCAGGTTCAATAGAAGCAACATTGCCACAAACATTTTCAATACATCCATCTTCATTAGAACAAGTCATAACTGGTGTACACACTGCATTACCCTCACCCCCCCCCCTCCAAGCAATCATGTTGGGGGGATACCTCCAGCCCTGGTGTAGCTAGAGATGTGTCCATCCCCAGCCTTCCCTCTGGGTCCCCCAAAGTTTCACACAGTACCTCAGTTGGTAAAGGGCCCTTTAGGCATTTTCCTATATGCTTCCATAATGAGAGTAGCAACAAACAAACAAGAGGCAGGGGAAAAGAATGCTTCTCTGCAATGTTTGTCTGTGTAATTAGGCACTGAGTTCTGTCTTTGTGAAATTACTAAATTTATTTTAGCACTATACGAATAGCACTAAAAAACTCTAGATATCCCACCAGTTTGTGACAAATTAAACATTTTTAACGTCACAATAGAGAAGTGTAGGTCTGAAGGGGTTAATATCACACAGCTCTGGTTCCCTTGACCCTGTAACTCTACAAAGGACCTTAAAAAGGGACATCACATTAACCCCCAAATCCTGTCCACACCACCCTACTTAACAATTTCTGCCACCACCAAGACTCTGACTAAATACAATTGGGTGTCTTGGAAACCCCAATAACTCACACAATTAGGTAATGTGCCTTTAACCTTGTCTCAACAGAGTGTGAATTTAGATATTAAAGCCCAAAGACAGAATGATATTTTCTATGTGTTTAATAACAAAAATATCAAAACAGGTTACACAGTGCTAAATTATAAAAACATTCCAAAATAACATACAGGTGTGAAGCTATAATGTCTTAAAAATAACTTGGGACAGAATATAAACAAACACAAAACCATAAACTTATTACCAAAGTTCCAGTGGTCTGTATATGGGAGAACTTTCATCCATGATGTTAGCTGTTTGAGTCCCAGGGGGTTCTAACCTAAAAGTCTTTCTGTTACATAGAATTAAACTCAGCTTTCTTTGTCTTTTCAAAGTCCCCCACCCTTCTTTTAATTTACGATGAGTTAGCCAATGCACAGCTAGCCGTGGCTCACCGTATTAGTCTCCAAGAGAAGGGGGAAGGAGGGGGTTCTTAGTTCACAGCATTCCTGAACACACAAAGAACAAGCAGTTCACATTAACCCTGGCCATGCTGAGATCAAAAAACCACCTCTGCTTGGTAGCCAATCCAGGTATCAACTACTCCACATGATTGTATCATGACAACTTCTAATGAATATGCGGTGTAAAATTTTTTAATCTATCTGTGCTGTTCTAATACCTCGTACTTTGACCACCCATTTCAAAACTCATATTGTTTTGTGAGCTAACAGTTTAAACTTTTCTGAAATCAGTGCTCTAGCCTTAATGGGACAGTCTTCTCCAGAATTTATTTTGTTTAAAAAGATGGATAATCCCTTTATTATCCATTCCTCAGTTTTGCATAACCAACACGGTTATATTAATATACTTTTTACCTCTGTGATTACCTTGTATCTAAGGATCTTCTGAGAGCCCCCTTATCTCAGTTATTTTGACAACCATGCATTTTAGCCAATCAGTGCAGACTCCTAAATAACTCTGTGAGTGAGCACTATGTTATCTATGACATACATGAACTAGCAGTGTCTAACTGTCAAAAACTGTAAAAATGCACTGAGATAAGAGGCAGTTCAAAGGCAAATAAATTAGCATATGAGCCTACCTAGGTTTAACTTTCTAAAAATAATATCAAGAGAGCAAAGCAAATTTGATGATAAAAATGAAGTGGACAGTTGTTTAAAATTGCATACACTATCTGAATCATGAAAGTTTAATTTTGACTTTACTGTCCCTTTAAGCACTTTTTTGTAGCTATAGCACCAAATGGAGAGCAGTTCAAACTGTTAGCTAAAAAACTGTAACGGCTACAGGAGGTGCAGTCTCTAGGATAACATCACAAGATCATTCACTCCTTCAACTATGTTTGATATTTTGTTCATATTGTGACTGATTTGTTTGAGAAGTGAGGCTGTAAATTATAAATGAGATGAGATGATACAAACAAGTGAAGTTATATGTTTTTAAGGCTTACCTTGTTTGGATTGCATTTTTCTTTAAATTATTTAGGCTTTGGTTTTTGTGCTTGTGTATCTGAGTGGTTTAATAAACTTAAAATATATAGTACATTTTTATTATTGGTATATTAGTCTGGGTCTCACTCTACAACAAAGAGAGTCTGTTGTTACAATATGTGGCTTGTCTCTGCAATTAAACTCCAGCACTACAAAAATGTAGTGTTAGTCCTTTAGTGTTAGCCCTTTAGTGTTAGCCCTGTAGTGTTAGCCGTGTAGTATTAGCCCTGAAGTGTTAGTCCTGTAGTAACAGCCTGTAATGTTAGCCCTGTAGTGTTAGGCCTTTAGTGTTAGCCATATAGGGGTCGATCCGATATAAATCGTCGCCCGCAAAAGCCGGCGACGCCAATATTTACGCTGATTTGGTATCCTATATACGGCGTAACCTAGAAGTTACGCGCGTATATTTCTGCCGTCGCCCGTAGTTTTTTGGGCCATAGGCAGGTATACCAAACCAGCGCAGTTTGGTATCCAATATGCAGCGTAAGGACTTACGTGGCGAAAATGGAGAAAACTTACTCCATTTTCACCTCGCCACAAAAAGCAGCCGTAAGAAGCCTTACGCTGACTATTGGAGCCCCGTAACTCCCTAAACTAACTAGAAAATAAACCTAACACCTAACGCATGCGCAATGTCTATCTCCCTGTCAACCGCGATCTTCTAAAATAAACCTAACACCTAACGCATACGCAATGTCTATCTACCTGTCAACCGCGATCCCCCCCCCCCCCCCCCCGAAATCCCTAATAAAGTTATTAACCCCTAAACCGCCGCTCCCGGACCCCGCCGCCATCTACATAAACTAACCCCCTACTGTGAGCCCCTAAAACCGCCGCCATCTACCTTATCTATCCCCTAATCTGACCCCTTACACCGCCGCCACCTATATAAAAATTATTAACCCCTAATCTAATCCCCCTATACCGCCGCCAGCTATATTAATATTATTAACCCCTAATGTAAGCCCCTTACACCGCCGCCATCTCTATTAAAATGATTAACCCCTAATTTAATCTACCTACCCCGCCGCCAGCTATATTATCTATATTAACCCTAAGTATATTATAGTTAATATAGTTATTACATTATATATATTAACTATATTAACCCTAATTATATTAGGGTTAATATAGTTAATATAGTTACTATAGTATTTATATTAACTATATTAACTCTATCTAACCCTAACACCCCTAACTAAATTTATATTAAATTAATCTAATTCATTTATAAACTAAAATATTCCTATTTAAATCTAAATACTTACCTATAAAACAAACCCTAAGATAGCTACAATATAATTAATAATTACATTTTAGCTATGTTAGGGTTAATATTTATTTTACAGGTAAATTGTTAATTATTTTAACTAGGTATAATAGATATTAAATAGTTATTAACTATTTAATATCTACCTAGTTAAAATAATTACCCAATTACCTGTAAAATAAATCCTAACCTATAGAATGCGAGCTCAATCTGATTGGCTGATTGGATCAGCCAATCGGATTGAACTTGAAACTGATTGGCTGATTCAATCAGCCAATCAGATTTTTCTAACTTAATTCCGATTGGCTGATAGAATCCTATCAGCCAATCGGAATTCGGCAGACGCCATCTTGGATGACGTCATTTAAAGGTACCTCATTCCAAGTACAGCAGTCGGCCAGGATGGATGCTCCGCGGCGGCGGAGCGAAGAAAGAAGATTGAAGATGCCGCCGGAAGAATGAAGACTTTGCTGCCTCTTGGAGGAAGACGTCGCCGGAGGAAGAATTCTTCTTTGCCGCTTGGAGGAAGACATCGCCGGAGGAAGAATTCTTCTTTGCCGCTTGGAGGAAGACATCGCCCGGATCGGATCAGGAGTTCGGCCCGGTGTGGTGAAGACAAGGTAGGGAGATCTTCAGGGGGGTAGTGTTAGGCTTTTTTAAGGGGGGTTTGGGTGGTTTTAGAATAGGGGTATGTGGGTGGTGGGTTGTAATGGGGGGGGGGGGATTGTATTTGTTGTATGCAAAAGAGCTGAATTCTTTGGGGCATGCCCCACAAAAGTCCCTTTTAAGGGCTGGTAAGGTAAAGAGCTTTGAAATTTGTTTAATTTAGAATAGGGCAGGGAATTTTTTTTATTTTGGGGGTTTATTATTTTATTAGGGGGCTTAGAATAGGTGTAATTAGCTTAAATATCTTGTAATCTTTTTTTTATTTTTTGTAATTTAGTGGGGTTTTTTTTTTTGTAATTTAGTTTAGTTAATTTAATTGTATTTTTAGATAGATGTTTGTAGTTTATTAAATTTATTGATAGTGTAGGTGTATTTGTAACTTAGGTTAGGATTTATTTTACAGGTAATTGGGTAATTATTTTAACTAGGTAGATATTAAATAGTTAATAACTATTTAATATCTATTATACCTAGTTAAAATAATTAACAATTTACCTGTAAAATAAATATTAACCCTAACATAGCTACAATGTAATTATTAATTATATTGTAGCTATCTTAGGGTTTATTTTATAGGTAAGTATTTAGATTTAAATAGGAATATTTTAGTTTATAAATGAATTAGATTAATTTAATATAAATTTAGTTAGGGGTGTTAGGGTTAGATAGAGTTAATATAGTTAATATAAATACTATAGTAACTATATTAACTATATTAACCCTAATATAATTAGGGTTAATATAGTTAATATATATAATGTAATACCTATATTAACTATAATATACTTAGGGTTAATATAGATAATATAGCTGGCGGCGGGGTAGGTAGATTAAATTAGGGGTTAATCATTTTAATAGAGATGGCGGCGGTGTAAGGGGCTTACATTAGGGGTTAATAATTTTAATATAGAAGGCGGCGGTGTTAGGGGCTCACTTTAGGGGGTTATAGATATAATATAGCTGGCGGCGGGGTACGGGAGCGGCGGTTTAGGGGTTAATAACTTTATTAGGTTGCGGCGGGGTACGGGAGCGGCGGTTTAGGGGTTAATAGCTTTTTTATTGTTAGGATAGTGAGGGGGGATAGCGGATAGAGGGTTAGACAGTGCGGGCTATGTTAGGGAGGCGTGTTAGACAGTGCGGGTGTTTTAGACTTTAGTCAGGTTTTATAGGCGCCGGCAGTTTCTAACGTGCCGCAAGTCACTGGCGACGCCAGAAATTTGTACTTACGCAGATTTCTGGACATCGCTGGTTTATCCGACTTACGGCACGTTAGCATCTGACGGCGACTTATATGGGATAGCTCGAGTTGCGAGCTGAAACTGCGGGCGACGCCGGTTCCCTCCCTTGCGCCGCAAACTGCGATCTATATCGGATCGCGCCCATAGTGTTAGCCCTGTAATATTAGCTCTGTAGTGTTAGCCCTGTAGTGTTAGCCCTGTAGTGACAGCTCTGTAGTGTTAGCTCTGTAGTGTTAGCTCTGTAGTGTTAGCTCTGTAGTGTTAGCTCTTTAGTGACAGCCCTGTAGTGTTAGTCCTGTAGTGTTAGCTCTGTAGTGTTAGCTCTGTAGTGTTAGCTCTGTAGTGTTAGCTCTTTAGTGACAGCCCTGTAGTGTTAGCTCTGTAGTGTTAGCTCTGTAGTGTTAGCTCTGTAGTGTTAGCTCTGTAGTGACAGCCCTGTAGTGTTAGCTCTGTAGTGTTAGCTCTGTAGTGTTAGCTCTGTAGTGTTAGCTCTGTAGTGTTAGCTCTTTAGTGACAGCCCTGTAGTGTTAGCTCTGTAGTGTTAGCTCTGTAGTGTTAGCTCTGTAGTGTTAGCCCTGTAGTGTTAGCCCTGTAGTGACAGCCCTGTAGTGTTAGCTCTGTAGTGTTAGTCCTTTAGTGTTAGCCCTGTAGTGTTAGCCATATAGTGTTAGCCCTGTAATATTAGCCCTGTAGTGTTAGTCCTGTAATGTTAGCCCTGTAGTGTTAGCTGGGAAGCCCTGTAGTGTTAGCTCTGTAGTGTTAGCTCTGTAGTGTTAGCTCTGTAGTGTTAGCTCTTTAGTGACAGCCCTGTAGTGTTAGCTCTGTAGTGTTAGCTCTGTAGTGTTAGCTCTGTAGTGTTAGCCCTGTAGTGTTAGCCCTGTAGTGACAGCCCTGTAGTGTTAGCTCTGTAGTGTTAGTCCTTTAGTGTTAGCCCTGTAGTGTTAGCCATATAGTGTTAGCCCTGTAATATTAGCCCTGTAGTGTTAGTCCTGTAGTTTTAGCCCTGTAGTGTTAACTCTGTAGTGTTAGCCCTGTAGTGTTAGCCGGGAAGCCCTGTAGTGTTAGCCCTGTAGTGACAGCCCTGTAGTGTTAGCTCTGTAGTGTTAGCTCTGTAGTGTTAGCCCTGTAGTGACAGCCCTGTAGTGTTAGCCCTGTAGTGACAGTCCTGTAGTGTTAGCTCTGTAGTGTTAGCCCTTTAGTGTTAGCTCTGTAGTGTTAGCCCTGTAATATTAGCCCTGTAGTGTTAGCCCTGTAGTGTTAGCCCTGTAGTGTTAGCCCTGTAGTTTTAGCCCTGTAGTGTTAACTCTGTAGTGTTAGCCCTGTAGTGTTAGCCTGGAAGCCCTGTAGTGTTAGCCCTGTAGTTTTAGCCCTGTAGTGTTAGCCCTGTAGTGTTAGCCCAGTAGTGACAGCCCTGTAGTGACAGCCCTGTAGTGTTAGCCCTGTAGTGTTAGCCCTGTAGTGTTAGCCCTGTAGTGTTAGCCCTGTAGTGTTAGTCCTGTAGTGTTAGCCCTATTGTGTTAGCTCTTTAGTATCTGCCCTGTAGTGTTAGCCCTGTAGTGACTGTCCTGTAGTGTTAGCTCTGTAGTGTGAGTCCTTTAGTGTTAGCCCTGTAGTGTTAGCCATATAGTGTTAGCCCTGTAATATTAGCCCTGTAATGTTAGTCCTGTAGTGTTAGCCCTGTAGTGTTAGCCGGGAAGCCCTGTAGTGTTAGCCCTGTAGTTTTAGCGCTGTAGTGTTAACTCTGTAGTGTTAGCCCTGTAGTGTTAGCCGGGAAGCCCTGTAGTGTTAGCCCTGTAGTGACAGCCCTGTAGTGTTAGCTCTGTAGTGTTAGCTCTGTAGTCTTAGCCCTGTAATATTAGCTCTGTAGTGTTAGCCCTGTAGTGTTAGCCCTGTAGTGTTAGCCCTGTAGTGACAGCTCTGTAGTGTTAGCTCTGTAGTGTTAGCTCTGTAGTGACAGCCCTGTAGTGTTAGCTCTGTAGTGTTAGCTCTGTAGTGTTAGCTCTGTAGTGTTAGCTCTTTAGTGACAGCCCTGTAGTGTTAGCTCTGTAGTGACAGCCCTGTAGTGTTAGCCCTGTAGTGTTAGCCCTGTAGTGTTAGCCCTGTAGTGACAGCCCTGTAGTGTTAGCCCTGTAGTGTTAGCCCTGTAGTGTTAGCTCTGTAGTGTTAGCCCTGTAGTGTTAGCCCTGTAGTGTTAGCCCTGTAGTGTTAGTCCTGTAGTGTTAGCCCTATTGTGTTAGCTCTTTAGTGTCTGCCCTGTAGTGTTAGCCCTGTAGTGACTGTCCTGTAGTGTTAGCTCTGTAGTGTGAGTCATTTAGTGTTAGCCCTGTAGTGTTAGCCATATAGTGTTAGCCCTGTAATATTAGCCCTGTAATGTTAGTCCTGTAGTGTTAGCCCTGTAGTGTTAGCCGGGAAGCCCTGTAGTGTTAGCCCTGTAGTTTTAGCGCTGTAGTGTTAACTCTGTAGTGTTAGCCCTGTAGTGTTAGCCGGGAAGCCCTGTAGCGTTAGCCCTGTAGTGACAGCCCTGTAGTGTTAGCTCTGTAGTGTTAGCTCTGTAGTGTTAGCCCTGTAATATTAGCTCTGTAGTGTTAGCCCTGTAGTGTTAGCCCTGTAGTGACAGCTCTGTAGTGTTAGCTCTGTAGTGTTAGCTCTGTAGTGACAGCCCTGTAGTGTTAGCTCTGTAGTGTTAGCTCTGTAGTGTTAGCTCTGTAGTGTTAGCTCTTTAGTGACAGCCCTGTAGTGTTAGCTCTGTAGTGTTAGCTCTGTAGTGTTAGCTCTGTAGTGTTAGCTCTGTAGTGTTAGCCCTGTAGTGTTAGCCCTGTACTGACAGCCCTGTAGTGTTAGCTCTGTAGTGTTAGTCCTTAAGTGTTAGCCCTGTAGTGTTAGCCATATAGTGTTAGCTCTGTAATATTAGCCCTGTAGTGTTAGTCCTGTAGTGTTAGCCCTGTAGTGTTACCCGGGAAGCCCTGTAGTGTTAGCCCTGTAGTTTTAGCCCTGTAGTGTTAACTCTGTAGTGTTAGCCCTGTAGTGTTAGCCGGGAAGCCCTGTAGTGTTAGCCCTGTAGTGACAGCCCTGTAGTGTTAGCTCTGTAGTGTTAGCTCTGTAGTGTTAGCCCTGTAGTGACAGCCCTGTAGTGTTAGCCCTGTAGTGACAGCCCTGTAGTGTTAGCTCTGTAGTGTTAGCCCTTTAGTGTTAGCTCTGTAGTGTTAGCCCTGTAATATTAGCCCTGTAGTGTTAGCCCTGTAGTGTTAGCCCTGTAGTTTTAGCCCTGTAGTGTTAACTCTGTAGTGTTAGCCCTGTAGTGTTAGCCTGGAAGCCCTGTAGTGTTAGCCCTGTAGTTTTAGCCCTGTAGTGTTAGCCCTGTAGTGTTAGCCCAGTAGTGACAGCCCTGTAGTGACAGCCCTGTAGTGTTAGCCCTGTAGTGTTAGCCCTGTAGTGACAGCCCTGTAGTGTTAGCCCTGTAGTGTTAGCCCTGTAGTGTTAGCTGTGTAGTGACAGCCCTGTAGTGTTAGCCCTGTAGTGTTAGCTCTGTAGTGTTAGCCCTGTAGTGTTAGCCCTGTAGTGTTAGTCCTGTAGTGTTAGCCCTATTGTGTTAGCTCTTTAGTGTCTGCCCTGTAGTGTTAGCCCTGTAGTGACTGTCCTGTAGTGTTAGCTCTGTAGTGTTAGTCCTTTAGTGTTAGCACCTGTAGTGTTAGCCATATAGTGTTAGCCCTGTAATATTAGCCCTGTAATGTTAGTCCTGTAGTGTTAGCCCTGTAGTGTTAGCCGGGAAGCCCTGTAGTGTTAGCCCTGTAGTTTTAGCGCTGTAGTGTTAACTCTGTAGTGTTAGCCCTGTAGTGTTAGCCGGGAAGCCCTGTAGTGTTAGCCCTGTAGTGACAGCCCTGTAGTGTTAGCTCTGTAGTGTTAGCCCTGTAGTGACAGCCCTGTAGAGTTAGCCCTGTAGTGACAGCCCTGTAGTGTTAGCTCTGTAGTGTTAGCCCTTTAGTGTTAGCTCTGTAGTGTTAGCCCTGTAATATTAGCCCTGTAGTGTTAGCCCTGTAGTTTTAGCCCTGTAGTGTTAACTCTGTAGTGTTAGCCCTGTAGTGTTAGCCTGGAAGCCCTCTAGTGTTAGCCCTGTAGTTTTAGCCCTGTAGTGTTAGCCCTGTAGTGTTAGCCCTGTAGTGTTAGCCCATTAGTGACAGCCCTGTAGTGTTAGCCCTGTAGTTTTAGCCCTGTAGTGTTAGCCCTGTAGTGTTAGCCCTGTAGTGTTAGCCCTGTAGTGTTAGCCCATTAGTGACAGCCCTGTAGTGTTAGCCCTGTAGTGTTAGCCCTGTAGTGTTAGCCCTGTAGTTTTAGCCCTGTAGTGTTAGCCCTGTAGTGAGAGCCCTGTAGTGTTAGCCCTGTAGTGACAGCCCTATAGTGTTAGCCCTGTAGTGTTAGCCCTATTGTGTTAGCTCTTTAGTGTCTGCCCTGTAGTGTTAGCCCTGTAGTGACTGTCCTGTAGTGTTAGCCCTGTAGTGTTAGCCGGGAAGCCCTGTAGTGCTAGCCCTGTAGTGACAGCCCTGTAGTGTTAGCCCTGTAGTGACAGCCCTGTAGTGTTAGCTCTGTAGTGTTAGCCCTTTAGTGTTAGCTCTGTAGTGTTAGCCCTGTAGTGTTAGCCCTGTAGTGTTAGCCCTGTAGTGATAGCCCTGTAGTGTTAGTCCTGTAGTGTTAGCCCTATTGTGTTAGCTCTTTAGTGTCTGCCCTGTAGTGTTAGCCCTGTAGTGACTGTCCTGTAGTGTTAGCCCTGTAGTGTTAGCCGGGAAGCCCTGTAGTGCTAGCCCTGTAGTGACAGCCCTGTAGTGTTAGCCCTGTAGTGTTAGCTCTGTAGTGTTAGCCCTTTAGTGTTAGCTCTGTAGTGTTAGCCCTGTAATATTAGCCCTGTAGTGTTAGCCCTGTAGTGTTAGCCCTGTAGTTTTAGCCCTGTAGTGTTAGCTCTGTAGTGTTAGCCCTGTAGTGTTAGCCTGGAAGCCCTGTAGTGTTAGCCCTGTAGTTTTAGCCCTGTAGTGTTAGCCCATTAGTGACAGCCCTGTAGTGTTAGCCCTGTAGTGTTAGCCCTGTAGTTTTAGCCCTGTAGTGTTAGCCCTTTAGTGTTAGCCCTTTAGTGTTAGCTCTGTAGTGTTAGCCCTGTAGTGTTAGCCCTGTAGTGATAGCCCTGTAGTGTTAGTCCTGTAGTGTTAGCCCTATTGTGTTAGCTCTTTAGTGTCTGCCCTGTAGTGTTAGCCCTGTAGTGTTAGCCCTGTAGTGACTGTCCTGTAGTGTTAGCCCTGTAGTGTTAGCCGGGAAGCCCTGTAGTGCTAGCCCTGTAGTGACAGCCCTGTAGTGTTAGCCCTGTAGTGACAGCCCTGTAGTGTTAGCTCTGTAGTGTTAGCCCTTTAGTGTTAGCTCTGTAGTGTTAGCCCTGTAATATTAGCCCTGTAGTGTTAGCCCTGTAGTGTTAGCCCTGTAGTTTTAGCCCTGTAGTGTTAACTCTGTAGTGTTAGCCCTGTAGTGTTAGCCTGGAAGCCCTGTAGTGTTAGCCCTGTAGTTTTAGCCCTGTAGTATTAGCCCTGTAGTGTTAGCCCTGTAGTGTTAGCCCATTAGTGACAGCCCTGTAGTGTTAGCCCTGTAGTGTTAGCCCTGTAGTGACAGCCCTGTAGTGTTAGCCCTGTAGTGTCAGCCCTGTAGTTAATTATACTTAATAACATTGTGGTGGACAGGCTTACTGTTTAAACTGAGCTTATTTAATCACTGAACCAATGTGAGAAAGAAGAGACAGTGACCAAGCGCTCAGGTGTGAACCCCTTGCTGTACACAAAAGGTCTCCTAACTGGCCAAAAGGAAAATAAGAATGAATTGGAGTGTGTACAGCGCCTAAGGCCGAGGTGAAATCAGATGTCAGAGTGGATCTAACTAGCTGTTAAATGTTTATTAGATAAAATTAACAGAAATTGAACTGTTACGCATTAAAAACAATAATAAAACAATGGTTGACAATGAGTGCTACTCATGGATCCATAAAACATATTAAATTGACAATAGCATCCTAAATGTACAAAAAATTACTGAATACTAAAACAACCACAATAGAATGGTGGCACTATTACATGCACAGGAAAATAATCAGAAGAGATATTGATCTGGATTGTGCTAATGTATAGAAAATTATCAATAAATAAAAAAATAGTCATGTCAATAAGAATGAAGCAATGAGCAAGTGTAGAGAGTGTGAATTAAGTCCATAAAGTGGTAAAACAATAGGTCAACGTTTCAGTGAAATATTAGGTCAACGTGTCAGTGAAATATTAGAGTGACATATGCATATGCAACTTCAAAAGTTTTGTAGAGAAATCCTCAAAAAATGCTAAAAAAAAGTAAAAATGCAAAAAATATAAAAATTAAAAATCAAAATCAAAAAAGTCAAAACTCAAAAAATCAAACCTTCATCAAAAACAAAAACATCAGAAAAAACAATCCAATAGAAGTGAAAAGTATATTGAAAAAGTATCCCAAATGTTAAACCTGTGTACTTGATAGAGGTTGTCCTCAGAGGGATCCTGGGGGTTTCTTTAAATCTTCATTGTCCAACTACTTATACCGTCCTTGAAAAATTGCCCTGTAAAGGATAATATAATAGTGTAGATTGTCCAATAAAAAAAATTGAAAAGGAATAGTGCTTTCCAGCTGGGTCAACGCGTTTCGGCCCTTCACTCAGGCCTTTATCAAGACTGGTCTGTGTATTGTTAATGGTGCCTTTAAATACTATTTGGTCCTGGATGTTTGACCTGACCGTAACTTAAACCGGATATATGAAACCTGGAGTTGTAAATATATTTAAAATTTAGCTTTCTTAAATAATCATTTTATTTTTGTGTATAAACAATGGTTCTATATTTGAAATATTATGTATTTTGATGCAATTATATAGTATTTCCTTTGTGTATTTATCTGTAGCACGGTGTTCTATTTTACCCTATGTTTTAAGTTCTGGGTTTTTGCGTGTATTTGTTTACATCACATGGTTTGTTGTAATTACACCATGTGATCTATAGATTAACCAATCAGGAAATGGTTTGTGTGGATACTGATTTCCTAATATTGTTATTCACTGAAAAGACTGTGTATGTTTATCCTTTGGTAGCTATATTAATATGAATATTTGTGTCTGTCAAGCAGGCCAGACTATCATAATGTAAATTTTAAATTTTAAAATAGTTACGATGACACAACAAACCACGATCCTGGTTGCTTAGATCTAGTATGAAATAAATTCCAAGACAGATGTATGAAGTGAAAGACTGGCCTTAATAATAGTATTGAATTAAATAAAATAAAACCGGGACTGTATGTTAAGAGAAAGAGAGAGAACGAGACACGTAGAATAGGGGTTGGATTGCAGCGTGATTTTAAGATCTGCTCCATAATGCATAACATTAAAAGATAAGGGTTAGGAATAGACGAGGAGGCATATAGTAATAACTGTAACTATGGCCCAGACAAATTGTTGTATAACTAATATGACATATACCTTAGCTGCATCTAAGGATCAAAAAAAGGGAGGGGCCTTGATCTTAAAAAAGGAAGAGGAATTATGAAGTCCAAGGTCTGCTAATGATATCTGCCAGGAATGTATCATTCTAGCAATAAATAGACTAATTACATTGAATAATGGTATGTTAAATAAACTTTCCAAGGTTTAGCGATGTTCCATGTATAGGAGAGACATGGATTTGGAGGAGGACTGTGTAGATTGGATAACCCCAAAATGATCATGCCATTGTTACAGTATGTAAATGCTATGAACAGTTAAGGAAGGTACCTAAAATAGCTTGCTTTGAAAATGGATCCCTAATCAGACAAGTTGAGTTATGCTCTATTTAAAGGGAGTCCATATGGTATGTTGTATTAAGATCCAAATGGATCTTGTAGATACCATAGTAAGCTATAATACATTATATTAATGTGACACACATATGTGTATAGTCTAAGAATGATTATAAGCTACAGATTAGCTTCATCTGTGATCCATACTATGTGGAATGGAATTCTGTTTCCACTTCTGTGGAACACAGTCAGATTATGAGTGGTGGGAAGGAGGGGCTAACACTCGTCTGGTATAGATTACTCGATGGACATCAAAGACCCCAAAGGATTAGTAGGATTAAACATATCAGCTGGGGATCTTTGTGGCAAATGCGATACTTAAGGGAAAGTAAGGGATCTAAATTTAAGTATATTGAGGAAAATAAGGACTAAGAGTGTGATATTACTTATCAAAATTAGATCTGTAAATAGGGTTATGTTAAAGAGAGTAAGTGGATCTCTAAGAGCTAAGGATTGATGTTTACTTATGGATTTAGAAGGTGAACCAGATCTTCTTTGTTGTTAAGGCCTTTTGGATGTAGGCAATCAAGCAGAAATATCCATTTTGATTCTGTCTTTAAGAGTTTTTTCTCATGGTCTCCACCTCTCCAGTTTCTTCTGACCTTTTGTATCCCCATAAATTTCAGATCTTTGGTATTGCCTTCATGTTTAGTTGAGAAATGTTTGTATAGGACTGTGTCCATGTTCAGTTTCTCTATCAGCAGTAAGTGTTCTCTTATTCTATATTTCAGACTTCTTGATGTCTGTCCAATATATTGCAGTCCACATGAACATTCTATTAAGTAAATGAATCCTCGATCTTGGCATCTTATTAGGTCTTTGATGTTATAATATTCTTTGGTCTGATGTGATTGGAACTTCTTTGTTTTTGTCCAACATTTACAGGCTTTACAGGTAGGACAAGGAAAAAAAAACCTTTAATACGTTTCCCGCATACATTGTTAGTCTCTGGTCTTTTCCTATACTGTAGACTCGGTGCCAGTCTATTTCTCAGATTGTCTGTTCTTCTATAAAAAAATCTTTGGGGAGTTTATCTCCAATAGTGTCATCCTCTTTTAGCAGAGACCAATGTTTTCTGAAGATTCTTTCAATAATTTGCTTGTTACTACTATATTCTGTAATCATTGCAATGTTCAGTATTTCTTCTATTTCTGGTTTCTTTCAATCTTTATATTTAATTAGCTTTCTTCTTTCCACCCTTCTTACTTCTTCCATTCTGAGATCCAATTGTTCTTCATTATAGCCCCTTTCCCTTTTTGATTCATAGCGATTATGAATCAAAACATGTTAAACCTAAAGTTCACACACACATGGAGTCAAAAAGACATTGTATTCTTGGATTTAAAAATAGAAGTTACAAATGGTGAATGGGAAACATCTACACATTTTAAAGAAGTTGATATTAACATTTACATCCACAACCTCAGCTGTCACCATGAAAAATGGAAAAGCAATATTCTGAAGAATCAACTTCTAAGAATCCGAAAGAATTGCTAGAATATTGAAAAATGGGAAGAACAAGCTAAACAACTTAAAAAAAAATGTAAAAAGGGGCTATAATGAAGAACAATTGGATCTCAGAATGGAAGAAGTAAAAAGGGTGGAAAGAAGAGAGCTAATTAAATATAAAGATCGAAATAAACCAGAAATAGAATAAATACTGAACATCCCAATATGAATTTAGTAGTAGTAACAAGCATATTATTGAAAGAATCTTCAGAAAACATTGGTCCCTGCTAAAAGAGGATGACAATATTGCAGATAAACTCCCAAACAACCAAGATTTGTTTATAGAAGAACAGACAATCTGAGAAATAGACTGGCACAGAGTCTACAATATAGGAAAAGACCAGAGACTAACGATGTATATGGGAAACATATTAAAGGTTTTTTTCCTTGTCCTACCTGTAAAGCCTGTAAATGTGGGACAAAAACAAAGAAGTTCCAATCACATCAGACCAAAGAATATTATAACATCCAAGACCTAATAAGATGCCAAGATCGAGGAATCATTTACTTAATAGAATGTTCATGTGGACTGCAATATATTGGACAGACATCAAGAAGTCTGAAATATAGAATAAGAGAACACCTACTGCTGATAAACTGAACATGGACACAGTTCTATACAAACATTTCTCAACTAAACATCAAGGCAATACCAAAGATCTGAAATTTATGGGCATACAAAAGGTCAGAAGAAACTGGAGAGGTGGAGACCATGAGAAAAAACTCTTAAAGACAGAATCAAAATGGATATTTCTGCTTGATTGCCTACATCCAAAAGGCCTTAACAACAAAGAAGATCTGGTTCACCTTCTAAATCCATAAGTAAACTTCAATCCTTAGCTCTTAGAGATCCACTTACTCTCTTTAACATAACCCTATTTACAGATCTAATTTTGATAAGTAATATCACACTCTTAATCCTTATTTTCCTCAATATACTTAAATTTAGATCCCTTACTTTCCCTTAAGTATCGCATTTGCACACAACGATCCTCAGCTGATATGTTTAATCCTACTAATCATTTGGGGTCTTTGATGTCCATCGAGTAATCTATACCAGACAAGTGTTAGCCCCTCCTTCCCCTCCTTCCAACCACTCATAATCTGACTGTGTTCCACAGAAGTGGAAACAGGATTCTATTCCACATAGTATGGATCACAGACAAAGCTAATCTGTAGCTTATTATCGTTCTTAGAATATACACATATGTGTGTCACATTAATATAATGTATTATAGCTTACTATGGTATCTACAAGATCCATTGGGATCTTAATACAACATACCATATGGACTCCCTTTAAATAGAGCATAATTTAACTTGTCTGATTAGGGATCCATTTTCAAAGCAAGCTATTTTAGGTACCTTCCTTAACTGTTCATAGCATTTACATACTGCAACAATGGCATGATCATTTTGGGGTTATCCAATCTACACAGTCCTCCTCCAAATCCATGTCTCTCCTATACATGGAACATCGCTAAACCTTAGAAAGTTTATTTAACATACCATTATTCAATGTAATTAGTCTATTTATTGCTAGAATGTTACATTCCTGGCAGATATAATTAGCAGAGCTTGGACTTAATAATTCCTCTTCCTTTTTAAGATCAAGCCCCCCCCCCCCTTTTTTGATCCTTAGATGCAGCTAAGGTATATGTCATATTAGTTATACAACAATTTGTCCGGGCCATAGTTACAGTTATTACTATATGCCTCCTCGTCTATTCCTAACCCTTATCTTTTAATGTTATGCATTATGGAGCAGATCATAAAATCACGCTGCAATCCAACCCCTATTCTATGTGTATCGTTCTCTCTCTTTCTCTTAACATACAGTCCCGGTTTTATTTTATTCAATACTATTATTAAGGCCAGTCTTTCACTCTATACATTGGTCTTGTGTCAGGATAGCAGGTTTAATTCAGTAAGTACCTATAGTATACCTTAACTCCACTCAGACTCACACCACACCTTGAGAGTTAATGTAATGTAACTCTCTAGTTATGCTCATAGAACTGAGGGTGACCGTGTTAGGGTCAAGATGTTAATATATAAGTGTCTATAGATGTTAGGAGAGACTGTGTGGGAGCATAAGAATGAAAAGATGACATATATCTTGTATAGATCTATCATGAATGACCTACTATGAGCTCATAGATTTAAGGCAGGTTAACCATGTATTTACAGAGCATACAGCTGTATATTCTTGCTATGATCATAGATTTTTAGACTAGCTGTCATGAGGAAACTATAGTAAGCCAAATTCCATGTGTCTGTTGGAACAGATATGCTTTTGCACAATAAGGAAGTCAGGGGCCCTTTAAGAGCGTTTGTATTAGTAACATTTATGAAAGAAAGTCAGGGGCCCTTTAAGAGCGTTTGTATTAGTAACTCCTGTGAACAGACTTGTAAGGCATGAAAGGCAGATAGATGGATTGCAACTGGGGAGCCGAGAGACACTGCATGGCGTTTAGAAATGGAGAGGTAAATACAGGATCCACTTTACCTTAAGCTGATGGTTCCGGTAATGAAATCCTGACCTCCAGATGATTAGTCCGGATTGGAAGTGGTGATGTCGCTACACGCTGAGGTGAGTGAATAGTTGAGCAGTAGGAGACTGGAACTATTGGTTAGTGCCTGGTTTGTTTGTTTCCAAAGGGCACATTAAAAGGGCTCCCGGTTGAGAGCTGCAGTGAGTGAACCGCCTGTGAAAAAGAAGATTTAGTTAGAGTCTAATTAGGCAGCAAATGACAAAAGGCTGAGTAGCTGGGAATCCTGGGAAAAACAAATTACCTAGCAGTGAAGGGAAGCATTGTGATGCCTTAAATAAGAATGCCTGGTCACATGTGAGGACTGGTCTTAAAGGGAAAGTAACAACAAGAGTAGTCTAAGCTTACATATTCCTGACATCTGGGAACTTATTTCATACTATATCTAATCAACCAGGAACGTGGTTTGTTGTGACATCTTACCTGTTTTTAAAATTTACATTATGTTAGTCTGGCCTGCTTGACAGACACAAATATTCAGAGCAGCTGAAATGACATTTCAGTGTCGATCAGTCAGTTAACACTGACAGTCACCAAAGGATAAACATACACAATCCCCTCAGTGAATAACAATCTTAGGAAATCGGTATCCACAAAAAACAGTTCCTGATTGGTTGATCTATAGAACACATGGTACAACAAACCATGTGATGAAAACAAATACACGCAGAAACCCAGAACTTAAAACATAAGACGGTCAGTCTTTCACTCCATGCATCGATCTTGGAACTTCTTTTATATTACTTCTAATCAACCAGGATCGTGGTTTGTTGTGTCATCGTAACTATTTTAAAATTTAAAATTTACATTATCTGCAGTAGGGAAACAGGAAGGCGCCAATCGGGTGATAACGCTAAAACCCTGAGATACAAGGGGGTAAGGAGGATACTGATACTCACAAGCCAAGAGGCACTAAGACGTGCCTAGCAACGCAGGCCGGGACCTCAAAGTCGCCCGGAAGACTCACAAAGGCAGCAGCTGATCCTCGAGCCGGACCGGGTTCCGTAAGGCCAATCAGGAACACTGGAGACTGACACACCTTCCTCTTAGTATGCCGATATTCCGTACACTGGCAGAGGGACAGATGAATAGCGATAAACAGTATTTGAGACTTCTAATTGCCGAAAACCATATAGCACAGTCCACTGCTGGAAAGAGGAGGGAGCAAACTCCAGCAAAGTAAATTAAAACAGTTTTTATTAAAATGTTTTAAAAACAAAGCATCAAAGTAACGCGTTTCTCGGCTACACAGAGCCGTTTCATCAGGCTGTTTTGCCCCTCAGTGAATAACAATCTTAGGAAATCGGTATCCACAAAAAACAGTTCCTCATTGGTTGATCTATAGAACACATGGTACAACAAACCATGTGATGAAAACAAATACACGCAGAAACCCAGAACTTAAAACATAAGACGGTCAGTCTTTCACTCCATACATCGATCTTGGAACTTCTTGTATATTAGTTCTAATCAACCAGGATCGTGGTTTGTTGTGTCATCGTAACTATTTTAAAATTTACATTATGCTAGTCTGGCCTGCTTGACAGACAAAAATATTCAGAGCAGATGAAATGACATTTCAGCGATCAGTTAGTGAACACTGACAGCTACCAAAGGATAAACATACACAGTCTTTTCAGCGAATAACAATCTTAGGAAATCAGTATCCACACAAACCAGTTCCTGATTGGTTGATCTATAGAACACATAGTGTAATTACAACAAACCATGTGATATAAACAAATACACGCAAAACCCCGGAACTTAAAACATAGGGTAAAATAGAACCCCGTGCTACAGATAAATACACAAAGGAAATACTATATAATTGCATCAAAATTCATAATATTTCGAATATAGAACCAATGTTTATACACAAAAATAAAATGATTATTTAAGAAAGCTAAATGTTAAATATATTCACAACTTCCGGTTTCATATATCTGGTTTAAGTTACGGTCAGGTCACACGTCCAGGACCAAATAGTATTTAAAGGCACCATTAACAATACACAGAGCAGTCTTGATAAAGGCCTGAGTGAAGGGCCGAAACGCGTTGATCCAGCTGGTAAGCACTATTCCTTTTCTATTTTTTTATTGGACAATCTACACTATTATATTATCCTTTACAGGGACATTTTTCAAGGTATAAGTAGTTGGACAATGAAGATTTAAAGAAACCCCCAGGATCCCTCTGAGGACAACCTCAGGTTTAACATTTGGGATACTTTTTAAATATATTTTTCACTCATATATTTTTTCACTTCTATTGGATTGTTTTTTCTGATGTTTTTGTTTTTTATGAAGGTTTGATTTTTTTACTTTTGACTTTTTTGATTTTGATTTTTAATTTTTATATTTTTTGCATTTTTACATTTTTTAGCATTTTTTGAGGATTTCTTTACAAAACGTTTGAAGTTGCATATGCATATGTCACTCTAATATTTCACTGACACGTTGACCTAATATTTCACTGAAACGTTGACCTATTGTTTTACCACTTTATGGACTTAATTCACACTCTCTACACTTGTTCATTGCTTCATTCTTATTGACGTGACTATTTTTTTTATTTATTGATAATTTCCTATACATTAAGGGGTTTTCGCACAATCCAGATCAATATCTCTTCTGATTATTTTCCTGTGCATGTAATAGTGCCACTATTCTATTGTGGTTGTTTTAGTATTCAGTAATTTTTTGTACATTTAGGATGCTATTGTCATTTTAATATGTTTCATAGATCCATGAGTAGCACTCATTGTCAACCATTGTTTTATTATTGTTTTTAATGTGTAACAGTTCCATTTCTGTTAATTTTATCTAATAAACATTTAACAGCTAGTTACTACATCCACTCTGACATCTGATTTCATCTCGGCCTTAGGCGCTGTACACACTCCAATTCATTCTTAATCACTGAACCAGTCAGAAGAGTTGGATGGTATTAGGATTAACCAATCAGAAAAAGATACCCTTTTGCCGATGGCTATGAAGAATGGAGGACTGTATTACATTATATGCAAGTCCATATGGTCTAAATATGTACGTGCAACTCACGGTACAGTCATCTGGCTCCCTTGAACTTTGTAGGTAACTCCTCAGCTATAGAACCAAACAGAGCTGCTCTACAATTAACAGTAGAACAGTAACTGAAGAAAGATCAAATTTTAAAACAGTTGTTAAGTACAAATATGTGTAATACTTGCAATACGATTGACACCCCTTGCGATTGCCCGCGAAGCTGCAGGGGGCGGTATTGCACCAGCAGTTCACAAAAACTGCTGGTGCAATAATAAATGCAGACAGCATATGCTGTCGGCATTTATCGATGTGCGGCATTTATCATGTCCGCTTGCACATGGGGTAGATTTATGGGGTAGATTTATCAAGCAGCGAATGCTGCTTTCTACGCCCTAGGTTTCCGGCTCACTGGAAACCTAAGTTAAGAAGCAGCAGTCCTAAGACCACTGCTCCTTAATTTGTCCGCCACCTTTTAGGGTGCAGGGGGCGGCATTGCACAAACATTTCACAAGAAATGCTTCTGCAATGTTAAATGCCGACAGCGTATGCTGTCGGTATTTAGCAATGCCGGACAGACATGATTCGCTACAGCAAATCATGTCCGCCTGGCATTTGATAAATTTACCCCTTAGAAATTATCATTGTAGCCACTCTCTTTACTAAGACAAGAAAGCTACCATCACATAACTTAAGTAATGTCACATGTTTTTTGCACCAAATGTCCTCTACTGAGCATAGGCATAAACTGACTGCAGCTAGAGCAGGTGTTTCCTAGAAGACACATCAACAGAAAAGCTGCTTCTTCATGTAGACACTACAGCCCCCTTGTGGGACTGTGACAGGGCTGTGCACAAATTAAGTTAATAAAAGAAATACTAGGTAAAAACTTTTTTAAATGACGAATAATACAAATTGCTATCATTTCTATTAAGTATAACCAACTGCTTAGTGCTTTTTTATTACAACAATGAAAACAACTAATATCCGTTTAAAGGGACATGAAACCTATTTTTTTTTTCATGATTTAGAAAGAGTATGCAATTTTAAACAACTTTCCAATGTACCTCTATTATCTAATTAGCTTAATTCTCTTGATATCTTTTGCTGAGAAGCATAACTATATAGGCTCAGTAGCTACTGATTGGTGGCTGCAGATAGATGCCTCATATGATTGGCTCACCTATATGCATTTCTAGTTCTTTAACAAAGGATATCTAAAGAATTAAGCAAATTAGATAAAATAAGTCAAATGGGATGTTGTTTAAAATTGTATTCTCAATCACCTAGATTACAAGTTTTGCATTATAGAGGGTGCGAAACGAACACAACAAAAGTTGTGTTATATCACCCTCCATAGCGCTGCCATTACGAGTTTTGAAAAAGCTGCCTTGTGCGTGCGATATGGTGGCGATGAGCTTTCCCCGTAGACATCAATGGGGAGAAAGTGTTAGGTTTTTTCAACATCTGCGATCGTGGAATGAAAAACTCCATAAAGCAACCCCATTGATGTCTATGGGGAAATAAAAGTTACGTTTAAACACCCTAACATAAACCCCAAGTCTAAACACCCCTAATCTGCTGCCCCCGACATCGCCGACACCTATATAATGTTATTAACCCCTAATCTGCTGCTCCCGACATCGCTGCCACCAAAATAAATATATTAACCCCTAATCTGCCGCTCCCGATATCGCTGCCACTATAATAAAGTTATTAACCCCTATTCCCCCCGCACCCCAACATCGCTCACACTATAATAAAGATATTAACACCTATTCCGCCGCTCCCAGACATCGCCGCCACTATATAAAGTTATTAACCCCTAAACTTTTGGCCTCCCACATCACTGTCACTAAATAAACCTATTAACCCCTAAACCGACAGCCCCCCACATCGTAAAAAACTAAATTAAATTATTAACCCCTAAACCTAACAACCCCCTAACTTTAAATTAAAATGACAAGATTCCTATCTTAAAATAAATAAAAACACCTTGGAAATTAAAAAAACCTAAGTTAAACTATAAATTAAACTAACATTACTATTATACTAAAATTAAAATAACTATTAATTAAATAAATTAAGTTACTAATTAAAAAACCTAACCCTACTAAAAAAATAAAATCTACAGTTACTAAAAAATAAAAATACTAAATTACAAAAAATAAAAAAATACTAAATATAATAAAGTAAATTATCCAAAATAGAAACAATTACACCTAATCTAATAGCCCTATCAAAATAAAAAATAAAAACCTAGCCTACAATAAACTAACTACCAATAGCCCTTAAAAGGGCCTTTTGTAGGGCATTGCCCTAAAGAAATCATCTCTTTTCCCTGTAAAAAAAATACAAAGACCCCCCCAACAGTAAAACCCACCACCGAACCAACCCCCAAAATAAAAAACCTAACTCTAAAAAAAACCTAAGCTATCCATTGCCCTGAAAAGGGCATTTGTATGGGCATTGCCCTTAAAAGGGCATTTAGCTCTTTTTTATTGCCCTTAAAAGGGCATTTAGCTCTTTTAAGAATGCCCAAAACCCTAATATAAAAAAACACACAAAAAAGTTTAAAAAAAACCTAACACTAACCCCCGATGATCCACTTACAGTTTTTGAAGTCCAGACATCCATCCTCATCCAGGCGGCAAAGTCTTCATCCAGATGGCAAGGTCTTTATCCATCCAAGCGGTGTCTTATATCTTCATCCAGGAGGCATCTTCTATCTTCATCCCGGCAGTGCGGCACGGCTCCATCCTGAAGACATCCGGCACGGAGCATCCTCTTCATATTTGATTTTGGAAAATCAAATCAGCCAATAGGATTTCAGTAGCTCTCATCCTATTGGCTGATTTGAATTTCCAAAATCAAATTAGTCAAAAGGAATGCAAGGGACGCCATTTTGAAAATGCTCCCTTGCATTGATGATTCAGTATACGGCGGTGACCGTATGAAGAGGATGCTTCGCGCCAGATGTCTTCAGGATAAATCCGCTCCATGCTGCCGGGATGAAGATAGAAGACGCCGCCTGGATGGATGAAGAACTCGCCGCCTGGATGAAGACTTTGCCGCCTGGATGAGGATGGATGTCTGGACTTCAAAAACTGTAAGTGGATTGTCAGGGTTAGTGTTAGGTTTTTTTTAAACTTTTTTGTGTGTTTTTTTATATTAGGGTTTTGGGCATTCTTAAAAGAGCTAAATGCCCTTTTAAGGGCAATGAAAAAGAGCTGAATGCCCTTTTAGGGGCAATGCCAATACAAATGCCCTTTTCAGGGCAATGGGTAGCTTAGTTTTTTTTTAGATTTAGTTTTTTTTATTTTGGGGGGTTGGTTGGGTGGTGGGTTTTACTGTTGAGGGGGGGGCTTTGTATTTTTTTTTACAGGGAAAAGAGCTGATTTCTTGAGGGCAATGCCCTTTTAAGGGCTATTGGTAGTTTATTCTAGGCTAGGTTTTTTTTTTGGGGGGGGGGGGCTTTTTCATTTTGATAGGGCTATTAAATTAGGTGTAATTGTTTTTATTTTGGATAATTTCATTTGTTATTTTTCGTAATTTAGTGTTTGTTATTTTTTCTATTTTAGTATTTTTTTATTTTTTGTAATTTAGTATTTTATTTTTTTTTAATTGTAGATTTTATTTTTTTAGTAGGGTTAGGTTTTTTTAATGTGTAATTTAATTATTTTAATTTGTAGTTATTTTGATTTTAGTATAATAGTAATGTTAGTTTAATTTATAGTTTAAATTTAGTTTTTTTTTAATTTCCCAGGTAAGTTTTTATTTATTTTATTTAAATGTCCCTTTAATAATGCAGCCTATCGGCTGATAATAATACCCGTACTAAGTATGGCCAGTCCAGTGCAAAAAGTATATGAGTGTAAATGGGTAGCTGTGGGGCCCAAAAAAAAGAGAAAAAAAGACTGTTACTGTAGAGAGTCCATAACCATGTTCAAAAACCAGGCACTCAAGTGTTAAAAAACACGCTCTGGTGTATATTCATAAACTCCATTAATGTTCAATCTCAGTGACAACTAGGTTTAACAATGAAGATCACTTGACAAAACTTTTTTGGATGTCCACTTGTTGCTCCTTTAAACATCTATGGATATGTGGAGATAATATACAGTCCCGTATATGATCCTTAAACAAAGGGCATTCCCGGGGTTGCAAGACTTACATAAGCCGTACCTAACCTTTTTCTCAAACACGCTTATCTGCCGCTATGGAAGGGGACCCTTGGTACCTTCTTATTTCTGCTGTCACTTGGTGCGGGTTAGTCGACGTCTTCACTTGCGGTACAAACAAACCCCTGCTTCTCAGATGCAGCGTAACTTCAAACACAGCTTGTGTCTGACATAGCAGTTAACTTGTCATTGATTACCCAAGCATGGCACATTTCACCCCTCCCACAAAGGGCTGGAACAGGGGCCTCATCAGATGTGGATTCAATGGGCGTAATTCCAATTTGTAGAAATTTTTGACAGAATTCTCCACCCTCTCATGTTGAATCATTAGCTATTTGCGTGACAGCTACCCTTGCTTATACTTGGTTATAATGTAAAAGGTTCTCATATGAAACCAATTGCTAGAAAGTATCATATATTTACAATATCAAATATTTACATTTATTTACAAATGACCAGTGGAAACAAAATATATTTTAAGCAATTGTTGAGTTATATTTACCCCTGACAAATTGGATGTCAATAAAAAAGAATACATGGGGAGTTTAGCTGTCATCTTATTTTGCATTGAAGAAACCTCAGTTTATATGAGTATATACATTTCAAAGATGACAGTTCTCCTCTGTATTTTTATGGCTTATGTAGACAGCCATTGTTGATACTTTTAGCCATACATATTTTTGTTTGTTTATAAGAAACAGGAGTATTAATTTTTTTCATTTAGGCCAGTGGGACTAGAGGTGTTTAGTCTATAGATCCAAATTGATTCATGTTGCAGTATTACTTTATCCAAGTTACCACCATGCCTACTGGGTCTCAACTGTTCAATACCCATAATTTGTAGCTTACTATGATCTGAATTTCAGGATTTAAAATGTTTTGCTACTGGACTATCTTTGTCCAAGTTTTTGGTATCATCTCTATGTTCACATACTCTGTTTTTCAGTTCCCTTGTCATTTTACCGACATAATATTTGGGGCACGGGCAATTTAACAGATGGATTACATTTTTCGAGGTACATGATATTCTATCTTTAACATAGTGTCGCCTACTTCTGGTCGGTGTATGGAAGGTGGTGGATCTTTTAATATAGACGAAGTACATACAATGTCCACATGGTACACTGCCAACTTGACTGCATGCAGCAGTTAACCAGTTAGTCCCCTGTTCTCTTTTAAAATCACTGTGCACAAGTTTATTTCTAATACTGGGGCCTCTTTTGGCTGTGAGTAATGGATATTCTGATAAACATCCTGAAAGAGATGAGTCATTAGACAAGATTTGCCAATGGGTATTGAGTATTCCTTGCAATTTCTTCCAATGCGAGTTGTACCTTGAAATTAATCTTGCATGATTCTCGTCAATTGAGTCACCTCTTTTGCTGTACAGGAGATCATTCCTGGCAGTATAACCAGCTCTAACCCAGGCTTTTTTTACTTGTCTTTTGGAGTATCCCCTTGCCTGTTCCTTTAAATGACTTAATTGAGGAACAACATCTCTTTAGTCTCAAAAATTGTCCAACAGGTACACCATTTTTGTGAGAGTCAGGGTGATGACTCATTGCATGCAACAAACTATTTGTTGCTGTTTTCGTTTGATGAACAGTGATGTGAATTTAATTTCCCATTTAAAGAATGTTTAGGTCTAAAAAGGTAGCCTCTTTTCTACTTACATTATATGTTAGAAACAAATTCAAATAATTTTTGTTTAAAATATTTACAAAGTCAAATACTGATTTTTCATCTCCCTTCCATAGAATTTGTACATCGTCCACAAACCTCAGCCATAGGACAACATGTTTATCCACACATTCGGAAAGCTCATTGAATACAATTTTGGTTTCCCAATAACCTAGGTGTAGACATGCATATGTCGGTGCACATGTTGCTCCCATGGCTGTGCCTGTATAATTTGCCATCGAAACAAAAAATATTATTTGTTAATACAAATTCTAGAAATTTCAGTACCAAAGATGTGTTGTCACTGTACTCCTGTCCTCTCAACTCCAAAAAATATTTTGCTGCCTGTAGTCCAGCATGATGAGGAATTGAGGAGTATAGTGACTATACATCCAATGTCACCAAGAGCATATCTGGATCAACTGCAATTCTGTCCAGTTTTTTAAAGACATCACCCGTATCTCGGACATAAGATGATAAAGACTCTAAAAAGGGACACAAAAAGTAATCAACATATCTGCTTATACCCTCAGTCAATTCACCTGACTGAGTCAGTTGTTAGGTTTAGGGGTTAATAGTTTAATTTAGTTTTTGGCGATGTGGGGGGCTGGTGGTTTAAGGGTTATTAGGTTTATTTAGTGGTAGTGATTTGGGAGGCCAGAGGTTTAGGGGTTAATAACTTTATTTAGTGGTGGCGATGTCGGGGAGCTGCAGAATAGGGGTTAATATCTTTATTATAACGTGGGCAATGTTGGGGTGCGGGGGAATAGGGGTTAATAACTTTAGTATAGTGGAGACAATGTCGGGGAGCGGCGGAATAGGGGTTAATACATTTTTATTAGTTGCGGTGATGTCGGGAGCTGCAGATTAGGGGTTAATAACTTTAAAATAGTGTTTGTGATGCAGGAGGGCCTCAGTTTAGGGGTTAATAAGTAGTTTATGGGTGTTAGTGTACTTTGTAACAGTTTAGTTATGAGTGTTGTGTAACAGTTTTGTTGCGTAAAACTCATAACTACTGGTTTCAGATTGTGGAATGGATTGTGTCGGTATACGGTGTAACGTAAGCTTTTTAGCCTCAACGCAAAACTTGTAATGGTAACACTATGGAAATCCCATGTAAAAACGTCATTTTTTCGAGTGCGGCACTGATGTTGCGTTACAGACTAAAAGGCTTGCGGTACAGTTATACCGACAAGACTCATAATGGCTGTGTTGCTGTTTTAACGCTGAAATGGCCATTTTTCAGCATTAAAACACAAAGGCAAAACTAGTAATCTAGGTGTATGTGAATTATGAAAGAAAATATTTGTCTGCATTTATCATTGCACACTCCAGTTCTTGTGCCATTCCGCCCCCTGCAGATTCATGGCCAATCGGCCGCTAGCAGGGGTGTCAATCAGCCCGATCGTATATGATCGGGCAGATTGAAGACTGCAGCCTCAGAGGCAGCAGGCAAGTTATGGAGCAGTGGTCTTTAGACTGCTGCTTTATAACTACTGTTTCCGGCGAGCCTGAAGGCATTCGGAACATTCGGAGCTTGATAATTCGGCCCCACAGTTTGAATTTCTTATGAGTAGTAGATTTTTTCTCACAAAAGTCAGTTAGTTTTATTTATCTTCCCACTGTGTAACAGCTCTCTGATATTCTCAGAGAGTGAGAATGTAAGAAACTGGTTTTTGGAGCTCAACTGCAGGACGCCTGAACGAAGTAGATATGTATATATTATAAAGTTAGTTTGTATCAGCTCCTTGCATATAAGCACTACTGAGCATGTGCAATATGTAGCAAGGAAGTGAATTTAGTCTAGTAATAAACCTCAAGATAGTAAGAGGTGCAGAGAACTGGACTCACATAAATAAGTTCACAGATAGAGTAGTACTAATTCCAGCAGGAAAGAGTGTCTTGGTTCTTTGTATACTTGAATACACACTGTGACAAAAATCAGAACGGTGTAGTCTGATCAGCAGATGTACCAATCAATTGCTGATAGCATTCACAAACGATAACAGTAATCTCCTAGAAAAGGTATTTGAATAAACTAAACACTCTTACTTGTTATCCGGATTCACCTATGCAATCACAGTTCAGAGGCAAAGAGGTGAAACAACAATTCTCTTTTCCAGCAGCCGTTGTAGAGTGGCTTATGCTGCAGCCTCAGAGCTGCAGGAACGCACTAAGTGAAGAGAGAAAGGAGTTCAGAGCGTGTCTGATGTAACACGCTGATGCTCAGGATGATCCGTTGTTTGCCTGCTGGTAAGTTGTATTCGGTGTTGCGCTGTGCAGCGTGAAGGAGCGGAGCTTGTGTTGCTCAGCTCAGCAGAGCGGAAGGGAAATGCCAAGAGGAGTGATAAGTGACTACCGCGGCTGACAAGTAGAATCAGGTAGTTGTAAACAGCCTCAGTATAATTCACAATTCCAAGAAGTGTATAGGCAGTTCAATATTGTAGATTCAGTAGAGGAGTTTTGATAATTGCTGTTGGAAGGTTGCCGGGGCATTGCAAAGGCCGAATGGCATCACAAGATATTCGAATAATCCATATGTTGTACGGAATGCTGTGAGCCATTCGTCACCTTCGCGGATACGGACTAGATTATAGGCCCCTCGGAGGTCAAGTTTCGTGTAAATGGTAGCATCCGAAAGGCATTCAATCAACTCCGAAATCAATGGGAGAGGGTATCGATTCTTTACTGTTCTTTTATTTAACTCCCGATAATCTATAATAGGTCGGAGTGAGCCGTCCTTATTCGTGACGAAGAACATTCCGGCCCCCGCTGGAGATGTTGAAGCTCTAATGAACCCTTTCTTTATGTTTTCGTCTAGGTAGATCTTGAAATGTTGTAATTCTGGTTGATTCAAAGGATAGACATGTCCAAAAGGAATGCTGGCTCCTGGTTGTAGTTGTATCGGGCAGTCATAGGTGCGATGAGGTGGTAGGTTCTCGGTTTCGGATTTGCTGAATATTCAGGTGGTATCACCGGTTGGTCTTTAGTAGTTTGTAAGAGACACTGTTTGGGAAAACAAGTGTTAATGCAATAAGTGGAGTTGAAACTTATCTTAGAGGAAGACCAGGTTATATGTGGTTCGTGTTGTTGTAACCATGATATGCCCAAAACAATGGGGAAGTGTGGTGAGGGTAAGACATCAAAAGAAATGTGTTCAGTATGACCCCCACTAGAACTGACTACTAAAGGTATGGTGTGATGCGTTATGGGACCAGTGGTAACAGTAGAACCATCAATGACTCTGACAGCAAGAGGTTTAGATTTCAGAACAAGAGGAATTTTATTGTTGATGACAAGATTGGAATCGATGAAGTTTCCAAAAGCACCAGAGTCCACGATGGCGTCAGTAGGTAGTCTTTTGTGGTCCCACTGCAAAACAAGGGACAATCCACAATAAGTTATTGGGTTATGTGACATATGAGTTGATTTGATAGAAATAAACTTACTTTTCTTGTTCTTCAACAAAAGAGGGCAATCCTGTACAGTGTGTGATGCATCAGCACAATACATGCACAAATTATGAGTCTTCCTCCAAAACCTTTCTGCTGGTGTGATAGGACCTTGAACAACCCCAATTTCCATAGGTACAGATTGTTGGTTAGGGCTTTGCGAACTGCTGCGTACTGGTGAAGGTGTTGTCTTGGGTGAAGTATCCGCGTGGTATCTCTCATGTCTCCTCTCACGGAGTCTTCTATCGATTTGGGTTGTAACCCTCATCAAGGCTTCCAATGTGGGTGGCATATCTATGCGAGCTAATTCATCCTTAAGGGACTCAGCTAATCCTAATCTAAATTGATTTCGGAGAGCAACAGGACTCCACATAGAATCAGAGGCATATAGTTTAAACTCTGAGATATAGTCCTCGACCGGCCTCTTCCCTTGTTTAAGCTCTCTCATCATGGACTCCACAGTCAGTTGAACATCCTTGTCTAAATATAATTCATCCATATTGTCGAAAAAGGAAGACAAGGAAGACATTATGGGATCTTGGTGTTCACATAGATTGTCGGCCCAACCTCTCGGTTCTCCACGTAGAAATGACACAACTGAGAGGACTTTTATTCTGTCAGTAGGATAACTGCGTGGCCGGAGGTTGAACAGGAGATCACAAGCATTTTTGAATTGTTTGTACAACTTCCTGTTTCCAGAAAATGTTTCTGGCAAAGAGACCTGTGGTTCAGGTAGGGTGTCATGTGTTGCCTTTAGGGCTATTGAATCCTTTATGATGTCACGTAGGGATTGGTTTTCTACCTGCAGGTCTCTGACCGCTTGTGCGATCTGGTCTACCCTCTGGGTCAGATTGTAGACGAGCTGTGGTATCTCTGCTGGCTCCATAGGTTTTGTCAGGCTTAGTATTATGTAACAGCTCTCTGATATTCTCAGAGAGTGAGAATGTAAGAAACTGTTTTTTAGAGCTCAACTGCAGGACGCCTGAACGAAGTAGATATGTATATATTATAAAGTTAGTTTGTATCAGCTCCTTGCATATAAGCACTACTGAGCATGTGCAATATGTAGCAAGGAAGTGAATTTAGTCTAGTAATAAACCTCAAGATAGTAAGAGGTGCAGAGAACTGGACTCACATAAATAAGTTCACAGATAGAGTAGTACTAATTCCAGCAGGAAAGAGTGTCTTGGTTCTTTGTACACTTGAATACACACTGTGACAAAAATCAGAACGGTGTAGTCTGATCAGCAGATGTACCAATCAATTGCTGATAGCATTCACAAACGATAACAGTAATCTCCTAGAAAAGGTATTTGAATAAACTAAACACTCTTACTTGTTATCCGGATTCACCTATGCAATCACAGTTCAGAGGCAAAGAGGTGAAACAACAATTCTCTTTTCCAGCAGCCGTTGTAGAGTGGCTTATGCTGCAGCCTCAGAGCTGCAGGAATGCACTAAGTGAAGAGAGAAAGGAGTTCAGAGCGTGTCTGATGTAACACGCTGATGCTCAGGATGATCCGTTGTTTGCCTGCTGGTAAGTTGTATTCGGTGTTGCGCTGTGCAGCGTGAAGGAACGGAGCTTGTGTTGCTCAGCTCAGCAGAGCGGAAGGGAAATGCCAAGAGGAGTGATAAGTGACTACCCCGGCTGACAAGTAGAATCAGGTAGTTGTAAACAGCCTCAGTATAATTCACAATTCCAAGAAGTGCATAGGCAGTTAAATATTGTAGATTCAGTAGAGGAGTTTTGATAATTGCTGAATTTAGACTTAGGTAAGGTATCCTTGTAATCCAATAGGGTAAAGCTCAGTGAACAGTAGCTTGCAGGCTACAATAACAAAATACTAAGCGCCGAGCGCTGTGAGGCCAGGTGTTTTATTAGTTAGGTAGGCTGAGGTAGTTGAGAGCTGCTGGGTCCTAAAAGGTACAGACTCTGACACACTACGTCATGTGACAGCCATCAACCATTCAGAAAATGCATACATATAGAGCTGCATTCACTTTGGCCTACTATCTTTTTTATTTTCTGTAACTTTTTTCCCCATAACTTTTTTACATTTTTCTGTAACTTAGGGGGTTAGTTTAGAGGGAATTAGGTGTTAGATAGAGTAGGGTACACCCTGTGGGTAGAATCTGGCTATTGAAAAACAATTGCAGTAAACAAGATGTTTGATTTAAATTGTTTAGACTCATCTTTAATAATAAGACAGCATAAGTGTCTTGTAATTACAAGGTGGTTACTGAGTACCTGCTTATGTTGAATAAATCCTTGCTCTATACAGAGCATAAAATATTTGTTGGGTTCAAATGCGGAATTTGGAGAGGTTACATCAAATGTTTGTCCATTTTTAAAAGGCCCATTGCATTGCCTTCTTCTTAACAGAAACAGAAGTGTGGTGTCATATTTCATTATAAAAATTAAAAATAAAAGCATCTGAACAACATCAGCAACCTAGATCTTTAGATATTCAGGCTCAATATGTTGCATATCATATAACATTGAAGATGCATATATCTTTTGACTGAAAAGGAAGATAAAAAAAACATCTGTAACATCATCTGTATCCCTAACCAGTAACCTGTCTGACATAATACAATATGCTTGTTAAAGTACTGCAAGTACATTTATATTTTGAAAAATATTCCAATAGGTACCTTAATATTTCAATCTTATAGAGTAATACCCTTTTTTTAAAACAAAATCCCTACCCTCCTCTGGGTTGCTCAACATCTGGCAACCGTTTTCTGTAAGAATTTTAATTTTAGCTGGATAAATGACTGTAGCCTTGACGTCCATATTTATTAATTTAGTGCAAAAAGGTGTCATTTCTATTCTCTTTGTGACGTCTCAGTAGAGAAGTCCTGAACAGTAATATTGTTTCATCTCCTATAGTAAATAGAGTTCTTTGTCTGTAGTGGTGCATAATGTTGAGCTTGTCCTGGAAGTTAAGGAACTTTGTAATAACAGGTCTAACCTTGACTGTACCGTTGGGCAGTGTTTTTTGTATGCCTATGTGGTGGACCCTTTCAACTGCAAGGTGTAATAAATTAGAAGCAATTCCTAAACTTTGTGTTAGTGTAAAAAAAAGAATTTAAGTAGATCCTGATATTCATTAGATTCTGGGATACAAATAAATCTAACATTATTGGGTTGTGCACGGTCTTCTACCTCATTAAGTTTGTGTGGCATGCTTACAATATGTGAAGTATGTTCTTTGATAATTTACTCTTGTTGGGCATTAGCGTCCTCTAAATCAGAGATACGCTGCTCTGCTTCATTTAGTCTGTATGTAAACTGTTTAATTTCTGTAGTTAAATTTAGTATATCTGTTTTCATTTGTTCGAATTATGGTATCATAAATTCTGTGATTTGCTTCACTATGTCTTGGGAGTCTAGTGTAGATGTATCTGATATACTTGTTAGTATAGGTGGATTTGAGGCATTGTCGTTACTGTTCCTATTTTTCCTGTCTCTAATTTTAGGTGGCATGTTTGGTGAATTAGGCTTATAATTAGTGATGAATCTTTCTATAGAATGTGGGTGGGTGCAACAGAATTAGGTGAACATAAAATTAGTGTTCTAGTATGTGGGTCAACAAAAAAGAAGAGAAAACACAATTTGAAAAGTGTGGGGAAAAAAGGTCTAATTTTATTCAGCAGAATTTACAGGCCTCCTTAGGCCCAACAGTGAGCCTGGATAAAAATTACAGCCTCTTGTGCAGACGTAAAGTCCCCTATTGTTAGGATATATTACAATCAGATGAAAACTTTCTTTCAGGTGACTTGATTTGTAAACCAGCCTCGGGATACAAAAAAAGGAAGAAAAAAAAAAGAAAGAAGAGAAAAAGGGAACACACTTAAAAGTACCTTAAGTCAGCAAGATGCATACTCCTTCAGGCAGGCCATTTTCCTTAGGCCTTTCTACAAAAGTCACACAAATATATTCGCTTGGCATCAAATCATGCTATTTTGTGCGACTGAATGATGAACATAGTAGTGCCGTTTATCAGATACAGCTTCTCTTTTCCCTCTTGGAGAGCAGGGGTTCAATTCTGCAGTTACAGATTCTGTTGACCATCCTTGTGAGTTTGGTCAGATAACAGCCACTGGACACTCAGGAAACCACAACTTTAGGTGCAAGCTCAGGCCTGCGGTTTAGGGAATTGCATCCATAACATCATCGCCGGTTACACCCGTAGTGTTGCGTCACTCCAAAGCAATGATGCGTTCCTACCGGCTGATCTGTATCTGAACTTGTTTACAAGTTCTTTAGATACCTCCGTTTGTTGTTATTAGCTGTCAACCGTCCCTGGATAGCCTGTTCCTACGTCTGGTCATGCCACGCCGCTCGTCCAATAGGTGCTAGGATCTGGTACCTCAGGCCAATCTCAGACCTGTGAGACTATTTCCCATGCTCTGGGGTTAGAGTCACTTCAGAGTGCTGTGTATACGGTCCACATATGCCTCTAGATATTCACGGGCCTTTCCGAGTCTTCCTGCAGACTCGATTCCTGCGACCCACACGATTGCCTGGCGTTCTGTTAAAACCGGTTACTGCCACTCAGGATACCTTCTATCTGCAGATATGACTTTTAGTGCCACCGTCCCTGATGCAAGGCGGGTATGGTTCAGGATCCTGCCGTATAACTTGAGGCATACATAGGCACTGCCCTTAGAAGCCTATTTATGAAATGTCTGTTGGACCTGATCCGACAGTGTGGATTAGGTCCAACAGACATCGCTGAATGCAGAGAGCAATACGCTCTCCATATTCAGCATTGCACCAGCAGCTCTTGTCCAATCGGCTGCCAGCAGGGGGGTGTCAATCAACCCGATCGTACTCGATCGGGTTGAAGTCCGGCGATTACTGTCCGCCTCATCAGAACAGGCGGACAGGGTTATGGAGCAGTGGTCTTTAGACCGCTGCTTCATAACTGCTGTTTCTGGTGACCCTGCAGGCTCGCCAGAAACACGGGGTGTCAAGGTTAGGCCCCTTAGTGCGATGTGAGGTCAGGCGGGACAGATATTGACCAGGTAGGCCCGGCGACCGTTAAATGATATACGGCCCCAAGGATTTGCTTGCTGTGTGGAGTTGGCTCTATCCCTCAAGAGCAGTTACTCGATCCACCCGATCGTGTCTCCGTCTCTTCCAGTCCTGTCATATTTAATTATTTGAAACGTTTGTCCTTTGTGTCTAATGAACATAACATTCCATAGTTGCCAATATTTGAAAAAAAATAGCCCTGCCCACTCCAAAACAAGCACGTAAAATACTAGTAGTCTAATTTAGCCATACTGACTGCTTAAAGGGACATGAAACCCAAAAAGCATTATTTCATGATTCAGAAAGAACATGGAATTCCAAACAACTTTCCAATGTACTTCTTTTATCTAATTTGCTTTGTTCCTTTGCTATCCTTTGTTGAAAAGCATAACTAGGTAGGCTCAAGAGCTGGAAACTAGCTTCTGATTGGTGGCTGCACTCAAATGACTTTCTGGCCTTCTGAGTGGAAATAGCCCCCCTTTGCACTTCCTCTTTAAATGGTTAAGTAAGGTCATCTTCTCTGATGAGTCCATTTTTCAGCTTTTTGGTTTTCTGTTGCCATTCTGTTATTATTAGGGTAGGATAAACGGATATATAAATTATTTTATATAAAGATGGAGGAAAAATCACACAGGCGCTTCTTGCTTCTATGTCTTTATTATACTACACTGCTTCTGCTTCCTGTGTCAGGAGGAAGGAGGAGGTAACAACATAAAATAAACTTTATTTACACTTCTGTTAACATACAATGTAGATAGGCTACAACACTGTAAGAGCACTTTCAATTTATATCTCAACACCCCCACTTGCTCTCAAGTGTTTCATTTTGCATGTATCCCCCTTTTAAAAATATTCATACATTTCATGACTTACATTCCAAACATATAACTCAAAAACTTTTCTAACTTGAATTTTGTTGCAGGCTTTGTCATAACATCTGCTACCATCTTGTCAGTTGGACAATACTCAAGAACTATGTTACCTTCACTGATCACTGAGCGAATGAAGTGGTACTAGATATCAATGTGTTTACATCTGTGACGGCAAACAGGATTCCTTGAAAGATCAATTGAACCCTGATTGTCTCCAACGATTTGTACTGGTTCATAATGACACCCTTTATCCATTACTTTGAGTAACTGCATAAGGTGCAGACTTTCCTGTGTAGTCGCAGCCAATGCCATGTATTCAGCTTCACATGTAGATAAAGCTACTGTGGGCTGTTTCTTTGATTTCCATACAATCAGTGGACCATTTTTGGTTAGGCTAAAGCAGTATCCACTCAAACTCCTCCTATCAGTCACATCAGAGGCCCAATATGCATCACTATACGCGTCAAGTTTCAAGTTTTCACTGCATTTTCTATAGCACAAACTCATAGTCAATAGTACGCTTTAAGTACTTCATCACATGCTTAGCTGTGGTTAGATGTTGATCTGTTAAGTATTGTGATGGTTTACTGATCACCCAGCTTAAATCTGGCCTTGTACAGGTCATAACATACAGCAAGCTACCTACTATTTCTCAATATTTTCTTGCATCTACTGGATTATTGTGATAATTTTGGTCTAGTTTTTGCTCACATGGTGTCGATCTGGGTTTGCAATCTATCAATCTCTTTTGATTCATCTTTACCAAACCATCACTTTGTTCAAAATCAATACTTAGGAAATGTTTGATCCTTCCAAGATCTTTCATCTTAAATTTTGCTGTAAGCATTTTTTTCATATCATTAAGTACTGTTTCTTCATTGGCACCGATAATTAGATCATCAACCCATATTAACAGTATTACTCTATCATGTCCAAATTGTTTGACATATACACAGTGGTCTGATGGATTTTGTTCAAACCCATTCTCATTTAAATAATCATGCAGCATCTTGTTCCAATTTCTACCTCATTGTTTTAGACCATACAATGACTTCTTTAATTTTAAAACTGGTTTCTCATTTTGTTTGCACTTTACCTCAAATCCTACAAGTTGTTCCACATAAATCTCACAATCAATTGGGGCATGTAAGTAAGCTGTTTTCACATCCATCTGGTGAAGTAAATCAGATTGTGCTGCCAGTTGCATAAAAATACGTACTGATGTAATATTTGCAGTTGGAGAAAAAACTTCCTTGTTATCAATTCCCTTTACTTGACTATAACCCTTAGCAACATATCTGGCTTTGTATGTTTCTGATCCATCAACATTGCATATACCCATCGACCCCCCACTGAACATTTACCTTCTGGTAAAATGGTCAAAGTGAATGTGTCATTCTCTCTTAGTGAATCCATTTCCTCTATCATAGCCTTAAACCAATTCTGTGACTGAGATGAGCTCATAGCATCTTTAAAGGTTTGTGGTACATCAAACATTCTTTAATAATAATCAATATTTGTTAGTATCTGATCATCACATTCAAAATCTGAAACATAGACTTCCAAGTATTGAGTAGTTTTTCTGTCTCTTTTAGGGTAACGTGTATTATGGTCACTCCCTGCCTGTCCTTTGTTCTTACTCTTCAAAGTTTCTATTTCAGAAATTTGGACTATCTCTGGACATTCAATTTCAGTCTGATTAGTCTTTAGTATAGTGGGTGCATAGCCCTCCCTATGGCAATCCTCATCATCATGTAACAGATCAGTTTGAGTCTGTCTTTCAATAACTTTCTTTGTGATAAACCTCACAAGCATGTGTTTAAGGACCTTTCCAGTGTCTGGATAAAACACTAGATAAGAAAGGCTGTTCTTGTCATATCCAATAAAAATCCCTCTCTCACATTTTAAATCTAGTATTTGTATGCAAAACATTATGACCCAAAAACTCTCATCTTAGAAAGGTTAGGTTTTTTGCCTGTTAAAAGGTAATAAGGGGTTTGTGCTAACCGGTTATTAAAGCACCTGTTTCGAATATGAGCGGCAGTCATTACTGCATATGTCCATAACTCTTTTGGTAATTTACTTTCAACTGACAGACATCTTGCCATTTCAAATAGCGTTCTCCAATTTCTCTCAGCAGTCCCATTCTGATGGGGTTAGTAAGGTGCTGAGGTCTCATGTCTTATGCCTTGCTTACTTAGCAGTGACTTAAAACTATTTGCTACAAACTCAGTATCATTGTCAGATCTTATACATTTTAAGACTCCATATGGGGCTGTGTCAGCAAAAAAACTTTCAGTGGCTAACACTGCATCACTCTTGTTTTTCAAAAAATATTCAAATACTGCACCAGAATAATCATCAGTGAATGATATTGTGTATCTGAAACCTTCTCTAGCTTGTGGTTCTATAGGACCTGCTAAATCAGTATGTACTAGTTCTAATGTAGCTGTGGCTCGGGTGTCAGGTTCTCTGTTCCTACTCTGAACAAATTTTCCCTGAGTGCAAACTTCACAGTTTAGACTAGACTTATCAATCTTACTTTTAATTGTAATTCCTTCTACCACATTTTGTAGTTTTGCAATATCATCATAATTACAGCGACCTAAAATTTCATGCCACATTTGAATATCATAACATCCATGACAAATGTCATAATTTTCAACAAAAGTATTCAGATAGTAAAGTCTACTGTATTTCTGGATAATGAATTTGGTACCTTTCTTATGAATGAGTTCATTCTTGCCTTGCTGGAAGTTAACTGATGCTCCACTGTTTGTTGTTGTCTCTACAGAAAAGATGTCTTGAGGGTATGCAGGTATGTACAACGCATTCTTCATTGTCATCTTCATTCGGTTTCCCTCGCTGTCAAGTAGATAAACCTCCGCATCGCCTCTTCTCAGTGCCACGCCTGTTGTCTTTTTCCCATCTGCAAGCTCCATTGTATGTTTCTCTGGTTTAAACGTTTTGTCAAAGTTCTTAAACTTTCCAATATCAGTAATTATATGGGATGTTGCTCCTGTATTAACCATTAGTCATTTTGGTATTATCCCATTTAGCTGGTTATCTTTAATTTTGAAAGCAAATGAGTGTCTGCCGTCTGAGTCATCTGTTGCTTGTCTGACATTGTCTCTCTTTTTGCTCCTGCAATTTGCATCTTTGTGTGTTGTTGAGCTCTTACAATAGCTACACCACAGTGATTGACCTTTATTTGTATTGTTTAAACACTCTCTGGCCCTGTGTCCCTTTTTGCTGCAATTGTAACAAACAATTTTAGAGTAATTTCTCACTTTAAATCTTGAAGTTGTGTTACTGTCAGGATTCTACAGGTGGTTATTGTCTCTCACCTTGTTGCTGTACCTGTAATTTAGAAACCCTGCCTACCCAATCTTTAAATTCCTGCTGCACCATCAATCTGGTGTTCAGTATTGTATCGTTACTAGTCATAGCAACTGCCCAACATAGCAACTGCCTTTTAGTTATTCTCCACTGGCTAGATTTTCCAGTCTTGTCAGAGTTTTTCTAAAAAAAGGAGTTTTACCTACAACGATTTGACAGCTTAAACCTCAATGTGTTCTGCCAGCTGTTTCATCTGCTGCTACCACTCAAGCAAACACGCAACTTTGTTTCCTCAGTGTTTCAGAGACTTCAAGCACACAGATACAAACATTGCATTAAAGCTATTAGAGTGGATACAAACTTACCTCCGGTAAGCTAAAGAAATATAACAGACCGTGCCATTCGTTACTACATTGGATAACATGCCCCCCTGTGACGTCACACCTTCTCCGTTAACGGCACAAAGCACAGAACTGCTCACGCTTCTCAGTATACCACTCCTAAGCTTGGAGGAAGATCTGGGAAGGTAACATATCAACCTGGTCACCAGACTACTCATCTATCGCTACATAGTATTGAGGGTGATACCGTAACACATCTAGGATATAAACTGGCAAACAAAGAAGTACAGTGACACAAGGAAGAGTAAATTGTTTATGAACTCTCATAACTAGATCAAACATTCCTTACCTTACCCTTTATATCAACCCTGCTAAGGATCAGTAGTAAGATTAAAGCGGACTGTCACATCCTTCATATAACTGTGACTACTTCCTGACACAGTGAATCTCAAATCAACTTGTTTTATGTAAGTCTTTACTATCAAATTTCACATGATATCAGGAATCACTTTGCCATAGTGATAACCTTAACTCCTGTGATACATTCACCATACTTTAGTGTGAGTGAATTTGCAGCTGAGATCCACAGCAGAAACCTGCAGTAATTAAGTTATCATTACATAATACTAAGCCCATAAAACATGGAGCCAGCAGATTTACCACACATATTGTATAACCTTTCTCAAAAGGTGGATCAATTGGCACAAGGCCTACATGAATTACAGGTGGAAATACAGTCTCTGAGAAGTATAATCAGGGACTCAATTGCAGTAGAATCAAGTCAGCAAGAGATTATGCCAGAACCTCTTGTTTCCCTGCCTGATACCTTTGCAGTTAACAGGAAGAACTATAGACAGTTCAAAAATGCATGTCAGTTGCTCTTTAACCTAAAACCAAGAAGCTACGCAACTGAGAGAGTTAAGGTTTTAACCACCATATCCTTCCTCAGGGGATAGCCTAGGGTCTGGGCAGATATTTTCTGTGAGACTGATAATCCCTTTCTAGGATCACTTGATGATTTCTTTTCAGCCATGGATGAATCGTACTTGGATGCATATATACAATTAACTGCCGAAGCCACTAGGAGGAGTCTGAAACAGGGGAAAAGACCCGTAGAAGAGTACATAATTGAGTTTAAGCATTGTGCAACAGACTCTCAATGGAATCCCATAGCTTTACGTAACCAATTCTGCCTAGGACTAGCAGAGAGCATTAAGGACAAACTCACAAGAACGGATTTACCGAAAACTCTGGAAGTCCTGATGAGGCTGGCAAGACAAATCGACAGAAGACTCCACAAGAGACATTCAGAATGTTATGCCACTGATTCACACACTAAAGGTTCTACTCAAAGTGGGCCTACAATGTCATCTGCCGCCACAAAGGTACAGAGTGAACCTATGGAACTTGGTGTTATAAGAGGACCTCTGTCAGCTGAAGAGAGAAATCGAAGAAGAATGAAATCCCTCTGCATGTACTGCGCAAACCCGATGCATTCAGTCAAGGATTGTCCATTGTTAGTAAAGAATAAGAAAAGTAAGTCTAGTTCCATACATTCATCACAACAGATTGATACAAAATCTTCTTATTGCATTTTATCCCTTTGTTTACAGTGGGATCAAGACCAGTTGAATACTGAAGCAGTCGTCGACTCTGGAGCCTTTGGGAATTTTATTGACATTGATGTTGTTAAGAAAAATAAAATTCCTCTAGAATTAAAGCAAACTCCTGGGTCAATTTGAGTCATTGATGGTTCAACTATCAGTACCGGTCCTGTAACTCATCACACTGTTCCCCTGTTAGTCACCACTAAGTCAGGTCACACCGAATTAAATTCATTTGACGTTTTACCTTCACCTCATTTCCCAATTGTGTTAGGTATACACTGGCTTCAACTCCATCAACCAGTGGAAAATTGGTCCACACTTAAGGTATGTTTTGATTCTACATACTGTAGTAATACATGTTTCCCACAACATAAAATTCTATACACTAATGTCGAATCAGAAACCCTTCCTAAAGAATACATGGATTTCGTTGATGTGTTTAGTAAAAAAGAGGCTGAGACACTTCCTCCTCATCGAAGTTATGATTGTCCAATTCAGTTACAGCATGGAACTACTATACCATATGTACATCTTTGTCCCCTTACTCAACCTGAGTTGGACCACTTAAAGGAATACCTTGAAGAGAACTTATGCAAGGGATTCATCAGGCCTTCCACCTCTCCTGCAGGAGCAGGAATATTCTTTGTCAGGAATAAAGATGCTTCCCTGCGACCTATAATCGACTATCATGAGCTCAACAAGCGAACCATTAAGAACAGGTATCCCCTTCCCTTAATCCCCGAGTTCATCGAACGCCTTTCTCATGCCACCATTTTCACTAAGCTCGACCTTAGGGGGGCATACAACCTCATACAAATCAGAGAGGGGGACGAGTGGCTGACGGCCTTCAGGACAAGATATGGCCTATACGAATATCTAGTAATGCCTTTTGGTTTATGTAATGCACCCACCACTTTCCAGCATTTCATTAATGATGTATTCAGAGACCTTCTTGATGTATGCTTTGTCATTTACCTGGATGACATCCTGATATATTCTTCAAATAAACTTGACCATGTTAAACATGTACGTTGGGTTCTCTTTAGGCTCAGAGTTCATAAATTATATGCAAAACCTGAGAAATGCGTATTCCATACCAACAACATATCATTCCTTGGGTATACCATTTCACCCACAGGAATTCAGATGCAAAATGAGAAGGTGGAAGCAGTAAGACACTGGCCGGTTCCAACAAACAAACAGGACCTACAAAGGTTTTTTGGTTTCTCTAACTATTACAGAATATTCATAAAAGGGTTCTCCAAAATAGCCAAACCATTAACTAAACTCACGAGTTCTACCACTTATTTTTATTGGACACAGGAAGCCACAAATGCTTTCAACCTATTAAAGACTTCCTTCTCTACAGCACCCATACTTAAGTTTCCTAACCCAAACCTACAATATATTCTCGAGGTAGACTCATCTGATTTCGCCATAGGAGCAGTACTCTCTCAGAGAACTTCAGTTACAGTTATTCATCCCATATCCTTCTTCTCAAGGGTAATGTCGTCAGCAGAAATGAATTACCCCATTGGGGAAAAAGAGCTCCTTGCTATTAGGCGGTCATTAGAACATTGGAGACATTTGCTAGAAGGAACAAAGTAACCAATAATTATTTTCACAGACCACAAAAATCTCCAATATTTGCAAAATTATAAAACCTTGTTGTCAAGGCAAGTCCATTGGAGTTTGTATTTCACCAGATTCAACTTCAATATTGTCTACAGACCCTCCTCAAAAAACGGGAAAGCTGATGCACTTTCACGACTACATAAAGACCCGAAACCACATCCAAAGCCACGTCGATAATTCCAGAGGAGCGTTTCATAGGGATCTCTACCCAACTCAAAGCTGATATAAAACGCATGTCTAGAGAAGATCCCGACATCCCTCTTTCAGAAGTAACCTTGAGAGCTGGAATTTACTACCATAACGACAAGGTATATTTACCCCATCATTTAAGATCTTTGGTTTTGGAATCTTACCATGATTCACCTCTAGCTGGACATCCTGGTATACGTCGAACATTGGAACTTCTATCCAGAGATTATTGGTGGCCAAACATACGGCATACAAGACTGCTCTGTTGATTACATGGAATTCCACCAGTACTCCACAGACAGGGGTACTCAGTTTACCTCACATTTCTGGACCAAGGTTTGCAAAGTCACTCATATCAACCATAGGTATAGTACATCTTTTCATCCCCAAACAAATGGCCAGGCCGAAAGGCTGAACCAATGGCTCGAGCAGTACATCAGATGTTATTGCTCATACCACCAGGAAGATTGGATGAAATATTTACCTATGGCCGAATATGCTTTCAATAACTCAGAAAATTCCTCCACAAAAATGGCCCAGTTTTTTGCTAACTATGGATACCACCCCACATTTACTCTATCTCCAGACACAGCTGCTTCTACTCCTCTGGTGGATGAGTACACAAACTCATTGCTACAAAACTTCGACCTTTGCAAACAAAATATTCTTCAGGCACAAAACAACCAAAAGCGTTACTATGATTTGCGCAGAAGAAAACCGCCTCCTTACACAGTTGGCGATAAGGTCTGGGTGTCAACCAAGAATCTGAAGTTACAAATTCCTAGCAAGAAACTTGCTGGACTCTTCATAGGAACTTTTTCTATACAATGGATTATAAACCAGAATGCTGTCACCTTATCACTACCACCTTCAGTTAAGATACACCCAACCTTTCATGTGTCTGTACTAAAACCCTATCTTCCAACAAGAGTCTCTGACATTGTGTTGCCACCTCCAACTCAACTCATGGAACCAGATGAATACAAGGTTCAAGCTCTGTTGGATTCCAGGATTAGTAAAGGTGTTCTACAGTATCTGGTCCGATGGAAGAATTATTCCATGGATGAAGACTTATGGGAACCAGTTACCAATATCAACGCCCCCAGACTCGTCTCGCTTTTCCATCGTCGATTTCCCGATCGACCCAGGCCTCAAGCTGTGGGTCAGCTTGTTTGAGGAGGGGGTACTGTCAGGATTCTACAGGTGGTTATTGTTTCTCACCTTGTTGCTGTACCTTTAATTCAGAAGCCCTGTCTACCCAATCTTTAAATTCCTGCTGCACCATCAATCTGGTGCTTAGTATTGTATTGTTACTAGTCATAGCAACTACTCAACACTGAGCCTGCCTTGTAGTTATTATCCACTGGCTAGATTTTCCAGTCTTGTCAGAGTTTTTCTAAGAAAAGAAGTTTTACCTACAACGATTTGACAGCTTAAACCTCAACGTGTTCTGCCAGCTGTTTCATCTGCTTCTACCACTCAAGCAAACACGCAACTTTGTTTCCTCAGTGTTTCAGAGACTTCAAGCACACGGATACAAACATCATATTAAAGCTATTAAAGTGGATACAAACTTACCTCCGGTAAGCTAAAGAAATATAACAACAGACCGTGCCATTTGTTACTACATTGGAGGCCGGATAACACTCCCCCTAGTGACGTCACACCTTCTCCGGTAATGGCACAAAGCACAGAACCGCTCACGCTTCTCAGTATACCACTCCTAAGCTTGGGGGAAGATCCAGGAAGGTAACATATCAACCTGGTCACCAGACTACTCATCTATCACTACATAGTATTGAGGGTGATACCATAACACATCTAGGATATAAACTGGCAAACAAAGAAGTACAGTGACGCAAGGAAGAGTAAATTGTTTATGAACTCTCATAACTAGATCAAACATTCCTTACCTTGCCCTTTATATCAACCTTGCTAAGGATCAGTAGTAAGATTAAAGCGAACTGTCACATCCTTCATATAACTGTGACTACTTCCTGACACAGTGACTCTCAAATCAACTTGTTTTATGCAAGTCTTTACTATCAAATTTCACATGATATCAGGAATCACTTTGCCATAGTGATAACCTTAACTACTGTGATACATTCACAATACTTTAGTGTGAGTGAATTTGCAGCTGAGATCCACAGCAGAAACCTGAAGTAATTAATTTATCATTACAGTTACTCACTTTTAACACATTGAGGCCTATGTATCAAAGGTCTTGCGAACCTGATCCGACAAGACCTCGCTGAATGCGGAGAGCAATACGCTCTCCGTATTCAGCATTGCACCAGCAGCTCACAAGAGCTGCTGGTGCAACGCCGCCCCATGCAGACCTGCAGCCAATCGGCCGCCAGCAGGGGGTGTCAATCAACCCGATCGTACTCGATTGGGTTGAATTATGGTGATTCCTGTCTGCCTGCTCAGAGCAGTCGGACAGGGTTATGGAGCAGCGGTCTTTAGACCGCTGTTTCATAACTGCTGTTTCTGGTGAGTCTGAAGACTCGCCAGAAACACGGGCTCACAAACTCCAACCGGAGCTCGATAAATGGGCCTCTTAATCTTCATTTGTACTAGTGCAGTATTTTTCAGTATCCTCAAAACTTCTCAACTGTGTTTTAAACTCTCCAAAAGTTACTTTTCCATCACCCTGTGTAATATGTATGGCAAACGGTTTAAATGATTCAGGCAAAACTTTCAAAATCATTGCAATCAACAATCCGTCACTTAATGTTTCTACAGCATTTCTCAGTGCTGTAATGGCTGTCTCTGCACGTATAATATAGTCTGTCACACTCTCATTTACAGTTTTCTGAAGAGATGTTTGTTCAGTGTATAAACTAATTATGCAGGGCTTTCCTTTACCTTCATAATAGTCTCTCAATATTTGAAGAGCCTTTCTTCCATCATCAGCTGCTTCTCTCATAATCAGAGACAAACTTTTATAATCTAAACTCTGAATTAATTCAGCATAAGCTTCCTCATTTATACTGTGATCTTCATCCTCCTCTTCACTGTCTGCAGGCACACTCAGGATGGTTTCTTTCAGCTTCAGCAATCTCGGATGTCCCAAGAATTTAGTCTCCCAAAGTTCATAATTCTTTTCATCTCAATCAAAGCAAAGTCTGCTCCATCGGTTTCCTGCATCCCTCCTGGGCCCATAACCTGTTGCAATTCTGTGATTATTAGGGTAGGATAACCGGATATATAAATTATTTTATATAAAGATGGAGGAAAAATCACACAGGCACTTCTTGCTTATATGTCTTTATTATACTACACTGCTTCTGCTTCCTGTGTCAAGAGGAAGGAGGAGGTAACAACATAAAAAAAACTTTATTTACACTTCTGTTAACATGCAATGTATATAGGCTACAACACTGTATGAGCACTTTGTTTTATATCTCAACATTTTCATATACCTTTAAGGTTCTTTCAGATAAGGCTTCAATGCAAACACTGGGGAGTACAAAAGCTGTCATAAATTGTATCTATTTAACCCTTCCCCAAAACGTTATTCATTTATTTCTATAGCATGTTAATAGGTATTTGAATGCACAGTAGCAAGAGTTAATGCCCGGCTTTAAAAAATAAGAAATCTTTAAAGGGACATAAAACAGTTTGAGATCTGTGCATATCCTAAAAGGGCTAATTAAGTAAAATAGTTTGCATAAAAAATTGTATAAAAATTGCTGATAAATATTTTTAAATAATTTTCAAAAATAAGCAAAATTAATTATATAGCTAAGCTGCCTGGAGCAGCCAACTCCACCTCCCTTATTAGTGTGTAGACACAAGCATTGTATTTCAACTGAGTTCACAGCTTCTAGGCATGCTCTAGCAGATAATCACTATGCACTTTTGCATTCTACCAAAACAACAATAGATATAGATACAGCCATAGAAGGAAATGTGTGTGGGGGAGTTAGAGCTTTACAATTCAGAAACTAAAAAGAAAGAGTTAATGGTGAGGCGCTGCAGTATAAATTTGCAGGTAAAGTAATTAAAGTACATATTATATTTTGTCTCTATCCCAACTTGTTGTATGTCCCTTTAAGTGCAACACTTAACTGATAACTTGTAATGCGATGAGCATGGCACTTCCACTTCCCGGGGGAAAGTATAGGGCACATTATATAGTTATCAGCTGCTTTAAATATGCTTTGGCTAAACATTTTAACAAACTTGTAATAACTGATAAGTGTTATTGTTTGTGTGAGGCCTAGAACAAAATAATGCACATCTTATTGTTGTTTATGCTTCACTAGTAATCTTGGCAAGAATATTTTATTAGCAGTCATTTTGCAAGATTATATGTCTAAAACAAAACTTTGGTTGCCTATTTGCAGAACTTCCATTTTATCAATATAGAAAAAGCCATTTTCTTTTTAAATCTCACATGATATAGTGCATTTAGCACAGACGTTAACTTGATTCATTTTGACATTGTCCCTCTGTCTTCAGCCCAAGAAGGATCATTGCATGTCTTCATGGAACATATTATGAATGAGCTATTCCCAAGTATTCTGCTGTCAGTTGTTATCTGTGAAGTCTCCTGTGAAATAAAGGAACATGGGAATTAACAGAAACTGAAATAATTTAGAAGAAATTACCACTTCTATGCTTGATTACATGCTACTGTACATTTGTATTAGCAGTTGAAGACTTCCTGTATTTGGAGAAAAAATTAAATGAGTAAACGATCGGGCTGTTAATCATAATTAGTGTTTTGTAATATATTTATTATAGCTGATGAGACATGTGCACAGGCAAAATGTTTGGTTTGGCTGAATTTTTTGTTCCAAATATTAAAAAAAACGCTGTATTTCAAATATTTGGTGCCCTGTGCTATTTGGTATTTGTCTCGTTTAAAACTAAATGAATACCGACAATTTTTGGAACATTTACATTTGTTTTTGTTAAACTAATGCAAATGTTCCAAAACTACAGGTTAAAAAAGTTCACCACGCTAACCCTTCTTCAGAGAGTCAAGAGCCTAATTCTCCTATTAGCGTGGTTCTGGGCTCTGTGAAGAAGAACGGATTAGCGCAAGCGGGGGTGCGTTAATACATCCTTCTTCACAGAGTCCAGGAGAAGGACCTTTTGAAAAAGACGAGGATTAACATGGTCTCCAGTGCACTATAGGTTAGTATGCACCTAATTTAAAGTATAATGAATATACAGTACTAATTAATTATATTTGTTATTCTTTAAATTAGTAAGTGCATTAATTTGGATATTGGTTTTGGAAAAATGAAATTAATATCTATATTTTCATTATGAATTTGCATTCGTAACAAAACAAATTAACAAGCCTAATAGAAATACCTATTTAAATTTTTCTTTGCTTGTTCTTCTCAAGGTCAAAAACACACTTACTTTGCTCACTTCTCCAAAACAATTGCATGAAGAAGTTGGAGTGGGCACTGCTGCTTCTCATTAGATATCCAGTCCACTAACAAAAAAAAGATTAAAAAAAGTCTCAGCTGAGAGGAACCAGGGTGACCTTGCAGGCCAAAACTAGGAGGTAAAATGTAAGTTTTTAAGGGCAACTTTGAATATCAAGATTGCTATGAAAGAATGGTTCATGACATATAGGACCTTTTATTAAATCCCAGAAACAAGGTTGTCAACTAAAAATCCTTGTTCATCACTGCCCCCCTGCAATTTGATAGTCAATAATCTATACTAATTGCGTTTGTAATGTCCGTCGCAATCGGCAGTTGCGCACGCATCTTCAATGGAATTTTGGCAGCGCGAGGCAACCACCCACATCGCAATAAACCTAATTACCATATTAACCGCTAAACCGCAAAAAAACTACATCGCAATAAACCTAATTACCCTATTAACCCTTAAACCGCAAAACCCCCACATCGCAAAAAACATAATTACTCTATTAACCAATAAACCGCAAAACCACCACAATGCAATAAACCTAATTACCCTATTAACCCCTAAACTGCAAAACCCACACATCGCAAAAAACCTATTTACCCTATTAACCCCTAAAACGCAAAACCCCCACATCGCAATAAACCTAATTAACTTAGGCCTAGATTTAGAGTTGGGCGGTAGCCATCAAAACCAGCGTTAGAGGGTCCTAATGCTGGTTTTTACCGCCCGCTGGTATTTGGAGTCAGTCAGGAAAGGGTCTAACGCTCACTTTGCAGCCGTGACTTTTCCATACTGCAGATCCCCCTACGCCATTTGCGTATCCTATCTTTTCAATGGGATCTTTCTAACGCCGGTATTTAGAGTCTTGGCTGAAGTGAGCGTTAGAACTCTAATGACAAAACTCCAGCCGCAGAAAAAAGTCAGTAGTTAAGAGCTTTCTGGGCTAACGCCGGTTTATAAAGCTCTTAACTACTGTGCTCTAAAGTACACTAACACCCATAAACTACCTAAAGGTCCCCCCACATCGCCGCCACTCTATTAAAATGTTTTAACCCCTAATCTGCCGCTCCATACACCGCCGCCAGCTACGTTATCCCTATGTACCCCTAATCTGCTGCCCCTAACATCGCCGACCCCTATATTATATTTATTAACCCCTAATCTGCCGCCCCCGCTATCGCTGACACCTGCATATTTTTTTTAACCCCTAATCAGCCGCTCCGTACACCGCCGCCAGCTACATTATCCCTATGTACCCCTAATCTGCTGCCCCTAACACCGCCGACCCCTATATTATATTTATTAACCCCTAATCTGCCACCCCCAACGTCGCCTCCACCTACCTACAATTATTAAATCCTAATCTGCCGACCGGATCTCACCGCTACTATAATAAATGTATTAACCCCTAAAGCTAAGTCTAACCCTAACACCCCCCTAAGTTAAATATAATTTAAATCTAACGAAATAAATTAACTCTTATTAAATAAATTATTCCTATTTAAAGCTAAATACTTACCTGTAAAATAAACCCTAATATAGCTACAATATAAATTATAATTATATTGTAGCTATTTTAGGATTAATATTTATTTTACAGGCAACTTTGTATTTATTTTAACCAGGTACAATAGCTATTAAATAGTTAATAACTATTTAATAGCTACCTAGTTAAAATAATTACAAAATTACCTGTAAAATAAATCCTAACCTAAGTTACAATTAAACTTAACACTACACTATCAATAAATAAATTAAATACAATACCTACAATTATCTACAATTAAACCTAACACTACACTATCAATAAATAAATTAAATAAAATACCTACAAATAAATACAATTAAACCTAACACTACACTATCAATAAATAAATCAAATAAAATACCTACAAATAAATTACACCTACTCTAAGCCCCCTAATAAAATAACAAAGAACCCCAAAATAAAAAAATGCCCTACCCTATTCTAAATTAAAAAACTTCAAAGCTCTTTTACCTTACCAACCCTGAAAAGGGCCCCGATGCCCCAAAGAATTCAGCTCTTTTGCCTGTAAAAAAAACACATACAATACCCCCCCAACATTACAACCCACCACCCACATACCCCTAATCTAACCCAAACCCCCCTTAAATAAACCTAACACTACCTTAATTCCGATTGGCTGATAGAATCCTATCAGCCAATCGGAATTCGACGGACGCCATCTTGGATGACGTCATATAAAGGAACCGTCATTCGGCGAGTAGGCGTCGGTAGAAGAGGTTGGATCCGCGTCGGATGGAAGATGATGGCTCCGGAAGAAAGAAGATTGAAGATGCCGTTGATAGAAGACTTCAGCCGGATCATGGACCTCTTCATCTCCCGCTTGGATGAAGACTTCCACCGGATCATGGACATCTTCAGCCCCCCGCTTGGGCTTGGATCAAAACATCGGAGCCAGGACGGATCGGTGTGATACCCGGCGAGGTGAAGATAAGGTAGGAAGATCTTCAGGGGCTTAGTGTTAGGTTTATTTAAGGGGGGTTTGGGTTAGATTAGGGGTATGTGGGTGGTGGGTTGTAATGTTGGGGGGGGGGGTATTGTATGTGGGGGGTTTTTACAGGCAAAAGAGCTGAATTCTTTGGGGCATGCCCCGCAAAGGGCCCTTTTCAGGGCTGGTAAGGTAAAAGAGCTTTGAACTTTTTTAATTTATAATAGGGTAGGGCATTTTTTTATTTTGGGGGTCTTTGTTATTTTATTAGGGGGCTTAGAGTAGGTGTAATTAGTTTAAAATTGTTGTAATATTTTTATAATGTTTGTAAATATCTTTTTATTTTTTGTAACTTTTATTTATAGGTATTTTATTTAATTTATTTATTGATAGTGTAGTGTTAGGTTTAATTGTAGATAATTGTAGGTATTGTATTTAATTTATTTATTGATAGTGTAGTGTTAAGTTTAATTGTAACTTAGGTTAGGATTTATTTTACAGGTAATTTTGTAATTATTTTAACTAGGTAGCTATTAAATAGTTATGAACTATTTAATAGCTATTGTGCCTGGTTAAAATAAATACAAAGTTGCCTGTAAAATAAATATTAATCCTAAAATAGCTACAATATAATTATAATTTATATTGTAGCTATATTAGGGTTTATTTTACAGGTAAGTATTTAGCTTTAAATAGGAATAATTTATTTAATAAGAGTTAATTTATTTCGTTAGATGACCGTGGAGCTGAAGACCGGTGACCCTGGAACTGAAGACCGACAATCCTGGAACTGAAGACCACAGAGACATGGAGCGTGGAGGATCCTCTTCGTACGATCGCCCGCCGTACACTGAATAGTGAATTCAAGGTACGTGATTAAAGATGGCGTCCCTTGAATTCCTTTTGGCTGATTTGATTCCTCAAATTCAAATCATCAATATGATGAGAGCTACTGAAATCCTATTGGCTGTTTAAATCAGCCAATAGGATGAAAGTAGCTCTCATCCTATTTGCTGATTTGAATTAGAAGAATCAAATCAGTAAATAGGAATTCAAGGGATGCCATCGTTAATCACGTACTGGCAGTTTATTTTTAGATTAGGGAGTGTTTTTATTTTGGGGGCTTTTTTATTTTTATAGGGATTAGGTTTAATTTTGTAAACTTTGGTAATTTGTTATTTTATTTTCTGTAATTTTAGATTTTTTTATATTCTGTAATTTTAGCTTAATTTAAATTTAGGTTTCATTTTTTTAAATTTTAGGAGTTAGACTTTTTTTTAATATATATATATATATATATATATATATATATATATATATATATATATATATATATATATATATATATATATGGGATCTGAAGGGTGGTCCTGGAAGGTATTGCACCGGACATTATTTATACTAAGAAATTGATTTCCTATTGGAAGTGTGTGCGAATCCTACTTGCTCTCATTATATATATATATATATATATATATATATATATATATATATATATATATATATATATATATATATATATATATATATACATATATATATATACATTTTTTTTTTTATTTTTTTTTTTTAGATGATGGATGTTCAGCAAAAGAGCTGAATGCCATTTTCAGGGCAATGGAGAGTTTAGGGGGGACTTAGACTTTTTGGTAACTGCAAAAGAGCTGTTTAACTTAGGGCAATGCCCTACAAAAAGCATTTTTAAGGGCTATTGGTAGTTTAGCATTAGATTAGGGGATGTTTTTATTTGGGGAGGTTATTTTCATAGGGGTTAGGTTTTATTTTTTTATTTTTTATAAAAAAAAATTTCTGTAGTTCAATTTTTTTTAATTAACAAAACATAGACTGAGAGGGGAGAGAGAGCAAATGAGAGGGGGGAGAGAGCAAATGAGAGGGGAGAGAGAGCAAATGAGAGGGGAAAAAGAGAGCAAAAGAGAGGGGGAGAGAGAGCAAAAGAGAAGGGGGTGAGAGAGCAAAAGAGAGGGCAGAGAGCAAAAGAGAGGGGAGAGAGAGCAAATTAAGAGAGGGGGGAGAGAGCAAAAGAGAGGGGGAGAGAAAGTGCAAAAGAGAGGTGGGAGAGAGAGAGAGCAAAAGAGAGGGGGAGAGAGAGAGAGAGAGAGAGAGAGAGCAAAAGAGAGGGGGAGAGAGAGAGTAAAAGAGAGAGGGGAAGAGAAAAAGAGAGGGGGAGAGAGAGCAAAAGAGAGTGGAGAGAAAGAGAGCAAAAGAGAGGGGAGAGAGAGCAAAAGAGAGGGGGAGAGCAAAAGAGAGGGGGAGAGCAAATGGGAGGGGGAGAGAGAGCAAAAGAGAGGGGGGAGAGAGAGCAAAAGGGGTGGTGAAAGAATCCACCTGGATGGATTCTTTGACCACCCTGCCATTTTCGGAATCCACCTGTAATTGAAGGGTGGTGAAAGAATCCACCTGGATGCAGTGTAAGCTGCATCCAGGTGGATTCCGAAAATGACAGGGTGGTTCCAGCACCACAATAGACTTCCGAAAATGACAGGGTGGTTCGGTGGTTCCGTCACCACAATAGACTGCCCTCTGGCAGGCTTTCCCGCTAGTCCTGAATAAATAAGTTTGGGATGTTTCAACTCTGCATCCTCAGAGGTGGTGAAGAGCTTAACCTGAGTCAAGCAAGTTTGCACCACACACACTCCAAAGCAGCTACCATTGTTTGATAACTGGAGCCCATACAACTGAAATTCAACAGAATAATTCATTTTTGCTTCTCTTTGAATCTCTCGCAATGCATTGTGAATTCTGTTCCTCAGCAGACATGTGTTTAACCTCTCTGATGGATTTTTACATTTTTATATTGCATATACTTTTATGGGGATGAACTTAAATCAGGCCTATAAAATAAAGGCAATGTAAACCAGGCAATGTAATATTCTTTTTAACAAGAAGTGAGCTCTTAAAAAGTTTGTGAAAATATTGCTCTTGAGATTATCGAAACCTATATGTGATTGGTACTGGAATATTCAGATAAACTAGGATTTTTATATATTAAAAAAAAAAATTACATTAAGATTTAAATTTGTATTACATTTTTTTATATTTATTACATCATATTTTAATCAAAAATCAAAAATAGTTAAAAATTGGATTCAATGAAAGATTACATTTTGCAGGAGACAGTACATCAATTTCCTGCATACTTTAAATCAATATTCAACAATGAAATCTAAATGGATATTGTGATAACCAGGGTTAACTAACCCTGCACCATTCACTTGTTTGGCACAGAAAGAGTTAACAGACCCTTTCCACTTTAACTAATCTGTCATAGTCTAGCCACTACAGGCAAGTGTGTGGCTTAGTTCAGTGGGTGCAAAGGTTAACAACACTTTCTAGTCTGTCCTAGACTTAGAAAAATGCCCAAACTCCCCTTTAATGCCACCCACACTAAACTATTTCTAAGCTGTCACCACTTAAAGGGACACTGAACCCAATTTTTTCTTTCGTGATTCAGATAGAGCATGCAATTTTAATCAACTTTCTAATTTACTCCTATTATCAATTGTTCTTCATTCTCTTGGTATCTTTATTTGAAAAGCAAGAATGTAAGTTTAGAAGCTGGCCCATTTTTGGTGAACAACCTGGGTTTTTCTTGCTGATTGGTAGATAAATGCACCCACCAATAAACAAGTGCTGTCCAGGGTTCTAAACCAAAAATTGGCTGGTTCCTTTGCTTAGATGCCTTCTTTTTCAAATAAAGATAGCAAGAGATCAAAGAAAAATAGATAATAGGAGTAAATTAAAAAGTTCCTTAAAATTGCATACTCTATCTGAATCATGAAAGAAAAAAATTGGGTTCAGTATCCCTTTAAGATTGATTATATGGGAAATCTTAAGGAACCCAGACAAACAAATTAAATCCCAGAATACAATTTAGCAAACATCAATCTAAAATCACAGTATAAATACTACCAGTCTCTTTCAGTAACATGGTTCAAATATTAGACAAAGGCAAAAATGTAAGTGAATATTTATCATGCAAAAAATTATGCACAGTGCATTATTAATAAAAGATGTTAACACATTATTAATTATACACAAGCAAACAGTTTTAAAATAAAAAGGAGAAATAACAGAATCCAATACTTTGAAATAAACTCAGGTCACTGGTTTGTGAACTGAGTCAAAAAAGCATGCTTCTATACACTGTCAAAATGTATCACTTCCAATATGGGTACAGACAGTAAGCAAACAATTATGTTAAAATTTAACTTTTATTATGTCGAACTATTGCCTTCGCTTATTGTTAAAAACACATCTCCTTAATGTTTATTATAAACATAAATAGCAGGTGGTACAAGAAAAAAGAGAGAAATGGGGTTGCTGTATGTTTCTAATTGCAAAAAGTTGTATTAATTGTCCTAGCCTTTTGTCTGGCTTGCCTAGAGCAACAACTTGATTCATTTTTAAAATCAAGGAACCCCTGACGCTGCGTGTCCCATACGCTTCCGGGAAGCGCGGCGTCAGGGGTTCCTTGATTTTAAAAATTTGCTCTCCTTAATTTGGCAATATAACGTTACAAATAAGTCATTTATGATGGTACTAACAAGGATAATATATGTATCTGATGATACTTAGAATGATACGAGTTGTTACATATAAGATACATTGTATCTAGGGAAAATCGCATAGTAACTTACATTCAGCGTTTCAAACAGCTGGTGGGCTAATAATGGGCATAATAGTGGTATTAACAGGTAATAGTCCTTTATGGCCTAATAGCGGCAATATCAAGGCAATACTTAGACGGAACCTTAGATTGATATCTATAGATATAACGGGTGAACGAATTTAAAGGGGCAGTAACTGGAAATAAAAGGTCAATCGAGCGAATACATTGTGAACCGATACTAACAGGTACTTATTAGCGGTACCCACTGGGTAATATAGAGACTTGATTTTACACTGGTGTCAATGGATATATAGACCAAATCAAGTTAATGTGTTAGTAGTAACTGGTAATAACAGGTATACAAGTAAACTAATTCATAACCTTTATTAACAGGTACAGATATAGAATGAATTCAATGTGAATACAACCATTTACAACGGTATTAACAGGTAACCAGCCCTCATTAATTTAATAGTGGGGAACATAAGGAACCATTCATAGGCCTAGATTTAGAGTTCGGCGGTAGCCGTCAAAACCAGCGTTAGAGGCTCCTAACGCTGGTTTTGGGCGCCCGCTGGTATTTGGAGTCAGTGATTAAAGGGTCTAACGCTCACTTTACAGCCGCGACTTTTCCATACCGCAGATCCCCCTACGCCATTTGCGTAGCCTATCTTTTCAATGGGATCTTCCTAACGCCGGTATTTAGAGTCGTTTCTGCAGTGAGCGTTAGAGCTCTAACGACAAGATTCCAGCCGCCTGAAAATAGCAGGAGTTAAGAGCTTTCTGGCTAACGCCGGTTTATAAAGCTCTTAACTACTGTACCCCTAAACCGAGGTCCCCCCACATCGCCGCCACTCGATTAAAATTTTTAACCCCTAATCTGCCGACCGCCACCTACGTTATACTTATGTACCCCTAATCTGCTGCCCCCTAACACCGCCGACCCCTGTATTATATCTATTAACCCCTAACTTGCCCCCCACAACGTCGCCGCAAGCTACTTAAAATAATTAACCCCTAATCTTCCGACCGCAAATCGCCGCCACCTACGTTATCCCTATGTACCCCTAATCTGCTACCCCTAACATCGCCGACCCCTATGTTATATTTATTAACCCCTAATCTGCCCCCCACAACGTCGCCGACACCTACCTACACTTATTAACCCCTAATCTGCCGAGCGGACCTGAGCGCTACTATAATAAAGTTATTAACCCCTAATCCGCCTCACTAACCCTATCATAAATAGTATTAACCCCTAATCTGCCCTCCCTAACATCGCCGACACCTACCTTCAATTATTAACCCCTAATCTGCCGACCGGAGCTCACCGCTATTCTAATAAATGTATTAACCCCTAAAGCTAAGTCTAACCCTAACACTAACACCCCCCTAAGTTAAATATAATTTTTATCTAACGAAATAAATTAACTCTTATTAAATAAATGATTCCTATTTAAAGCTAAATACTTACCTGTAAAATACATCCTAATATAGCTACAATATAAATTATAATTATATTATAGCTATTTTAGGATTAATATTTATTTTACAGGCAACTTTGTAATTATTTTTAACCAGGTACAATAGCTATTAAATAGTTAAGAACTATTTAATAGTTACCTAGTTAAAATAATTACAAATTTACCTGTAAAATAAATCCTAACCTAAGATATAATTAAACCTAACACTACCCTATCAATAAAATAATTAAATAAACTACCTACAATTACCTACAATTAACCTAACACTACACTATCAATAAATTAATTAAACACAATTGCTACAAATAAATACAATTAAATAAACTATCTAAAGTACAAAAAATAAAAAGAACTAAGTTACAGAAAATAATAAAATATTTACAAACATAAGAAAAATATTACAACAATTTTAAACTAATTACACCTACTCTAAGCCCCCTAATAAAATAACAAAGCCCCCCAAAATAAAAAATTCCCTACCCCTATTCTAAAATACAAATATTACAAGCTCTTTTACCTTACCAGCCCTGAACAGGGCCCTTTGCGGGGCATGCCCCAAGAATTTCAGCTCTTTTGCCTGTAAAAAAAAACATACAATACCCCCCCCCCACATTACAACCCACCACCCACATACCCCTAATCTAACCCAAACCCCCCTTAAATAAACCTAACACTACCCCCCTGATGATCTTCCTACCTTGTCTTCACCATGCCAGGTTCACCGATCCGTCCTGGCTCCAAGATCTTCATCCAACCCAAGCGGGGGCTAGACATCCACTGAAGAAGTCCAGAAGAGGGTCCAAAGTCTTCCTCCTATCCGGCAAGAAGAGGACATCCGGACCGGCAAACATCTTCTCCAAGCGGCATCTTCTATCTTCTTCCATCCGATGACGACCGGCTCCATCTTGAAGACCTCCAGCGCGGATCCATCCTCTTCTTCCGACGACTAGACGACGAATGACGGTTCCTTTAAGGGACGTCATCCAAGATGGCGTCCCTCGAATTCCGATTGGCTGATAGGATTCTATCAGCCAATCGGAATTAAGGTAGGAATTTTCTGATTGGCTGATGGAATCAGCCAATCAGAATATAGTTCAATCCGATTGGCTGATCCAATCAGCCAATCAGATTGAGCTCGCATTCTATTGGCTGTTCGATCAGCCAATAGAATGCGAGCTCAATCTGATTGGCTGATTGGATCAGCCAATCGGATTGAACTATATTCTGATTGGCTGATTCATCAGCCAATCAGAAAATTCCTACCTTAATTCCGATTGGCTGATAGAATCCTATCAGCCAATCGGAATTCGAGGGACGCCATCTTGGATGACGTCCCTTAAAGGAACCGTCATTCGTCGTCTAGTCGTCGAAGAAGAGGATGGATCCGCGCTGGAGGTCTTCAAGATGGAGCCGGTCGTCATCGGATGGAAGAAGATAGAAGATGCCGCTTGGAGAAGATGTTTGCCGGTCCGGATGTCCTCTTCTTGCCGGATAGGAGGAAGACTTTGGACCCTCTTCTGGACTTCTTCAGTGGATGTCTAGCCCCCGCTTGGGTTGGATGAAGATCTTGGAGCCAGGACGGATCGGTGAACCTGGCATGGTGAAGACAAGGTAGGAAGATCATCAGGGGGGTAGTGTTAGGTTTATTTAAGGGGGGTTTGGGTTAGATTAGGGGTATGTGGGGTGGTGGGTTGTAATGTTGGGGGGGGGGGTATTGTATGTTTTTTTTTACAGGCAAAAGAGCTGAAATTCTTGGGGCATGCCCCGCAAAGGGCCCTGTTCAGGGCTGGTAAGGTAAAAGAGCTTGTAATATTTGTATTTTAGAATAGGGTAGGGAATTTTTTATTTTGGGGGGCTTTGTTATTTTATTAGGGGGCTTAGAGTAGGTGTAATTAGTTTAAAATTGTTGTAATATTTTTCTTATGTTTGTAAATATTTTATTATTTTCTGTAACTTAGTTCTTTTTTATTTTTTGTACTTTAGATAGTTTATTTAATTTTATTTATTTGTAGCAATTGTGTTTAATTAATTTATTGATAGTGTAGTGTTAGGTTAATTGTAGGTAATTGTAGGTAGTTTATTTAATTATTTTATTGATAGGGTAGTGTTAGGTTTAATTATATCTTAGGTTAGGATTTATTTTACAGGTAAATTTGTTATTATTTTAACTAGGTAACTATTAAATAGTTCTTAACTATTTAATAGCTATTGTACCTGGTTAAAATAATTACAAAGTTGCCTGTAAAATAAATATTAATCCTAAAATAGCTATAATATAATTATAATTTATATTGTAGCTATATTAGGATTTATTTTACAGGTAAGTATTTAGCTTTAAATAGGAATCATTTATTTAATAAGAGTTAATTTATTTCGTTAGATAAAAATTATATTTAACTTAGGGGGGGTGTTAGTGTTAGGGTTAGACTTAGCTTTAGGGGTTAATACATTTATTAGAATAGCGGTGAGCTCCCGGTCGGCAGATTAGGGGTTAATAATTGAAGGTAGGTGTCGGCGATGTTTAGGGAGGGCAGATTAGGGGTTAATACTATTTATGATTAGGGTTAGTGAGGCGGATTAGGGGTTAATAACTTTATTATAGTAGCGCTCAGGTCCGCTCGGCAGATTAGGGGTTAATAAGTGTAGGCAGGTGTCGGCGCGACGTTGTGTGGGGGCAGATTAGGGGTTAATAAATATAACATAGGGGTCGGCGATGTTAGGGGCAGCAGATTAGGGGTACATAGGGATAACGTAGGTGGCGGCGGTTTACGGAGCGGCAGATTAGGGGTTAAAAGTGTAATGCAGGGGTCAGCGATAGCGGGGGCGGCAGATTAGGAGTTAATAAGTGTAAGGTTAGGGGGTGTTTAGACTCGGGGTACATGTTAGGGTGTTAGGTGGCAGACTTAGGAGGTGTTTTCCCCATAGGAAACAATGGGGCTGCGTTAGGAGCTGAACGCTGCTTTTTTGCAGGTGTTAGGTTTTTTTTCAGCTCAAACAGCCCCATTGTTTCCTATGGGAGAATCGTGCACGAGCACGTTTTGATGCCGGCCGCGTCCGTAAGCAACTCTGGTATCGAGAGTTGCATTTGCGGGTAAAAATGCTCTACGCTCCTTTTTTGGAGCCTAACGCAGCATTTGTTTGAACTCTCGATACCAGAGTTAAATTTATGGTGCGGCCAGAAAAAAACCCGCGGAGCGTTAACAGCCCTTTTACCGCCGAACTCTAAATCTAGGCCATAATGTCTTTCTGACTGAAATCGGGATAGTCAAGCAACAACGTTTACCACTAAAACGGTATTAACCAACCATAACGATATAAATTATAGTGGAAAGTAACCAGCAATAGCGGTATAATAAGGTAACAGCTTCCTATAACTTGTTAGAGGTATTAACTGGTAAGCATAAAGTTGGACCGGTATTATTCATTTCACGATTAACCCCTTTTTCAAAGTGATAGTAACCAGTACCAACAGTAACACTAGGGAACTGCTCCCTATGATTCAAAAGTGGTAAACACTAGAAATAATTAATATGCATTTTATGACCGATAATAGAGTGGCAGTAATCAGTAATAATTAAAATAACCACGGTGGTGGTAATCCATAACAGTGGTAATTAACAAGGTAACAGCCCTCTAGAACCTTACAGCAGTAACTAAAATGTAATCTGACAGAATGCATTAAGGTCTGCATAATGTATGAATAGTGAAGATCTTAAAGTGACAGTAACCGATAACATGAACTCATACAAGGTATGAATAGGCGTATAGCATTTATTGGCCAGCTACCTCACAAATTTGAAACAAGCATAACATACTTATTAATATCTATTCCCCTATTTTTTACAACTCAGCAAAGTATCATCCATTAAATAAAGATACATTCAATATTTTGGAGAAGCAAGGTTTATTGGGGATAAGGCAGACCAAGTAATCAAGTTGTTGCTCTAGGCAAGCCAGACAAAAGGCTAGGACAATTAATACAACAACTTTTTGCAATTAGAAACATACAGCAACCCCATTTCTCTCTTTTTTCTCGTACCACCTGCTATTTATGTTTATAATAAACATTAAGGAGATGTGTTTTTAACAATAAGCAAAGGCAGTAGTTCAGAGAAAAGACAAGCTGTCATTTTTTAACCCGACATAATAAAAGTTAAATTTTAACATAATTGTTTGCTTACTGTCTGTACCCATATTGGAAGTGATACATTTTGACAGTGTATAGAAGCATGCTATTTTTGACAAACCAGTGACCTGAGTTTATTTCAGAATTATAAATTTAATGCTTAGGCACTGCTCCCTATAAAGACCCACATAATAATCATTACAATGAGCCAAGGTCTATAAGGAGAATCTAATAAAATATATTCAAGACACAGTAAGGAATATATTATTTTTGGATAATTGTTTCTCATTTTTTTTGTTGACTTAGAATCCAATACTTTACTAGCTTTAGATATCTGTACCAGGGGAATTGACCATGAAGGATGGTCATTCACTCTGTTGGTATACAGCCTCCCCATGTACAATGAACAACTTGCATTGTTTAAACACAACATTTCATACCTGTTTCTCTGATTTGAATTGCTTGACCCAACTTCTTTCCAGAGGGGCTAGGAAACCCCTCTCTTTTTACGACATGTCATAAAGCTCGGAATCCTTGAAATTATAGAACACCTTATAACTTCTGTTTTACATATTCAGCACATACACCTATATAAGCAATTTGCCAGTGACATCATAAGAATTAGTTTGGTACCAAATATGACATGGTTGTCATATTTTCATCATCTAATGTCATAATATGGTTAAAAGCATGTCTCAAGTTGTATTAGTGGCCTCTTATTGACCTTATCTAGCTCTGGGTAGAGGCCACTGCTTTTTGTCTCTTTTGCTGACATTTTTACTTGCATTATGCATCAATAGATACAATAAAATTTGGTCAAGTGGAACTATTTATGAGGGGTTCTGACTTATCTAAGGGAAAACACAATGACACATTTCTTCTGAAAAACAAAACAAATGTTTTTAGCACACAAGCTAAATAACCCATTAGCATCTACATCATGAGGTATTCATACCAGATATATATAGCAAAACTCAAAAATTGCTTGATTGGTAATAAAAATAATTTAAAAAAATCATGTGAAAAAGTATATGAAAACGTTTTTATACTGGTGTTGTATAGGGGTCAATTTATCAATTCCCGGGACGGACATGATTCACTGTAGTGATCATGTCCGCCCAACATTGCTGTCAACGTTTAACATTGCACAAGCATTTCTTCTAAAATACTTGTGAAATGCCACCTCCTGCACATTTGCGGCCAATCGGCCGCTGGCAGGGGACGTCAATTATCCCGATCGGGCTGCTTCTTAACTTACTTTTTCGGCAAGTCGGAAACTTGTTAAATCATCCCCATAGTCTCTATGCAATGTATCTTAGAATGAACTGTAAAGAAATTTGGAAAACATTTGAAAACTCTTAAAGACATTATTATTATTATTATTATTATTGTTTATAAATGACAACATATTACGCAGCGCTAGTAACATTAAGTATACAGTACAATAAAACAGAATACATATACATAAATCATATGTATACAGTTATGAGTACAATAATCAGAAGACAAAATACATAAATTGTAAGGGTAGATAAAACAGTATGAGAAGATCTTTCGACAAAATATAATATAACCCATTAAGTAAACCAATGAATATTAATTGTGTTTAAACTTCTATTTATTCGTAAACATTGGTCTTGATATCCAAGCCTAACCATTTTAACTAGTGTAAAAAGGTTAATTATTTTATCTCTCTTCTTTACCATCCATCATTTTGTTCATATGTTAATTCTGATGTTTTATGCTGATACATGATTTTGGATGTACAGGAGAAAAAAACAGGTTAAAGGGACAGTCAAGTAAATATAAAATGTTCATGATTTACATAGTAGCAAAAGACAGCAGCACCTTATTAATGCATCAAGGTATCTTTATTTGTGAGACATCACATCTTACAAAAAAAGTTTTTTGTAAGCTGTGATGTCCTCACAAAATAAGATACCTTGATGCATTAATAAGGTGCTGCTGTCTTTTGCTAATTATTGAATGGACTAAAGGACTGCTTCAGAGTCTGCATCTGATTGCCTGGCAGTGAGTGTTGGGCCTTACACACATGATTTAAGTAGGGCAATGTCATTTTAAACAATTTTCCAATTTACTTTATTACCAATTTTGCTTTGTTCTCTTGGTATTCTTAGTTTGAAAGCTAAACCTAGGAGGTACTATGCTAATTTCTTAGACCTTGAAGGCCGCCTTTAATCTGAAAGCATTTTGACATTTTTCACCACTAGAGGGCGTTAGTTCATGTGTTTCACATAGATAACATTGAGCTCAGGCACGTGAAGCTCCTATTAGTCAGCACTGACTGGCTAAAAATGCAAGTCTGTCAAAAGAACTGAAATAAGGGGGGGCAGTTTGCAGAGGCATAGATACAAGGTAATCACAGAGGTAGAAAGTATATTATTATAACTGTGTCGGTTATGCAAAACTGGCGGAATGGTAATAAAGAATAATCTACCTTTTTAAACAACAACAATTCTGGTATTTACTGTCCCTTTAAGCTTACTTCTCTGAACCTTTGAAAACCCACACCATTGAGGTAGAGATTACAATCTTTCAGATTTCTGTGTGTTCTAAACTCAGACATTTTTTACAACAGTTACCCAATCAGTTAGACATGCCTGAATTAATTAGATATCCTGAGTATTGCCATTTGCTATAACAGTGTATTTTCCAAGAACAGTTATTATTAAATCAGAAGAGTGGGTGGGCTTAGTTTTCACAGATCCACAATCCTAATTTGTTAACCTGATTATCAGAATAATGTTGTGCAAATAAAAGAGAGTATCCCAAATAAAGACCAAGAAGGGGACAAAGGTCAAAACAAAGAGGACCCCCCCCCCCCCCCCCTCTCTTATTAGATTTGATATTTTCTAGATAGTTTTTTATATATTTGGGAGTAGGCATTGGGTGGTTATTTTTTATGGTGAAGGAAGTCATGAATTCTATTGGAAGGCATGTAGGAGGTATAGATTTAACTAGTATCAATTTGCAATGGGGGAGATTTCATGATTGGTGGAAGCTGCATGAGTGCTCACACGTGGCAAGTCTGAGAAGAATAAATATACTGGGGTTAGATTTATTATTTGTGTTGAGGTGGGATACACTCACTGTGAGAAGGGTTGTGTCAACCATTTTAACATAGCATCTTGCACAAACTATGTCATATGAAAATGACTAAGTAGACTTTCAAGACATTAAACTTCATAATTGTCCTGTGCTTAGCTAAATCTCAATTCTTAATTTTTATCTCAGGAAACACCTACTGGACCACTAAATACAATAGACCTTGAATAATTAACAAATTACACAATAAGAAAACAATGCAATATCACTTACTTTGAATTTGAAATGAACAATACAATATTTTCTGGCAAATTTTCACGTTACAATGTCCGTCCCCCTGTATCATGTGACAACCATAAGCTAACACAACAAAATGCATCTACGTATATACAGTGCACTTTTGCACATGCTCAGCAGAAGCTGGAGCCTTAGAAAGTGTGCATATAAAAAGAATGTGCGTGTTTTTGATTTTGGAATTAGATTGGAAAGTTTTTTTCTTAAATTGCATGGTTTATCAGAATCATGAAACTTTAATTTTGGCTTATTTTGATCACTCTCAATTAAAATAACTGATAAACTAATCAAACATTTATTCTCAACAAGCAATATATATAATAAGTGCATGTTAAAGGGATAGAAAGGGTCAAATCTGAAACTGTGCATGGATGGATTTTTAATTTTAAATAGAAAGATTTTTGCATTACTACTTCCATTAGCAAAACTGCTTCTAGTAAAAGTTATTACTGCCTTTTCAGCAGCATACACACAAATGCTGTTTTTTTCATGATTCAGATAGAACATGCAATTTAAGCAACTTTCTATTTACTCCTATTATTTATTTTTCTTTGTTCTCTAGCATCTTTATTTGAAAAAGCAGGAATATAAGCTTAGCAGCCGGCCATTTTTTTGTTTCAACACCCTGGCTAGTGCTTGCTGATTGGTGACTACATTTAGCCACCAATCAGCAAGCATTATCCAGGTGCTGAGGCTCCCGCGGGAAACAGTTACAGTGGGGCCGATACAGGGGTTGGTAAATTGGCCCCATAGAGTTAGAATACTGAAGCATAGACTTTAACAGCATATTTGCGTATACCACTGAAAACCATGTAATTAATAATATTGTTCTCTTGGAAGGATTTTGTCATATGCCATATGGACTTGAAAAACTTGCCACTTATAAACATACTTGTGATTTTTTTTTTTTTGAGAGACACATTTTTTTTACTGTCTAGCAGCCATTACTTAATGCAATAGCAATTTAGCACTAGCTGAAAATGTGCAAATTTGCAACTCAAGAACTGGATAACAAGTGATGTTCCATTTAACAAATCGAAATAATAACTTTATTTTTAGTCTAAATTGTTCTTTCATAAGAAGTTATATAATCTGCTATGAAACAAAAAAAAAATGTTTAATTTAGTATTAACACGTTAAAATTAAAATGTCTATGTGGTGCTTATTTTAGTTAACTAATTTTAGTCAAGTAGGAGCTGAAAGTAAATGAAATTTGCATTTAACAGACTTGATAAGTTTAAAAGCTACACCCCACAAGATGATATGTTCAATTGATTTGTGACTATTTATACTATATATTTTATTGGCATTGTTCAGCCATTAGGCTGTGAAAAAAGTAGTAAATATACAGCAACAGGCAGTCTTGTTTTCATCCTCTTAGTCCTCCCTTGTCAAACACATTCTTCTCCTCAACCTCTCTTCCCAGCTCCCTGATATCCACTATTCTCCTCACCCTCTCACACATCTTCCCCTTCACCCCATCTTTTCACAGCCGGCTTTGCACCCTATTCCTTATCCTCTCATCTCCTCTCCCCTCACATATAACTTGTGCTTACACTTCAACACCACACTAACACATTTCTTTACTGTTTTATTTATATACAGTATATATGTATACATACCGATACCATTTTCTCTAGTGATGTAAAAAGTGATGTTATCAACAATGGCATTTATGATATCATCAGTTATGTCGTTAATGATATCATGCAAATTCCAATGAGGGAGGAGTGGGGCCAGTTTTCTCTGCTTTTAAATGTTTGATAACAAACTTAAACTATGGATTTAATGTAAGTTTTTTGACAATTCCTTATTTCTTTACTATGACATGGAGCGTTCCACAAGGTCATTCCAATTACTAGTGGGATATTCAACTCCCTGGCCAGCAGGAGGAGGCAAAGAGCACCCTAGCAAAGCTGTTAAATTTAACTTTCCTTCCCGATAATCCCCAGTCATCTCTTTGGCTTCAGTCAACTGGAGGTTGTGCAAAGTCGGTATCTGAAGATATTTAATCCTTTTATGGTATTTTTTCCCTGCAAACAAGGATTGGGTCTAGCTGTGTCCACGTCAATCTCTTGAGTAAGAGTAGTGGTGGCTTTTAGCAGTTAGAAGGCGGTGAGGTAGGTCTTTGCTTTACTTCTAACATTTTTGCTACCCCTATTATAGAAAACCAGTGTTGGTTACTCTGTATTTTTTTCTCTACAGGTCCCTGATAGATGTGGTAATCTATCACACCTAGAAGTGCTCCTGCCTACTACAGAACAGGTAAGTGCCTTTTTACCTTCCAGAAGGGAGGACAGCACTTATAGAAGTTAAGGTGAAGGATCCCCAGTGGGGATTAGTGCCTATCCCTTTCAATAGACACATGTCAGGATATTATGGGCAGTGGAGTCTCTCTTTAAAGTGAATCAGTGACGTCCTTAGATATGGATGAGGCTGGACTGACATATAGGAGTGACAGTCTCCTATTTCATGAGTCGGTCAGTGTATCTGTGGGACCGGCATTTCCTAAACCGGATCAGGTTATTAAATTATAAGGCTGTATTTCAGCTAATAGCTAGAACACCAGTAGTGCTTTTTTAGTGTATACTGAAAAATCGTGTGTCATGGCCGCAATTGCGGGTTCCCTGTTAGAGCACTGATATAGAACTGTAGACGGCCACATTTGCCACCTTTCAGTGAGCATGTTGAGTCTACAGATGATGGTATGTAGGGCCGCATTCACGGCTCATATCTGTGGCGCTGGTATAAAAATGGCGCCTGTATACCAGAGCCCTTTTCACTAGGTGCTGCCTTTTATAGCACACTTATGGGTGCTGGTGTATATAGAGTGTCATGTAAGGGGACAATTGCAGCTTCCTAATTAGGTAGCTTGTACGAAGATCCATATCTCTTTTCTGTGGGAGATTGTGTTCATTTTATTTCACATATGTAGCAAACTAACCGCTGACTCTAACGCTTCACTTTACAGCCGTTTCAGCTTGAGGTCCTGAACAGTGGGGCCGCTTTTTTCTTTCGTCAGAGGTTTCTATGTTTATATATCAGCTTTGTCCAGTTAATCTTTGTAACTGGATTGTTAATATTAAAGGATTGTAATACTTTATTAAGGTATTTTTCCTCATGGCTGTACATGCGAGCATGTACTGTTTTTTGTTTGCCGACTAATGTCACTGTTTTCAGAAGCTTACAAATTAATAGTTTTCCCGCCGCACGCCAGAGGCGCACTTGTGTCTAAATTGCACTTGTGTTCAGGCCGCCTTGATAGGTAAACTCATATAATTTTTAATGGGTTTAGCGACTTGCCTCCTACACAATACCAACTTTTATGGGTTATGTCCCTATGTTGCATAGTTAAGGTTGCCTTTTATTGAGCTGGTGATCTGTTGATAACAGAACTACTTGCAGACAGTCTGTATTCATTGCTGTGAATAATGAAGCACAAGTTATAGTGTTTTTAATTTTCTGTGACATCTAGGCCTAATATGTACAGCTTGGCTGGTATGTAGGACAATGATGTCCTTCAATTCAGGAATGCCGGTGGTTATTTGTATTCCTTTGTAGTTAAGGAGGACCATGGTTCTAAGTCCGCTTGGCTAGCTGAGACTCCATTTTTAATGCCTATTTTTAAATAAAAGGGCTCATATTTCTGAATATTCAGAATTTATGATTTTGCAATTATTCTTTGCAATGGCTTATGGGTTTGGCACCATCATGTGTTTTTCTTTTTGCTCTAATATTCTCTAATTTAAATCAGAGCATGAACTATTTTATTTCCTTTAGTTCCCTAAGTTAGATTTATCAATCATTTTAAATGACCATACGATGTTCAGTACCTTCCTAAGTTTGGAGGTTTATGCTTTTTCTCCATATAGCAATTATGACTAAGGGCCACACGGCACAAAATGCATAAGGATATGCCCCTTTTCCCTCAGCATGTTATGTGTTTGTGTATCTCTTGACAACGCTGGATTAAAGATCTGCTTTTTTTTTTATTCCATGTGTGCTGCTTTTCTTTTCTCATTTAGCAAATATTTTTGTTTGGTGGAGAATTGTTGTATCTATGTCTCATAAAATAATTCTACAATATCTTAGGAGGGAAGGCACCTGGCTGGAGACCACGGATCTCAGGATAGGTCACTATTTCTCCCCAGGCATGGGTATGACATATAGCTTAGTCTGCAGAGGTGACAGGTCATCTCTCTTCTTTGGGGCTTAAAGCTTAAGCTTTTATTTAGTGTTCCCTAATTTTGATATAGGAGCTCTTTTACATAATCTCTCCTGGTTGGAGATGATTTCTCCATGTCTGTGACTTCTTGTGTTACTCTCTGTAACCTATATATATCTTCTTAGTGATTTAAGACGCTAAGGTGTTTGTTTCTGTCGTCTTATTCTTTGTAATAGGCACAAATTTAGAATATCCACATTGATTATGGACTAGTGTCTGTTCCAGGACACTGATATATTTATTCTCTTGTTACCTTATTTTAGGTACAGGGGTGTTTTTTATTAAATCATTCTCTTATTGAGGTGATTCCTTCTAATGTCCACTTTTTTATAGGTGGTCCTATGTTTTTTTCTCATATGCCTAGTGATTTTAGACAGAAGCCCGTTTGTGGCTCAGTGGTAAGTCACTGGGATCCAACCTGAGTGACCAGAGTGCTGACCTCTGGGTGGCTTCAGCTTAAATTGGGTACGATTTGTATCCCTATCTTTTGATCTTCCCCTTCTCGGGCGACCTCTCCAGTTTCTGAGGTTTGCATTTCAGGAAAAACTTTCCAGTTTGTTGCTTTCTCTTTTGGCCTTTCTTCGGCTTAAAGTAATTTCATAAAGGTTATGGGGGCTCTTCTGGTGACAGATCTCAGGGGGTAGAGGTGGCGCCTTACCTGGATGACTTCTTGGTTCAAGCTTCATCTTTTCTTCTAGCAAGATCTCATATAGAGATGTTGTTGTCTATTCTGAGTTCTCTCAGCTGGAGAGTGAATCTGGGACAGAGTTCCCTAGTTTCATATACAAGCGTGTGTTCCTTGAGGATTATTATAGATTCTCTACCCATATTCATTTTTTCTGATGGATATCAAAATAACCAAACTCTTGTTTCTTACCTTTCTCTCCATTCTGCTATTCGTCCTTCAGTGGCTCATTGCATGGAGGTGATTGGTCGGAAGGACATCATCCTTTTGCTTAGTTCCATCTGAGACATCTGCAACTATGATTTCTCCATGTCTGTGACTTCTTGTCTTATTCTCTGTAACCTATATATATCTTCTTAGTAATTTTAGATGCTAAGGTGTTTGTTTCTGTCACCTTATTCTTTGTAATAGGCAAAACTTTGGTCAGATGGACATCATCCTTTTGCTCGGTTCCATCTGAGACATCTGCTACTATGCAGGCACAATCAGTGGAACCATCAGGTTTATCACAGAGGATAAATCTGGATCCTCTAACAAGAGACTCTCTCTCATGGTGGATTTCACAGAATATCTGGCTAGGGATACTTGTTTCCTGAGACCTTCCTGGGTGATTGTGACTACGAACGTAAGCCTATTAGTCTGGGGAGCAGTTTGGGGTTCTCTAAAGACTCAAGGCTTGTGGACTCGGGAGGAGTCCTCTCTTGGTAGCTTGACCTGCATTATCTTTAGTCCGGTTTATCAGATTACAGTCATACTTCATCACCCCAGTGGCTTACATCAAACACCAGGGAGGAACTCAGAGTTTCTTGGCCATGAAGGAGGTGACTCCCATTCTGCAGTGGGCAGAATCTCACGATTCCCTTCTATCTGCTATCTACATTAGAGGAGTGGACAATTGGGAGGTGTATTTTCTGAGCAGACAGACTTTTCTTCCCGGGGCTTTCAATCCGGAAGTGTTCTCCAGGATTACCCTCAGGTGGGGGGTTCCGGAGTTAGATCTGATGGCATCTCATCAGCATGCTAAGCTTCCAAGGTTCCGATCTAGGTCAAGAGATCCTTAGGCTGCTCTGATAGATTCTCTGGCGGTTCCTTGGTTTTTCGATCTAGCTTAACTGTTTTCCTCAGTTTGCTCTCCTTACATGAGTAGTTGCTCGTATCAAACAGGAGAGAGCGCCTGTGATCCCTTAGCTCCTGCTTGGGCTCGCAGTATCTGGTTCATGGATCTGGGGGAGATGTCATCTCTTCTACCTTGGAGGTTTTCCTCCGGGGAAGGACTTTCTAATTCAGGGTCCATTCTTCCTTCCAAATCTTGAATATCTGAAGCTTACTTCTTGGAGATTGAACGTCTAGTCCGGTCTAGAAGTGTTTTTTTTTTCTGAGGCAGTCATTGATACTATGCCTCAGGCTCGTGATCCTGTTTCTTGCAGGATTTGCCATAAGGATATGGCGAAAAGCCCTCTGGTGGCGCAGGAATAGAGAAACAGGCTTGGAACCAAGGACCCAGGTTAAGACCTGTTAATTCCAAATTATAATCATTGTGGTTTTTCGCTTCTCTCTCTGCAATTTGAAAATGTGGAAGTCTCTACATGTCATGAAGATCTCTTGATTTTAAGAATCTAAAGGGTTTCTCTTGGAGTCGAGTGAGGATTCCTTGAATTTTATCTTTTTCTTCAGGAGGGCCTGGTGAAAGGTTTGTCAGTCAGTACTCTGAAGGGTCAGATTTCTGCACTGTCCATTTTTTTTTATATATAGTTGTTTTTTATTGGGTTTTCAACAGCATAAGAGAAAAAAACATACAATAGCATTAAACCAACAGTGAGCATGACAGGAATCATATACAATTACAAA